>NC_088233.1:40479080-40831580 GCF_036934945.1 Oncorhynchus masou masou
TGTGTGTGTTGTGTTCCAGGCTCTTGAGTCTAGACGTAGAGAATGAATAAGGATTGTGTTGTGGCTGTGTTGTGTTGTGTTCCAGGCTCTTGAGTCTAGACGTAGAGAATGAATAAGGATTGTGTTGTGGCTGTGTTGTGTTCCAGGCTCTTGAGTCTAGACGTAGAGAATGAATAAGGATTGTGTTGTGTGTGTGTTGTGTTCCAGGCTCTTGAGTCTAGACGTAGAGAATGAATAAGGATTGTGTTGTGGCTGTGTTGTGTTCCAGGCTCTTGAGTCTAGACGTAGAGAATGAATAAGGATTGTGTTGTGGCTGTGTTGTGTTCCAGGCTCTTGAGTCTAGACGTAGAGAATGAATAAGGATTGTGTTGTGTGTGTGTTGTGTTCCAGGCTGGGGCTTCAGCATGGGGACAGAGTTCCAGTTCCACGGCTGGAGGGTGTTTGTGCTGGTCTGTGCCCTGCCTGCCATCACCTCCCTGGTGGGGCTCATGTTCATGCCTGAGAGCCCCAGGTTCCTCCTGGAAGTAAGATCTGTTTTCTCCAATTAAAAGATTGTTCACAGATGAACAGTTCAGGAACGTTATACTCTGAGTTTAACATATTGTGTCAATCCTTTTTTCCCCGTTCATAAATCAACACCGATCTTGTTAAATAAAACAAAACTGATCGATAAAAAGAGTGAGGACTACTATCCTGAGGTTTCACTCAGAGTATGTGGTTGTCTTTGTTAGAATGCCAAACACGACGAGGCCTGGATGATCTTGAAGAATGTCCATGACACCAACTGGAGGGCTAAGGGCCAGCCTGAGAAGGTCTTCCAGGTGAGTGGCGACACGACAACAGTTTGACAATAAATAACACGCTCTTGAAGGGCTGCTTTGCCGTTTCTCAGCATCACAGAATATCATGAAACCTAACTAGAGGAGTGACCATCATTTCATTCCCGTCAGGTGACCCACATCAAGGCTCCTAAGACCAATGAGGATGAGTTCATTGAGATCCAGAGTGCCACAGGGACGGCTATACAGCGATGGGCCGTTCGAACCCTCACTCTGTGCAAACTGGTAGGCCCCAAAATGTCCTGAAAACAAACGTGTTACCTAATGAGACCAACAGTAACAGGCTATTAGTAGGTGACGTGTCACTATGCCATGTTTTCATTGCAGATGCTGAGGAACGTTGCTTCTCTCTTGGGACCTGAGCTGAGACTGAGTACGCTGTTTATGGCCATCATCTGGTTCACCATGGCCTTCAGGTAAATATATGTACAATATATGTGATGCCAAAGAGGTAAGAGTGTATATATAGTGTGTGCAGCTGATTGTAAATATATTAAGACTGCATCACAAATGGCACCCAATCAGGATGCAAAAATACTCTATGTGTATTCTAACGTTGGTTGTCAATGTTCCTTTTTACATTGGTCCAATAACTCTTGTTACCATTGTGTTTCAGTTACTATGGACTGGGTGTGTGGTTCCCTGACATGATCAAATACCTGCAGCAAGAGGAGTATGAGTCCAAAGTCAAGGTGTTCCATAGAGAGAGAGTTGAACGCTTCCACTTCAACTTCTCCCTGGAGAATCAGATCCACAGAGAGGGAGAATACATCAATGACAAGTATGGCACCTCTATCGCCCCCTTCTGGGCCTTCTCGTTACTACACCTAAGTACCACGTGTAGTAATATTACAGTCATTTCATTATCATGTCTCTTTAATATGACAGTGTAACATTTCATTCTATGTAAGTATGGTGCCCAGGGGCGCAACTTTGGTTTTAGAAGTGGGGTGGACATAATTATAATAATATATATTTTTTAATGATCCAGTCAGATAAACACTCCAAACATCCTTCCTGACCGCTAGGAGGTGTCCGCATGGTCCTAAAGCACACCATTGTCTCCATTTGTATCACATTCCAATTATAAAACTGGGGGGGGGACAAAAAAAACCATTTCTGAATGTGGGGCCCCATCCCCAGTGAAAGTTGCGCTCCTGATGGAGTGTATAATTTCTTTCAAAATTCGACAGACAATTTTGAAGAGGGATAGTGCTGTCTGCCATTCTAGCATGTAAACATTAGTTAGCTGTGTGCCACTTGGTCAAAAAGTCAGGAATCATGCTTTTGTGTTCCATCCCTTTAGGTTCATCAACATAGAGATGAAGTCTGTAAAGTTTGAGGATTCACTGTTTGAAGATTGTTATTTTGAGGACATCAAGTCCACTGAAACAATGTTTGAGAACTGCACCATCAGATCCACCGTCTTCTATAACACAGGTGGGACCACTGGAGGTGTTACAGTAGGCCAACCAATGCATCACATTGTTAACAAGTTTAACCCTTTGGAAAGTTTCCAAAAGCAAAAAAAGGTTAAACGGAGATTGAACTTTTGCAATAATCAAGTCCTGCTCAATATGAATGAAACATTGTGACCATACAGTGTCTAATGCATGCCAGCATCATCAATTACTATTGCTATGTTTCACTGTAAAACGACAGTACATATTGACAAATGGACTAAGAATTGCAAAGCCATGCATGTTGCTCCGTGTATACTATTTATGTATTATCAATGCCATTGTCACATTTCCTCCAGACCTGTACGAGGAGAAGTTCATAGACTGTAAGCTGGAGAACACCACGTTCCTCCACAACAAGAGGGGCTGTCACCTGGACATCGACGAGGAGAACGACGTGCTTATCTACCTGGTCAGCTTCCTGGGGTCCCTGGCTGTTCTGCCCGGCAACATCATATCAGCTCTGTTCATGGAGAAGATAGGCAGGGTCAAAATCATAGGTGAGTAGATCTGCATTGGACAAAGTACAATGGTAAAAGCTTCCTTCTCCTTTGAGCTGTATTAGCTCTTACAATGGACTGGTAGGACAAGTGCAGATACTGTGTAGAGCAGCAGCTCAGCTATTGCTCCCTTGGGATTCTGCTCTGCAATTGTCAGATGAGAAAGGTGTTATGAAGTTATATCTATGGGTGTGAACCTTGGAATATGATCAAGGAACATTGAAGTGTGAATGAATCGTACCGCACACCTCACGGCGACATCCTACCGTGAGCCCGCTCTGCTCCTCTCTCTGCAGGCCTCTCCATGCTAATCTCAGCTGGGTGCACCTTCTTCCTGTTCCTAAGCTTCAGTCAGGCGGCCATCATAGCCTGGCAGTGTCTGTTCTGTGGGGTCAGCGTGGCAGCATGGAACGGCATCGAGGTCATCACAGTGGAACTCTACCCAGCCTCCAAAAGGTACCGTACAGCAATTTCTTAGATTAGGCCTATTGGAAATATAGCTAGATTAATCTATATCGTATGATTGATTTTTATACTCTCAGAACTATGTATGTCAACCCATTATCAGAAAGTTATAAAGTTAGTTTCTTGTGGTTACTTAACCTGTGTCCCTAACCTCCTCCCACAGAGCCACAGCGTTTGGGGTGTTGAATGCCCTGTGTAAACTGGCTGCTATCCTGGGTAGCTCCATCTTTGCCTCCTTTGTGGGGGTCACCAAAGTCGTCCCCATTCTCCTCTCCTGCGCTGCTCTGGTGTGCGGAGGCCTGGTTGCCCTCAAGCTACCCGAGACCCGGGAGAAGATCCTCCAGTGAGGTGGTCATACTGGCCAAAAGGTCAAAGGTGCCAGGAGCAACCTTTACAGGTGGAGTTACTCTGAGAGACACACAGGCATTAAGCAAGATTGGCTATGACCAACAGGAATTGACAGGAGTTTTCTCCAGCAACATATTGAAAACCTTTAATAACATGCTAACTAACAGTGTGCTTCATTGTCTGTTCTGTCTCACCAGTTATGATGTGTTTGGAGTGAAATTCTTTCAAATCTACTCCGTATATAAATTATTCTTGGGACCAAATGGACATTTTCTCTAATTCAATCGCTTATTTATCAGTCTATGAATCCTAATTTGCCCTACTAATGTATGATACTGTACATCTGAGACCAGATGAAACATCTGAACATGTATAAACCTTGACGGCGACTTCGGTAACCAGAAACAGATTTCTGGTCGTGGAAATCTTTCCCCAGTGCCATTTTGAATTTACATACTGTTGTTTTGTTCTGCCAGAATTACGTTGTTTAAAAAAAAATTGTCCTCGATGAATAGTTCTCAACTCATACCCTCTACTTTCTCGCCAAAATGTAAACTCTGTAGACTGTAGCACTCCCTCCCTGTTCTTGTCTTGTGTTACTATCAACCTACGGTATGGAGTGTGAGAACAGCAAATATCCTTCACCACATCTGTACTGTATTTTTGAATTTCAAACTTTAGTTGAGTGTTAAGAAGTTATAGTCCATCAGTAGGTCGCCACAAGAGAAACAACATAGAACTGCAATTTACTGCAGTATTTGACCGTTCCATTCTAATATTATTTTCCTGATGAATATGCCCTTGGAAACCACGATAAATCGATTTCTTTTGTCGATTTTTGTGGTCCAACGTCACAATTGAATCTAACTAGCAACTTCATTTAGCAAACTGTTTGGTCCATGAGTGTGTTTATGTGCTTGCTTGTAAATGTTATCAGTTTCAGCCTCCACGTTACTGCACATGATGCTCTTGGCTGTGCTTTATTTGTGTTGTCTATGCGACGACATCTTTAGTTTTTCTGTTTAAGTGGTACCACATAGAAATATGAAGGAAAATGTAGTTTACAATATGTGTGGGAAATGCTCTTATTGTATTGGGGATGGGGGATTCACTGAAGCACACCGTGCTGTTACTGATAACTGCCGACTGAGTTGCATGTGGGTGTGTAGGTGTTATCTACCTACCAGGTAATGTTTCTGTGTCTTTTTCATGTGTTGTTCAAAAGAAAGTCGTCTGAATGATGTTTGCTGTCTGTGTCAATGTAAATAACTGACTGGATTGTAGCCTGTACCGGCTTGAATTAACAATCACTTTAGTTAGTTTAAGCATTCATAAGCTGTTTCTTGTCAAGTATTGAGGAGCCAATTGCATTTCTTCTCCAATACAAAACAATACATTTGCCAATTATTTATGTCATACTAACAATCAAACAGTTACATGCTTTGCTGTTGAAACACTATTTTACATTTGACTATCGTTATTACATCTACACTATATTCACACAATAACGTAAGCCATTTTTAAATAGAGAAAGTTACAAAGAAAGAATGAAGGTGATATTGAATTATCCTTCTTCAAAGTGTAGCTTTGGTTTCCTTTAGCTAGTCTATCGAGCACTTGTACCATCCTCCGGAGGTAGACACAATCACATTATTGCCGATACATTGTGTAGTAATTAATACTTCTTATACCTCTATTGAAAACATACACGGAGCTGTTATCAACTGAGCTGCAGGAAGTTATCCGCCTTACCCGAATGCAGCGGTTCTGTCGAGTCGTAAGGTACAGTGTTTTCAATAAAACCTGGTTTCTTTCTCAAGCACATGTTTGAACTGCATCACCGAGGTTAACAAGGGATCGGCTTATGAATACAGTTCTTGGGCGGTTTGTTTTTCTGAGTTAGTGTGTGTGTCCGTCATTGTAAAACAGAAAAAGCCATGCTTTGTTCTTTGATTTTTCTATTTTGATCTCAAAATATTGTCTGTCACGGTAAAAGACATTCATTTCACATACATGTTTAGTTTTGTGACTGTAACAAAAAATAAAAAACAATCTATCAGTGTACTGTGAGCGATGTCTGGTTTCTACTTGGCATCAGCGCTGTAATATGGCACTCGGTGATAGACAGACCTGGTTGGTTCAGGTTTCTCCAGTGATATGAAAGGTGTAAAACACGAGCATGAGGAACTACACAACTCTCATAACGCATTCATTCTGAGTTGGAAACATGCTCTCTTTACGCTTGGTTGAGATGTTTCGAGTCAGACATAGAACCCATTCAGGGTTTCCCGTCATTTCACCTGTTTTGAGTGGGGGGACATTGGAGGCGTGGGGGATGGTCCTCAACAGAGAGCATTGAAGGGGGGGGGGGGGGGGGTAGATTTGTGGGTGGTGCTGTTTACTCTACCAGAGGTGTGAAACAACTCACTTCCCCAGGGACAACATCAGGACACTGGGTCCAATACAAGAGTCAAAATGGAAGCTGTGGATATTTATAGGTAGGGCAGGACAGAATACTAACAGTGAATCAATCATATTCCTTGGTTTGCATATTGTATGAGGAATTGTAAACAATTATACAGGACATAATAGAGGTTCACTGCTATACAAATATGAATCTGGTGAAAATCCATCACAGCTCTTCTCTAAAACCACAAACTGGGTTCTAAGGCAAAAACTAGACTCACTGCTTTAAACAACTGTGGAGTGTTGAGTGTGCGCCCCTGGGAAGGCTTGGGCCATGTCAGGCAGGCTGAAGGTTCTGGCTGCGTGGGGGGTGGACAGGACAGGTGCCAGCTCTGTCTCTAGTAGGTGCCAAAGGCCACCACAGGCCCACTGGCCTCACCCCCGCAGTCCCACTGGCCCCTCTCACCCCGACCAGGGTGAGCCTAGGGTCACTCAGGGCCAGGGCAGCTGTGGATGGGGATGGATGCTAATCGTTGTATAATGTGTACAATAATGGAACACTGCAATACAGATACACTACTGGCTCCACTTAGAAATGTGACTGAGAATGATTGGCAAGCATGTTCAAGTATCCGGTAGCTCAACTCTCAAATGAAATGAACACATTTTCTTTTGTGGTTTGAATGTTTAATCACATAAGGAAATGCAAAGTTGTGTGTACAGCACAGTGATCTGGGTCATTTTTTCTCTCTCACAATGTCCAGATCTAGACATTCTATTCACAGCTACATACTTGATCTATCTACAGAGGGAAATTCAGTGATCTTGACCTGTTCACAAAGGGTCGAGATGGGTCATGTAATTCCTAATCCTGCACTGTTTCCCATGGAGATGTTCACGAGTTAACAAAACCAGGCCTCAGGATAAACATAAACGTGTGAGGAAAACCCCCATGGACCTCCCCCAGTCTCAGTCCCAGTGCATCAGGTGGGTAATGCATCCATTGCTCATGGTGCTACTAGCAGTTGCGTAACTATCAATAACATTCTCTTTGGCTCATATTTGAATTAATGTCAATGTATAGGGGTGTGTGTTGGTGTGAGAGGGGTACAGATGTCTCATTCAGGGTGAATGTACATATCTACTATGGCAGCCTAAAACCACAACATGACAGGTCAACCGGTCACAGAGTACACCGATGGTCAGTTTAGGTTCAGAGAAGAGTCAGGAGTGACTCTCTCACAGCCAAGGCGTCATTTGGCACCTCTAATGAGCTCAGCTAAAGACACAACCACTGTGTGAATCTGTAATGGAAAGTCACGCCACAAGTGTAATTGGGACTAAAGAGATAATCAAACATAATTAAGACCTTTCATAGTGGGCTGTGATGACCAAAATGTACACATAATGCCATGCCCAGGGAATGCTATGCTGTAACTGACTTACATTGTTAAAAATTATATTACGCAGCAGTCTTTCAAATTTTCCCTATGTTATATCAATGATTAATGATCAAGTGATGGATTGATTGACAATTATTGTAAATATTCAATAATATTTCATTTAATGTGTAATAATGGCTCTATATGCATAAACATTTGTTTCAGTCATTGTCATTGGAGCAATTATGTCCCGCCTCGTGAAAAATTAAGGCAGTCAATGAATCTGAAAATTCAGCCTCTGAACCACTATGGTCTAAATGATTAACTTGTGAACAGTGGCCTTTTTCAAATCATTGGCTGATGAAATGATTACAAAACCAGATGATTTGAGACCACAATGGCAGAAACATTATGAGAGCAAAAATGTTTATTGTTTTGGTCAGGGGTCAAATTTGACACGTCTCTCTCTGAGCAGCAGTAGTTGTATGATTTCCCAGCAGAGGACTGCATGGAGGAGCCTCTCTCTGTCCAGTAGGGCTGAGCTCTGGGAAGCTCTGAGAAGCTCTGGGAAGCCATGTTGATGGCCTGAGAGGGCCTGCAGAGGTGTCACTTCACACCTCCGACTCCTGCATAAAACCAGGGCTCTCCTCTTCACCAGCCCACAGGCCAAGCTCTTCAGTTCAGACCTACCGCTCAACACGCAGGACAGGACACAGACAGACAGCATGGATATGTCTGCCCCTCTTCTCAGCAACTATGGTGTTGGTGCTCAGTACCACTGGAGTTATCCCAGTTCGGACTCTGAGTTTTATAACGTCTCCTCTCCAGAGACCTGCATCCTCTCCCCTTCTGCCTACATGGACTTCTCATCCTCCTGCCTGCCTCGGGGGACCGCCACAGAACCTCACAGGTCCACAAACACTGGAGGAGCCAAGGCGTCCGCTTCCCCATCCTCCAGCGACGAGGGAGGACCCTCCGGAGGGAGGATTAGAAAGAACCGCTCCAAGAACCCCAGCAAGCAGAGACAGAGTGCCAGCGAGAAGGAGAAGCTGAGGATGAGAGACCTGACCAAAGCCCTCAACCACCTCAGGACCTACCTGCCCCCGTCTGTGGCTCCGGCTGGACAGACTCTGACCAAGATCGAGACGCTGCGCCTCACCATCGGCTACATCTCCCACCTGTCGGCCCAGCTAGAGCTCAGCGAGGAGGCTGTGTGTCAGAGGAAGGAGGTGAACCTCACCATGTCAGGACACCACGTATCGCCTCAACAAGATTCTGTGGGCCTGTGCCAGTTCAACACCTCCTCCTCAGGGTACTGCTGGGGTGAGGAAGCAGAGGTGGGGAGACGTGCAGGGCAGGGACAGATCCTCCACACAGCAACGCCCACGTACCCACTCCACAACACTGGGATGGAGAGGCACCCACTCAGCAGTGAGATGGACACGTGTGCTTACGACAACAGCTTCAACTCCAGTATGGATTCGCTGTTGGAATCGCCAGAGTATGCAGAGGCTGTACAGTCATGTCAGGTATGTACAGATTCAATGTACAGTATTTAGATGTTCAAATATTTTTCCATTTATATGGTCAATGACAAGTTTTATTGCTGTTAATTTTGTTTACTCACAATAATTGGTCTCACTCATTGCAATTTTTCAGTTTGATGGTTTTAAGGAAATTAGAAAATCTGTTTGAACCAGTAAACAAAATCATTTTTTTCTCCTTCAGATATACAGAAAAGATGTCCACTATCAGAACATTCCTCAAGACTTCTGGATGTAACAGAAGTCCTCATCAAGAGAATCTACTGTCCAGTCATAGACGTTTACTTTGATCTACAGAGTATTTATATGTTAATATAACTCGTTTCTATTATTTCCAAATTCTAGATTTTATACAACGTTCATTGTAAATACAAAACTTTTTTTAAGTGTATAATAAAATATTAACTAATAACAAACTAATGTGTCTTTGGCTATTCCTGTATTTAAAAGTAAGGCTTTTGTAAGTAAATTAGCAAGTTTGTAAGTAAAGAAGCATTTTAAGTTGTAAGTGACAGTATTGAAATATTAATGGAATATTCTGTACTTTTAAGAGAATCTACTGTCCAGTCATAGACATTTCAATCTACAACGTATTTATTTGTTAATATAGCTAGTTTATTACTTTCAAATTCTAGATTTTATACAACGATCATTGTAAATACAGAACGTATTCTAAAATGTATAATAAAATATGAACTAATAACTAACTACTGTGTCTTTGTCTATTCCTGTATTTGATTCTTACGGGTTTTGTAAGTAAATAAGCATTTTAAAATGTAAGTAACAGTATGTAAATATGAATGGAATATTTTGCAATTTTTCTGTCTAGACGGTTTTACTTCCTCCATAAAAGTCAGCCCACACCACCAGACATTTACAGGGGCATATGACACGGAGTGCATTTTGTGATTATGGAACACAGCATGGCAGATTTGCCAGCATTATAACTGCTTTGATAGAAATAAACTCAAACAGTCCGGCTGCCAGCTAACATAACCACAGCACCAATTGAATGAAAGCGAGCGCTCTGTAGGTCAAAAACGTCATTTTCAAACCAATATTTAAAATGCATGAGTAGCCTATACCTTCCACATCAGTACAGACACCGAGGAAAGAATAACATAATCAAGAATGACTATGAAACACAGGATCAAATTAAGATCCTACATCTGTACATACCAAAGCTTCAATCGTTGGTCTATTGTATGCTTCCACACAATCTCCTTAACTTCAGAACACTGTTTATCTTTCACAGAGAAGCTATAAGTCAGGACCCACACTCCCCTCTGACATTAGCATTCTAATGACCCCTCTTATCCTAGACCAGATAAAGAGCTGAGCACTCCCATGCTAATACAAGGATGAGAGAGTACTGGTTAGAGCCCTGGTGGGCACAGTAAACAACAAGCTATTTTTGCCCTGGATCATAAATCAGATGCATGGAGGATAATTAATGAACTCCTTCACTTATCTAAAATCTTTAACTTTGATTGAAACTATGGATGCTGGTAACCTGTTGGTAGAAATGACTATATTGTAGCGATAAACAGGTAGATCAAGCTTGGATCAAGTGCCATGTCGTGGTCAGTATGCCACGATGTGGCAGAGACTGGAAGTGCTGCCATTCCACACACGTGTCACAATATCAGCCATGTATCGGCAATGTATCGGTATCAACTAAGTATCAGCTATCTATCAACTATATATCATCTATGATTTAGCTTTGTAACAGTATCAACTATGTATCAACTATATATCAACTATGTAATAGTATCAACTATGTATCAACTATGTAACAGTATCAACTATGTATCAACTATGTAACAGTATCAACAATGTATCAACTATGTAACAGCATCAACTATGTATCAACTATCAATCAACTATGTAACAGTATCAACTATGCATCAACTATGTAACAACTTGGTAACCGCATCAACTATATAACAACTATGTAACAACTGTGTAACAGTATCAACAATGTAACAACTAGGTAACAACATCAACTATGTAACACCTAGGTAACAGTATCAACTATGTATCAACAATGTAACAGTATCAACTGTGTATCAACCACGTAACAGCATCAGCTATGTATCAACTATGTATCAACTATGTAACAGTATCAACTATATATCAACTATGTAACAGTATAAACTATGTATAAACTATGTAACAGAATCAACTATGTATCAACTATGTAACAGCATCAACTACGTATCAGCTATGTAACAGTATCATCTATGTAACAGTATCAACTATGTATCAACTATGTAACAGTATCACCGATGTAACATCATCAACTATGTATCAACTATGTATCAACTATGTAACAGTATCAACTATGTAACAGTATCAACTATGTATCAACTATGTATCAACTATGTATCAACTGTGTAACAGTAACAACTATGTATCAACTATGAATCAACTATGTATCAACTATGTAACAGTAAAACCTATGTAACAGTATCAACTATGTATCAACTATGTATCAACTATGTATCAACTATGTAACACTACCAACTATATATCAACTATGTATAAACTAGGTATCAACTATGTAACAACTATGTATCAACTATGTAACAGTGTCAACTATATATCAACTATGTAACAGTATCAACTATGTATCAGCTATGTATCAACTATGTATCAACAATCTAACAGTATCAACTATGTAACAGTATCAACTATGTATCAACTATAAAACAGTATCAACCATGTATTAGCTATGTATCAATATCACCTATGTATCAACTATGTATCAACTATGTATCAACTACGTAACAGTATCAACTATGTAACAGTATTAACTATGTATCAACTATGTAACAGTATTAACTATGTATCAACTATGTATCAACTATGTATCAACTATGTATCAACTACGTAACAGTATCAACTATGTAACACGATCAACAATGTATCAACTATGTTACAGTATCAACTATAGTTGTAACAGTATTAAATATGTATCAACTATGTAAAAGTATTAACTATGTATCAACTAAGTATCAGCTATGTAACCATATAAACTATATATAAACTATATATCAACAGTGTAACAGTATCAACTATGTTTCAACTATGTAACAGTATCAACTATGTATCACCTATGTATCAACTATGTAACAGTATCAACTATGTATCAACTATATATCAACTATGTAACAGCATCAACTATGTATCAACTATGTAACAGTATCAACAATGTATCAACCATGTATCATCTATGTATCAGCGTTGTAACATTATCAACTATGTATCAACTATGTAACAGTATCAACTATGTATCAACTATGTATCAGCGTTGTAACAGTATCAAATATGTATCAACTATGTAACAGTATCAACTATGTATCAACTAGGTAACAGTATCACCTATATATCAACTATGTATCAACTATATATCAACTATGTATCAACTACGTAACAGTATCAACTATGTATCAACTATGTATCAACTATGTAACAGTATCAACTATGTATCAACTATGTTTCAACTATGTAACGGGATCAACTATGTATCAACTATGTAACAGTATCAACGATGTATCAACTATGTAACAGTAACAACTATGTATCAACTATGTAACAGTATCAACTATGTTTCAACTATGTAACAGTATCAACTATGTATCAACTATGTATCAACTAAGTAACAGCATCAACTATGTATCAACTACGTAACAGTATCAACTATGTATCAACTATGTTTCAACTATGTAATAGTATCAACTATGTATCAACTACGTAACAGTATCAACTATGTATCAACTATGCATCAACTAAGTAACAGCATCAACTATGTATCAACTACGTAACAGTATCAACTATGTATCAACTATGCATCAACTAAGTAACAGCATCAACTATGTATCAACTATGTATCAACTATGTAACAGCTATGGAACAGTTTAAACTATCTATCATCTATGTATCAGCGTTGTAACATTATCAACTATGTATCAACTATGTAACAGTATCAACTGTGTATCAACTATGTATCAGCGTTGTAACAGTATCAACTATGTATCAACTATGTAACAGTATCAACTATTTTTCAACTATGTAACAGTATCAACTATGTATCAACTATGTTTCAACTATGTAACAGGATCAACTATGTATCAACTATGTAACAGTATCAACTATGCATCAACTATGTTTCAACTATGTAACAGTATCAACTATGTATCAACTAAGTAACAGCATCATCTATGTATCAACTATGTAACAGTATCAACTATTTAACATTATCAACTATGTATTAAGTATGTATCAACTATGTAACAGTACCAACTATGTATCAACTATATATCAACTATGTAACAGTATCAACTATGTATCAGCTATGGAACAGTATAAACTATGTACCAACTATGTATCATCTATGTATCAGCGTTGTAACATTATCAACTATGTATCAACTATGTAACAGTATCAACTATGTATCAACTATGTATCAGCGTTGTAACAGTATCAACTATGTATCAACTATGTAACAGTATCAACTATGTTTCAACTATGTAACAGTATCAACTATGTATCAACTATGTAACAGTATCAACTATGTAACAGTATCAACTATGTATCAACCATGTATCATCTATGTATCAGCGTTGTAACATTATCAACTATGTATCAACTATGTAACAGTATCAACTATGTATCAACTATGTATCAGCGTTGTAACAGTATCAACTATGTATCAACTAGGTAACAGTATCACCTATGTATCAACTATGTGTCAACTATATATCAACTATGTATCAACTACGTAACAGTATCAACTATGTATCAACTATGTATCAACTATGTAACAGTATCAACTATGTATCAACTATGTTTCAACTATGTAACAGTATCAACTATGTATCAACTATGTATCAACTAAGTAACAGCATCAACTATGTATCAACTACGTAACAGTATCAACTATGTATCAACTATGTTTCAACTATGTAATAGTATCAACTATGTATCAACTAAGTAACAGCATCAACTATGTATCAACTATGTAACAGTATCAACTATGTATCAACTATGCATCAACTAAGTAACAGCGTCAACTATGTATCAACTATGTATCAACTATGTAACAGCTATGGAACAGTTTAAACTATCTATCATCTATGTATCAGCGTTGTAACATTATCATCTATGTATCAACTATGTAACAGTATCAACTATGTTTCAACTATGTAACAGTATCAACTATGTATCACCTATGTTTCAACTATGTAACAGGATCAACTATGTATCAACTATGTAACAGTATCAACTATGCATCAACTATGTTTCAACTATGTAACAGTATCAACTATGTATCAACTAAGTAACAGCATCATCTATGTATCAACTATGTAACAGTATCAACTATTTAACATTATCAACTATGCATTAAGTATGTATCAACTATGTAACAGTACCAACTATGTATCAACTATATATCAACTATGTAACAGCATCAACTATGTATCAGCTATGGAACAGTATAAACTATGTATCAACTATGTATCAACTATATATCAACTATGTAACAGTATCAACTATGTATCAGCTATGGAACAGTATAAACTATGTATCAACTATGTATCATCTATGTATCAGCGTTGTGACAGTATCAACTATGTATCAACTATGTAACAGTATCAACTATGTAACACTATAAATTATGTATCAACTATGTAACAGTATCAACTATGTAACGGTATCAACTATGTGTCAACCATGTATCAACTATGTATCAACTATGTAACTGTATCAACTATGTAACAGTATCATCTGTGTATTAACTATGTAACAGCATCAACTATGTATCAACTATGTATCAACTATGTAAGTGTCAACTATGTAACAGTATCAACTATGTATCCGTTTTGTAACAGTATCAACTATGTATCAACTGTGTAACAGTATCAACTATTTGTCTACTATGTATTAAACTATGTAACAGTATCAACTACAGTTGATGCCGGAAGTTTACATACACCTTAGCCAAATACATTTAAACTAAGTTTTTCAAAATTGGTGACATTTAAACCTAGTAAAAATTCCCTGTCTTGGGTCAGTTAGGATCACCACTTTATTTTAATAATGTGAAATGTCAGAATAATAGAAAACTTAGGTCAAACGTTTTGGGTATCCTTCCACAAGCTTCCCACAATAAGTTGGGTGAATTCTGGCCCATTCCTGACAGAGTTGGTGTAACTGAGTCAAGTTTGTAGGCCTTCTTGCTCGCACATGCTTTTTCAGTTCTGCCCACAATTTTCTATAGGATGGGGCCATAGGATTGAGGCTTTAACTTCCTGACTGATGTCTGATGTCTGAGATGTTTCAATATATCCACATTATTTTCCTTCCTCATTGTGCATCTATTTTGTGAAGTGCACCAGCCCCTCCTCCAGCAAAGCACCCCCACAACATGATGCTGCCACCCCCGTGTTTCACTGTTGGGATGGTGTTCTTTGGCTTCCAAGCCTCCCCCTTTTTCTTCCAAACATAACGATGGTCATTATGGCCAAACAGTTATATTTTTGTTTCATCAGATCAGGGGACATTTCTCCAATAAGTAAGATCTTTGTCCCCATGTGCAGTTACAAACCGTAGTCTGGCTTTTTTATGGGGGTTTTGGAGCAGTGGCTTCTTCCTTGCTTAGCAGCCTTTCAGGTTCAGTCGATATAGGACTCTGTGGATATAGATACTTGTGTACCTGTTTCCTCCAGCATCTTCACAAGGTCCTTTGCTGTTGTACACCTCCAATTGACTCAAATGACGGCAGTTAGCCTATCAGAAGCTTCTAAAGCCATGACATACTTTCCTGGAATTTTCCAAGCTGTTTAAAGGCACAGTCAACGTATTGTATGTAAACTTCTGATCCCCTGGAATTGTGATACAGTGAATTATAAGTTACATAATTTGTCTGTAAACAATTATTTGAAAAAATGACTTGTGCCATGTACAAAGTAGATGTCCTAGCTGATTTGCCAAGACTACAGTTTGCTAACAAGACATTTGTGGAGTGGTTGAATAACAAGTTTTAATGACTCCAACCTAGGTGTATGTAAACTTCCAACTTTAACTGTATGTAACAGTATCAACTATGTAACAGCTTTGTAACAGTATTAACTATGTATCAACTTTGTATCACCTATGTATCAACTATGTATCACCTTTGTAACAGTATAAATTATGTATCAACTCTGTATCAACTCTGTATCAACTCTGTATCAACGATGTATCAACTATGTAACAGTATCAACTATGTATCAACTATGTATCAACTATTTATCAACTATGTAACACTATCAATTATGTATCAACTATGTAACAGTATAAACTATGTATCAACTATGCATCAACTTTGTATCAACAATGTATCAACTATGTATCAACTATGTATCAACTATGTAACAGTATCAACTATGTATCAACTATTTATCAACTATGTGTCAACTATGTAACAGTATCACCTATGTATCAACTATGTAACAGCTAGGTATCAAAAGCTATGTTTCAGTATCAACTTCTGAGTGGCGCAGCTGTCTAAGGCACTACATGCAAGAGGCATTCCTACATTCCCTGGTTTGATTCCAGGCTGTATCACATCCAGCCATGATTGGGAGTCCCTTCAGGCGGTGCACAATTGGCCAAGGTTTGGCCGGAGTAGGATGTCATTGTAATAAGAATTTGTTCTTAACTGACTTGCCTAGTTAAATAAAAACTATGTAACAGCTAGGTATCAACAGCTATGTATCTGCCATCCATTAGATATTTAGCCATAATCTATGCATCAGCTATGTATCAGTTATGTATCAAGCCGCAGAGAGACAAACTGATCCTCAGGTCAATAGAGACACCGCTTTGGCACCTCTCAGTCTGGAGAGAGAGTATGATCCCTTATCTTAACAACCCTAATGTGAGAGAGGATGAGCTAGGATATGCATATCACTGGAGAGGTGAGGTGTTGGATATCTGAGGAATTAAAATGAAGCGCCTGTTTCATCAGCTTGCCAAGGGCATTTGATGTGTTAATAGAAAGCTTAAACCAGCCAAACACACCAACAAAGGAAAAGAATTAGACTTATGCTGTTTACCTGAAATATACAATTCACCATGCAAGCTGGGAATAAAACTAGTTCACGTTGATATGCTAATCAACCTAAGATCATAAAGATGGCAAGATTTTCTTATGCTTATCCCTTATTCTGGTTAAAGGGACCATCATCACATGTTAGAAATCTCCTGTAGAGTTGAGAAGTATATACAACAAAAGAAAATAAAACATACAAAAATAATATTTCATCATTCAAAATTGATAATACAAAAAGTTATGAGTGTTAGAAAATGTATCACCGACAAAACACTCCTACGATACAAAGTCATGGCAAAGAACTATGTCTCATATTTTGGCTTCACTAACCTCGATGAACTAGCCAGTAGCTAAACACTCATAATATTACATTTGCAACACATTCAGAAGGGTCAGATTTAGAGGTTAAGCTGAGGTTATGAGAGGAGACGGGAATGTTACCTTCTGACCTGTTCTTCAGTGCATCTGTCAGTTCTGTCAGTGCCACAGAGGTGTCTCCTCACTCACCATGCTTCCTTTCAAAAAATAGAATGAAATCAGTCAGTGGAGAGTCAACTACTCTAGTAGTTTTAATTCTACCCATTCTCTTTCTTTTATTACCAAATTTGGCTCTACTGTGGAATGTGGGCATTATATTTGTACTCACTGTAGAAATTAATAAGAACCATTGGTTGTGTTGCTGTGAGACACGCAATGTGTGTGTGTGTGTGTGTGTATTCTGGCCATGTTTTAGGTCTCATCAACACAGCTCTACACCTATGAGGGAAGGGGATAAATGTGACTCTCTTCTGTGGGAACATTCTCTTATGACCGGTTCCACAACCACTGCAATCCACACTCCCGGGGTGGGAAAGGTAGAGGTGCCAAATAGCACCTCAGGCCCAGAAACACAGCTAAGACCACAAAAACACAATGTTATTTCTGTGCACAGGGGTTATGAATATGGAAAAGGAGTTAGAGGTTGTTAATGATCAAATTACTCTTTCCAAAAGTTGTCATTAGAGCCCAGTTTCAAGTTTTGTATACAGACAATTACTATAGACTAGTTTTCACCCACTTGTGTGATATCGCATTGAGACATCCCCAGACAATTATTTATTTTTGCATCCAGTGACTAATTCAATTGCTGCATAGAAAGTCACCCATCACCTTGATCTTGGCAGAGCCAATCTCTTCAGAACAAGACTCGCTATAAATTGTGATACAACATTTAATGTACTGTAATGAAAAAACAAACAATATGGTTGGCAAATAATAGTCATAACAGCTATATTCCCTCTGTTTCCCAAGGCAGTGTAGGAGTTGTCTGCTTGTCTAAACAGAGGAGAGGTGTGAACTTCACACATTACAGCTGGCACACTTCTTTTACCAGTGAGGTCTGCTGAGAGCCATGGGACTATTGGTCATTGAGAATGACAAGATTCTGCTGAAGGCTGGCAATGTATTATGTAGATATAGGATAGTATTTGGGTTTTTATAGTTATTTGCATAATCTGCATTCCAAAACACAAATATAATAATTATAACTGTTTTTAACAGTCCCCACCCACTGGGCACAGACGTCAGTTCAACGTCTAGTTTTGATTTACATGTGGTTACGTTGTCAAATAATTTCACTGTGAAACAAAAATGAAGAAAAAAAAATGGTTAAAAAAAAAGAAGACTTTTTGCAAATCCAACCAGTTTTCCACATTGATTCAGCGTCATCACATTGCTTTTTTTATGGTGTGGAAACAACATTGATTCAACCAGTTTTTGTCCTCTGTCCATATTAATTAATCAATACATCTGTCCATATTAAATAATCAATACATTCCTATCCGATACTGCCCAATTTAGTGAATTGTTAAAAACAATCATCTCTCCCACCATGAATTCTTGAACTTGATGCATTTTTCATTCTAATCTGCCTGCCACCTAACACCTGGCTCTAGGATGGCGTTTCCCAGGAACTCCCGTAAGTCTAGTGTGATCTGTACTTGGGCACTTTGAAGTCCAGGCACCCTGATGGTGCCATATCACACCTGCCTGTAGGATAAATTGGGGAGCAGCTCTGGGGTCCTCCAGTACTCCTCACAGCCTCTCCAAGGACAGACAAACTGAAGATATTCATAGCTCAGAAAACACTGCAGTAATGGATTCCGTTGATTTCGCTAAACTCTTGTTTCTCCAGGCTGGAGAGCATCTGATGGACAGTGATGGCTTTCTGAAGCCGAGCTGTCCCAGCTCCGACCCTGGTTATTACAGTGCCTGTAGTAGCCTGTCACCTGCCTCCTCCATTGACTCCTTCTGCCTCTCTCCCCCTTGTATACAGTGGGGAGGTGGTCAGGAGAAGGAAGATTCCGACGCTTCCGGCTGCATCAGCCATGTTGCCAAAAGAAAGAGGATAGAAAAACTCCCAGCTCAGGAGAAGAGGTCTAGGTCCAAGTTCCCTGGGAAGAATCGGGAGAACGCCAGCGAGAGGGAGAAGCTGAGGATGAGAGACCTGACAAAAGCCCTCAACCACCTCAGGACCTACCTGCCCCCCTCTGTGGCTCCGGCTGGACAGACTCTGACCAAGATCGAGACCCTGCGCCTCACCATCAGGTACATCTCCCACCTGTCAGCCCAGCTAGAGCTCAGCGAGAAGGAGCCATGCCTGAAAAGAGAGATGGAAACCACACCACGCCAGTATATTCCACAATGCCCTCAGGGAAGCTCTATGTCTGGACAATGGTATCAGGAGAGACTACAGGGGAACATCCAGAGCAATGATCAATACTGTCTGCCACTGGTCACATCATGTACCAACAACACAGAACCACAACCAAACTACCTGACGTCAGCGGTCTCCTATCAGGACATGATCTTATATCCGGTAAATATGCCTCTATATCACCTCTATAATATTGTCTGTAATCTTCTAATTAATATTATCCAAAAGCAAACCATTGCTTCTGTTGAGAAAGAGCCATTTATAAAGCAGATAGTTTATATCCCATGTCCTCTTTGAATTCTACATTTGATCTGAAACTAATAGGAATGTACTCTCTTCTACAGATGCACAACCACGTGTTACATGGTGACGTCAAGTCATTTGATATGGCCTACTACCAATAATGAGTGAAGAGGTGAAAAGACCTGAAGATACAGTGCCTAGATCAGAGACATTATGGACAAAAACATTTACCTAAATATCTATTTATAAACTGTGATATTGACAATTGTTGGTTGTTTCAATGAAAGTGATAATATGTATGCAGCTATTTATGAGATTATATTTTTCTAAATCTAATTTATGCGTGTCTTTGATCATATTTTTAATAAAAACAGACAATAATATTGCTTTGTGTGTTTTATTAATTGAATAATTAAACAAACTCGAACATGTTTTGACCTTCAGTAAGCCTAATTACAATTTATGAAATATATCCATTGACTGATGAATATGAGGAATACTTCAAATGTGGCTACTTTAGTGAGATTAGTAAACAGGCCTACAAAATTGTTTGTTTCAACTTTATAAACGAGTGATATACCTTGAACCTTGATGCAAATGCTTGATGATGAGGATAAAACATCTGATAGTTAACTCTAACACATTAGGCCACCAATCCCGTGCAAGGACTAACCTAAAGTAGGCTAATTCTGCACAAATATTATGCCATTTGTAATCGTATAGTATCCCTGAATCGTCCTGCATCGCCAAACAACCTTCGCGCTCAGCTCACCTCAGCCTCGCCCAATCAATTTTTTTTAAACAAACATTACTGTAGCCATATATTCAATGAAAATGCTTTTTTTCTCTCAATAGATCGTTTTACTTAGGACATATATGATTTTCATTGCAAACCAGAGATGAGATTTTTGCCAGCTGGGCTCCCGTGTGGCGCAGCGGTCTAAGGCACGCCATCTCAGTGCAAGAGGGGTCATTACAGTAGCTGGTTCTTTTTTAAATACAGTAGGCCATATTCCTATTGTATCCGACAAAAAAAAGGCGCGTGAGTTAACTATTGACAAAGATATTTACAAAAATATATACAGGTAAATAGGAACAGATCTGCATATTAGGCTACAGCAGGTCGCATATTGTAACCTAACCAAACGTAGCGGTCGCAAAAGAAACGCCTGACCCTAGTTTTTGGTTTTCAGCGGAAAATGAACCGAGGTTGAATTAGCTGAATCCATGAAAAACGAATACATCCGGCTGTTGGAAACGAATTGTAACTGCGTTTCTTTCTCACGGGTTGAAGGCGGAACGAAGCTGACGTATCACTAGACGTACAGGCGGTTGGAGAGGAAACGGTATAAACATCCCATGACAAAAACCTTTTTACATTTTTATTTGTAACCTTTATTTAACTAGGCAAGTCAGTTAAGAACAAATTATTATTTACAATGACGGCCTACCCTGGCCAAACCCAGGCGATGCTGGGCCAATTGTGCGCCGCCTTATGGCACTCCACATCACGGCCGGATGTGATACAGCCTAACATCAATATCTATACGAAAATATACAATAGTGTCTAGTCATAGTACAAAAGTCAAATTTGCTATATTATTATATCACTCCCCTCACAACCTTTTTAGTATGTAAAATGTTAGAAGGCCTAACTAATAACTTTGTGTATTGGATGGTAGATCAAACACATATTCAATCTTCCTTACACAGGGGTGTTAATTGAACCATCATGGGGCTTGTAAGGGTTTCAGAGGATTATCAAGGGCTGGAAGTTGAGCTAATTGACAATAAAGCTTAATTTCTTCCTGGCCTAAGTAAACAAATGAGACTTATAAGCCCAGCAAAAGCCCTCTTTTGTTATTCATTCAGTACAGACAGCACCATGTTTACTCAAATGAGTAGCTTTTTCTGGGTGAAATATCTTCATTTCAGATTCCACAAGACTGATCTACAGTAGCCTACATTAGTCCAATATCAAGATGGCAGTCATGAGGTATGTTTTTCTGTGTACAGCCATGATATACTGTAAATTGCTTGTAGAGTAACCCTTAAAGAAGGGGTGGGTGGTCAGACTAGGCAGGTAAAGCTTAAATCTCTGCATGTGCTGTGGGTGATTCAAGGTGACAGCTATTCCCCCTGCTATCCATGTGTCCTGATTCCCAGACAGTCAGTGGCAGAATGTCACACTCTGCATCTGTCCCTTTCCCATCTACTTGCTCTTGCCAACACTTTGAAGGCCATTAACATGACAGCTTGACAACTGTTTTGAAATGGACAGGTTTATTGTTTTTCAACAAAATAGCATATAATCAAAATTATTTATCTGAAACTGTAACATAATAGAAGTTCGTAGACACTCATTATTGTGAGCACTCATTATTGTGCTCTGGGAAATTGCAGTATGGTCCAGAAAAAAATATGGTATATTGACTAAATGTTATCACCAGGAAGTTAATGACCTTACCCCAACATTTCTGATTTTAAAGCCCGGTGCAGTCTAAAACGTGATTTCCCTGTGTTTTATATTTCCACACTTTGAGGTTGGAATAATTCTGTGAAATTGTGAAAATTATGATAATGCCCTTTTAGTGTAAGAGCTGTTTGAAAAGATTGCTTAAAATTTCAGAATGTTTTGGTGGGAGGTGGTAAATGAGTTAATCGAGCAATAAGAGAGTTCCAAACCTCTCTGCCAACAGCTAGTTTTCAATATTCCCATCACCACTCCAAGCACTCTGTCAGTCCTAGCAAAATTCTTGCTTGGGAAATTGCTCTTTGCTAAGAAGCTATTTTTATTTTTGACCATTTTAATTGAAAACAATCACAGCAACATACTTAATTGTGACCCAGAAATGATTTGTTATTTAGATTTAAAAAAAATACTGCATTAGATGTTTAACATACAATTAAAACCCAGCAAATAATCCAAGCACTTTGTCTGCCATAGTAAAATAACATATTTAAACCTGTTGGACAACCAAAGCATTGAGGAGTTTTTAGGCAATCTCACTCAAGAACCAGTCCCACACTTTCTTCTTGTTCTCATCCACCCATTTGATATTGGCTGTAGTTCTCTCAATGGCCTGCTCCAAAGCCAAGGTCCCTGAGCCAAAACCAATCTTAGAGTTGTCCTCCTTGAATTTCTGGAGCTGACATCATGAAAAACAAAGTTACATTTTAGTCTTAGTAACTATTCCCCAGGTCATTGGTGTGAATGAGAATATGTTCTATATTTGACTAAATACAAATATAGTCAGTACAATTCTTAATACAGTAAGCTATTTATTAACAGTACAGCTAAAGAAAGTACTGTACACCCAGTCATTGAAACACTTCAATTAAAACATTACCTGCTCAAGTTCAGCTTTAGTTGAGAATCTCATTGTCACACCACTTATAAGATTGGCAAATGAGAAGGATCCAACACCATACCTAGGAATTATGACAATTACAAGTTAATAATGTCCATACACAAACCAAGTATACACTGAGTGTACAAAATATTAAGAACACCTGCTCTTTCCATGACGAGGTTTTCACCTCGTCAGTCTATGATCCCTTATTGATGTCACTTGTTAAATCCACTTCAATCAGTGTAGATGAAGGGGAGGAGACAAGTTATAGAAGGATTTTTAAGACTTCAGAAAACTGAGACATGGATTGTGTATGTGTGCCATTCAGAGGGTGAATGGGTAAGACAAAATATGTAAGTGCCTTTGAACGGGGTATGTTAGTAGGTGCCAGGCGCACCGGTTTGTGTCAAGAACTGCAACACTGCTGGGGTTTTCACGCTCAACAGTTTCGTGTGTGTATCAAGAATGGTCCACTACCCAAAGGACATCCAGCCAACTTGACACAACTGGGACGCATATGAAGTCAACATGGGCCAGCATCCCTGTGGAACGCTTTCGACACCTTGTAGAGTCATGCCCAGACGAACTGAGGCTGTTCTGAGGGCAACAGAGGGTGCAACTCAATATTAGGAAGGTGTTCCTAATGTTTTGTACACTCACTGTATTTGATTTACTGATATAAGTGCCTTTTGGGGGTACAACTTACTGTGTGAACATGTACTCCCAGTTCTGTGTCACAAAGTCCCAAGCCAATGTTTGGCCTTGAACATTACTGGAGATGTACACGATGACAGACGTTGCATCCTGCTTACGGATTTTGTCTGAATCCAAAGTGTATCTCAGGTACCTGAATTGAGTCCATAGAGTATTGATACGTTTAGACAGATTGTTATAATTGACTGTATTTGTCAATATGAAGACAATGGAAAGCGAAAACAGTTCAATATGATACAGTGCATTCGGAATGTATTCAGACCCCTTGACTTTTTCCACATTTTGTTACGTTACAGCCCTATTCTAAAATGTATTAAATAAATACAATTCCTCAGCAATCTACACACAATAGCCCATAATGACAAATCGAAAACATTATTATTATTATTTTTTACAACTTGATTGGAGTCCATCTCTGGTAAATTCAATTGATTGGACATGATTTGGAAAGGCACACACATCTGTCTATATAACATCTCACAGTTCACAGTGCATGTCAGAGCAAAAACCAAGCCATGAGGTCTAACGAATTGTCCGTAGAGTTCTGAGACAGGATTGTGTCGAGGCACAGATCTGGGGAAGGGTACCTAAACATTTCTTCAGTATTGAAGGACCCTAAGAACACAGTGGCCTCCATCATGCTTAGTTGGAAGAAGTTTGGAACCACCAAGACTCTTCCTAATGCTGACCACCCGGCAAAACTGAGCAATCGGGGGAGAAGGACCTTCGTCAGGGAGGGGTTTTTCAGCGGCAGGGACTGGGAGACTAGTCAGGATCGAGGCAAAGATGAACGGAAAATCTTTTAAAGCTTCTGAATACTTATGTAAATGTGATGTTTTTATTTTGAATACATTGGCAAACATTCCTAAAAAAAAACAATTTTGGCTTTGTCATTGTAGGGTATTGTGTGTTGATTGATGAGGGGAAATAAACATTTAATCCATTTTAGAATAAGGCTGTAACGTAACAAAATGTTGAAAGAATCAAGTGGTCTGAATACTTTCCGAATGTACCGTATGTCTAATAGTACCCTCACAAAATAACCAGATGTAACCTACTTATTCAGAAGTTCATGGTCCTTAGTACATGCCAGAGATGACATCAGTTTGTCTGCATCGCTAGCAATAGTGGCATTCTTGAACATGTCCCAACCAAAATCCCACTCTGCAGCCCCGCCTGCTGCAATGGCACTGCAGTACACTGTCATCCTCAAATTAGGATGTATCCTGATATCAAATGTTTTACATTGTTGTTACAGGGTAGTATTCTTTGTTGTTGAAAACCACGCAAAAAAATCCAGATATACGGTAGTATAGGCTAAATTGATACCAGACACTTCCTATAGTTTATAAATCAATGGATAACCAATATGAACTCACAGATTGTTGTCAGGGTCAGTCTTCCATTGACTGTACCAGCTTTTAGTCAGATTCTGACACTCAACCAGTCCACTGCTACAGGCCATCCTAATGGCATTCACCTGGTTGTACCTGGAAGTGAAAGGTATTCCGTGTTGTTCTTATAAAGCCTTATACTCCTTTCAAACCACATCAAATACACCATATCAATGCTCTGGATCATTCCACTCACTGCTCATTATGGCCATCAGGAACTTTACTCCAGTCTGCAGTAATGGTCTTGAAGTGTTGAAAAAGGGGTGTCACTAGATTCCTCACATAATGCTATGACAAGGACAGAGAATAAGATGCTACGTATGAATTAAAGTAAGATCAGTATATCTATATCAGTCTCAAAATATCTCATGTGTAATTGTCACAAATTAAATGACATTCTACCTGCATAGTCCCATAGATCTCAGTGCGATCAAACATGAGGTAAAAATAATCCAAGTTGTTCAGAGCCGACTCCCACGGTATATATTCCATTTCTTTGGAGAGGTATTTTGTCGTTTTCAGAGCTAATGTCGTGGGAATTAACTTTGCCCTGTGTTGAGAAATAAGGTTTAGAAATACAATCACCAAAATATGATGCACACAACACTGTGACATTGTGGTGGTTCAAAAACGTCGAAACCCCAACCTTGCTAGATTAAAAGCGTCATCCACAAGTTGTGCTCTGTTGATAACTGGTATGACCTGGAAGAAAAAAAAAATCTGACTCTTATCAATGTTGTATTGAAGCAAAATAACAGTAATACCCTTCGAACATGTGATGAGTCAGATTTTCCTTTTACCTGGTGATTAGTGCTCAGTTGGAAGAGGAGACGTTCCCAGTTGCCAAGGTCATAGTTAACCCTGTAGTATCCAGTCACATTGATGTTTGCTAGTACCCAGTGACCACTTGTCAATTTATTGTTTAGGGCTGAGGGGGGAAATGAATTCATGACAGTGAAGCTACGGAGAGTAGATCAAATCTGTATGTTATTTCATAGGACTATTTTATGTGTTCATATTCGTCCACAGTTTTCTACAGACGGCACTAGTTAAAAGGTTCTCTGTATCCATACCCTCTTTCTCAAGCAGCCATATCTCTTTCTGAACCACTCCTGCTTCCATCCATTTGATTGGTACTATCCACTCGTACCTAGGCACCAAAATGAACTGGGCTTTTTTATTATATATAATCTCAATTATATGTAATACATGAAAATGCTATGACCATTCATTACATATACAGTGCTTTCGGAAAGTATTCAAACCTCTTGAGTTTTTCCATTTAATTTTTTTTAGGTTACAGCCTTATTCTGAAATTGATTAAATGTTTTTTTTACCCCTCATCAATCTACACACAATATATCATAATGACAAAGCAAAAATGTAATATCATATTTACCAAAGTATTCAGACCCTTTACTCAGTACTTTGTTGAAGTACCTCTGGCAGCGATTACAGCCTCAAGTATTCTTGGGTATGCCGCTACAAGCTTGGCACACCTGTATTTGGGGAGATTCTCCCATTCTTCTGCCCAGATCCTCTAAAGCTCTGTGAGGTTGGATGGGGAGCGTTGCTACACAGCTAATTTTCAGGTCTCCCCAAAGATGTTCGATCGGGTTCAAGTCCGAGCTATGGCTGGGCCACTCAAGGACATTCAGAGACTTGTCCTGAAGCCACTCCTGCGTTGTCTTGGCTGTGTGCTTAGGGTCGTCCTGTTGGAAGGTGAACCTTCGCCCCGGTCTGAGGTCCTGAGCGCTCTGGAGCAGGTTTTCATCAAGAATCTCTCTTTACTTTAATCCCAAGAGTCTTGGTGGTTCCAAACTTCTTCCATTTAAGAATGATAGATGCCACTGTGTTCTTGGGACCTTCAACGCTGCAGAAATGTTTTGGTTCTTTTCCCCAGATCTGTGCCTCGACACAATCCTGTCTCGTAGCTCTATGGAAAATTCCTTCGACCTCATGGCTTGGTTTTTGCTCTGACATGCACTGTCAACTATGAGACCTTATATAGACAAGTGTATACCTTTCCAAATAATGTCTAATCAATTGAATTTACCACAGGTGGACTCCAATCAATTTATAGAAACAGCTCAAGGATGATCAATGGAAACAGGATGCACCTGAGCTCCATTTTAAGTCTCATAGCAAAGGGTCTGAATATTTATGTCAATAAGTTATTTCTTTTTTTAGTGTTCTATACATTTAACCAACTTTCTAAAAACCTGTTTTCGCTTTGTCATTATGGTGTATTGTTTGTAGATTTCTGAGGAAATTGTTTTATTTCATCCATTTTAGAATAAGGCTGTAACATAACAAAATATGGAAAAAGTCAAGTGGTCTGAATACTTTCAGAAGGCACTGTATATCTCTCCAGACCAGTCAGACGTACTTGAAGTCTGATGGTGGTACACTCCCCACAGAATCAGGGTCCAGTAAGAAGTGCTGCTGGGTGATCAGTCCAGTGTGTGTGTTTATGGTGACCACTGGGAAGCCCATCTGAAGGACCCAGCGGTTCATGATGTCATGCACTGTACCAGGAAGTTCCATGTCACTGTCATCTACTGCCTAGAGAGGGAGACACACAGGAGAATGATTAGAGATAGTATTATGTTCCCTGTACCATAGGAGGGCAGCATTTTCATCATTCAGAAGTCCACATTCTCATTGACATGACTGTAAATAGAATGTGAGCTCGGTCAGTATCATTTGCTGCTGTAAAGGCACACATAATATCCAGGCTGTATCACATCTGGCCGTGACTGGGAGTCCCATAGGGTGGCGCACAATTGGCCCAGCATCGTCCGGGTTTGGCCAGGGTAGGCCATCATTGTAAATAAGAATTTGTTCTTAACTGACTTGCAAAGTTAAATAAAGGTTAAATAAATACATATCCTCCACATTCTGGCGGAATGTGTAGTACTGCCACAGATTAATCATTAATTCCAACAGTACAAAGTAACTAGCTGAAAATAGGACTAGCCAATGCAAGGGACTTACTCGTTGTAGATGATCCCAAAGGTCTGTCCCCACTGTGTTGTCATAGGCAAAGTGATTCAGGTAGCTCTGGAGGATAAATATGTATTCTGCACTTAGAACAATTAATCATAGGCAATATATTCTACAGTTAATAATGAGAAATTCACTTTCAAGGGGTCTACTCACTTGATTTCCTCTCACACACTATGCAAACAGCATTCCTTAATGCTTAACATAACTATGATAAATGTGTATCATATCAAGAGAAGATCCTGGGCTGTGGCAGTGCCTTGGGACGGTAAGAAATACATACACTTAGTCCTTGGACGAAGACTGGTTCAGTTAGAAAATCTGACAGCATTCTCAACACTGATGCCCCCTGTAAAGAGAGTACAAAATGGCTGAAAACTAAAATGCTTTCTAAACAGAAATAATAAACAGAAATTGAAGAGTATAGGTTGTAGAATAATATCATTCACAACACTACATGAACACATTTATTTTTATTTATTTATTTTTATTTAACCTTTTTTTTAAGTATTCACACCCCTTTAATTTTTCCACATTTTTTGTGTTACAGCCTGAATTTTATTTTTATTATTATTATTTTTTTTGTAACTGGCAAAAGTCAGATGGTGGTACACTCCCCACATATTCAGAGTCCAGTAGGAAGTGCTTGTGTGTGTGTGTGTGTTTATGGTGACCACTGGGAAGCCCATCTGAAGGACCCAGTGGTTCATGATGTCATGCACAGTACCAGGAAGTTCCATGCCACTGGCATCTACTGCATAATTCCACAATGTCAAAGTGGAATTATGTTTTCAGAATTTTTTCAATTTAATAAAAAATAAAAAGCTGAAATGTCTTGAGTAAATAATTATTCAACCCCTTTGTCACGGTAAGCCTAAATAAGTTCAGGAGTAAAAATGTGCTTAACAAGTCACATAATAATTTGCATAGACTCACTCTGTGTGTGGTAATAGTGTTTAACCTGATTTTTGAATGACTACCTAATTTCTGTACCCCACACGCAAATACCGTGCATTCAGAAAGTATTCAGATGCCTTGACTTTTGCCACATTTTGTTACGTTACAGCCTTATTCTAAAATGGATAAAACAAAATGTTTTCTCGTCAATCTACACACAAAGGACATAGTAAAAACAGGTTTTAGAAATTTTAGCAAATGTATTAAAAATAGAACTGAAATGTCACATTTACATAAGTATTCAGACCCTTTACTCAGTACTTTGTTGAAGAACCTTTGGCAGTGATTACAGCCTCAAGTTTTCTTTGGTATGATGCTACAAGCTTGGCACACCTGTATTTGGGGGAGTTTCTTCCATTCTCCTCTGCAGATCCTCTCAAGCTCTGTCAGGTTGGATGGGGAGCGTTGCTGCACAGCTATTTTCAGGTCACTCCAGAGATGTTCGATCGGGTTCAATTCCGGGCTCTGGCTGTGCCACTCAAGGACATTCAGAGACTTGTCCCGAAGCCACTCCTGCATTGTCTTGCTGTGTGCTTAGTTGTCCTGTTGAAAGGTGAACCTTCGCCCCAGTCTGAGGTCCTGAGCACTTGGGAGCATGTTTTCAACAAGGATCTCTCAACTTTGCTCCGTTCATCTTTGCCTCGATCCTGACTAGTCTCCCAGTCCCTGCCTCTGAAAAACATCCCAACAGCATGATGCTGCCACCACCATGCTTCACCGTAGGGATGGTGCCAGATTTCCTCCAGACGTGACACTTGGCATTCAGGCCAAGGAGTTCAATCTTAGTTTCATCAGACCAGAGAATCTTGTTTCTCATGGCCTGAGAATCCTTTAGGTGCCTTTTGGCAAATTCCAAGCGGGCTGTCAAGTGCCTTTTACTGAGGAGTGGCTTCCGTCTGGCCACTCTACCATAACAGCCTGATTGGTGGAGTATTGTAGAGATGGTTGTCCTTCTGGAAGGTTCTCCCATCTTCACAGAGGAGCTCTGGACCTTCTCCCCCGAATGCTCAGTTTGGCCAGGTGGCCATCTCTAGGAAGTGTCTTGGTGGTTCCAATCTTCCATTTAAGATTGATGGAGGCCACTGTGTTCTTGGGGATCTTAAATAATGCAGACATTTTGTGGTACCTTTCCTCAGATCTGTGCCTCGACACAATCCTGTCTCGGAATTCTACGGACAATTCCTTTTACCTCATGGCTTGGTATTTGCTCTGACAACTGTGGGACCTTATATAGACATGTTTACTTTTCCAAATCATGTCCAATCATTTGAATTTACCACAGGTGGACTCCAATCAAATTCTAGAAACATCTCAAGGATGATCAATGGAAACAGGATACGCCTGAGCTCAATTTTGAGTCTCAAATCAACGGGTCTGAATACTTATGTAAATAAGGTATTTCTGTTTTTTATATAAATTTGCAAACATTCTAAAAACCTGTTTTCACTTAGTCATTATGGGGTATTGTGTGTAGATTGATCAGGATAAAAAAATAAATAATTTTAGAATAAGGCTGTAACCTAACAATGTGGAAAAGGGGAAGGGGTCTGAATACTTTCCGAATGCACTGTATCTGTAAGGTCCCTCAGTTGAGCAGTGAATTTCAAACACAGGTTCAACCACAAAGACCAGGGAGGTTTTCCAATACCTTGCAAAGAAGGGCACCTATTGGTAGATGGGTAAAAAAAGCAGACATTGAATATTCATTTGAGCATGGTGAAGTTATTAATTACACTTTGGATGGTGTATCAATACACCCAGTCACTACAAAGATACAGGTGTCCTTCCTAACTCAGTTGGCCAATGGTGACGTCAAAACAGTTTCAGAGTTTAATGACTGTGATAGGAGAAAACTGAGGATGGATCAATAACATTGTAGTTACTCCACAATACTAACCTAAATAACAGAGTGAAAAGAGGAAAGCCTGTACAGAATACAAACATTCCAAAACATGCCACCTGTTTGCAACCAGGCACAAAAGTAATACTACAAAAAATGTGGCAAGGCATTTAAGTTTTTGTCCTGAATACAACGTGCTATTTTTGGGGAAAATCCAATAAATCACATAACTGACTAACACTCTTCATATTTTCAAGCATACTTGTGGCTGCATCATGCTATGGGTATGCTTGTAATCGTTAATGACTAAGGAGTTTTTCAGGATAAAAAATGAATGAAATGGAGCTAAACATAGGTAAAATCCTAGAGGAAAACCTGGTTTCGTCTGCTTTCCACCAGACACTGGGAGATGAATAAACATTTAATCAGGACAATAATCTAAAACACAAGGCCAAGTCTACACTGGAGTTGCTTACCAAGAAGACAGGGAATGTTCCTGAGTGGTAGAGTTACAGTTTTGACTTAAATCTACTTGAAAATCTATGGAAAGATGGTTGTCTAGCAATTTCCAACAACCAATTTTACAGGGCTTGAAGAAATTTGGAAAGAATAATGTGCAAATGTTGCACAATCCAGGTGTGTAAACTCTTAGAGACTAACCAAGAAAGACTCACAGCTGTAATCTCTGCTTTTCACTTTGTCATTATGGGGAATTGTGTGTAGATGGTTGAGATTTTTAAAATGTAATTAATTTTGAATTCAGGCTCTAACACAAAATGTGGATTAAGTAAAGTGGTTTGAGCACTTTTCTGAAGGCACTGTACATTGTCTTATGTTTACCTTGCTGTAAGAGATGACATCAAACTGTTCACTGATTTGCTCAGGCTTCTGGATGTCATCGTCTTTGGAGGACAGGGGGTGAGAGGAAGCCAAGGCATCCACTGCAAACACCCTGTGCACATCGTCAAGAACTATGAGATCTTTCTGTGGAGGAGAAAGATAGGGCTGTAGTATACTGTACATGTTGTGACTTTCAGTGACTGCTTGTACATAGACAATTAGATTACTAGTCGCATCTGGCACCACTATCACCTTTTTACCAAATACTAACGGGAGGGGATGGATGTGTGTCTTGTCTTTAATGGGAAACCTTACCACGTTCCAAGTGGATTCAGCATAATCCGCCCCAAGATATGACACGTAGGATGCAAAGCCCTCATTCAGCCAGACTTCATTCCACCATCTCAGGGTCACTAGATTTCCAAACCACTGACGAAAAGAAAGACCATGACAGATAAAAATTAAATGAATGTTTTGAATTCATCTTTTTAAGAACGAGCAATGATAGTCTGATTTCCTGGACTGTATCCTACCATGTGTGCAAGTTCATGTGCAATGATGGTGGCTGTTCTCTCCTTGTTTCCATTGGAGGATGTTAAAGGATCGTAAAGCAGATTTGTTTCCCTGTAGGTAACTAGTCCCCAATTCTCCATGGCCCCAAAATAGAAGTCAGGAAGGGCAATCTGGTCTATACAGGAATGTTTGAGAAGAAATTCAACAATTATTTTATTTTCCAAAACAAATCATGATGATATCATTTGCAAATCACATGGTCAATTTAAAATCTTACCTGATTTGGAGAGAGGGTAGGTGGTATTGTAATACACCTCAAAAAAGGACAGGATTGGTCCTGTTAGATTGAGCGCATATTCTCCATGTCCTTCACTGATGGCTTTTCTACGAGCCCAGATCCGAATCTGCGCGGACAGGCCAGGAGATTTATTCCAACCACAACTCTTACTGATGTAAACACTTACAGTACACTTTGTACTGTAAACACCCACCCAACATGGACAAGAACCATCTCTGGTTAGATTACGGTTGAGAAAGTACACAATACATCCACAGGCTCAGTAAGAGCATACCGTGTATGATTGTTGTTTACTGCAGTTGAAATTATGCAAACATTGAGTTGATTTCATTACCAGAATATCTCCCTCCCAAGCGCTGATAAATGAATAGTCACAGACAATCAGGGCCAGTAGGTAGGTTGACATGCTCTTGGTTGGCTCAAATCTGGTCTGTGTGACAGCCTCTGTGTATACGGTGGCGTTAACTATTTCTAAAGAAGATCAGGAACAGATTGTCAGGACAATATGATCCCTTGAAAGAAGGGCTGTCAAATGGTTTCAGTATAAACAGTAACATAATACAGTATTTAGTTTAAAGGTGCAATATGAAGAAATCACTCCGCCATTTCCTGGTTGCTAAAATTTGAATAGTTTGCCTAATTTCAGTTTGTGACAAACAAGCAATGCATAGTGTAGAGAATCATTGTACCATCTAAACCGCTGTGAAATATGTTTTCATTAACCAAAAATATTAGATTTTCAGCTGATTGAAGCTGGTGTATAAAACCGAAAGCAAAGACGCAAAAATGAAATTTAAGATTGGGAAGCATAGAAACAGCACGCATAGAACATATCTACAGCTTTTTAGACCTGCTTTCATAACTTATATTTCTATGTGAATTTGGTCAGGTCGCCCAAAAAGCTACATTTTGCAGCTATAAATAGTTGTGATTCCTGGAAACTAGGGCTATGTTTGGATGGATATAGCCGTTTCAACTAACCTGGCTCCTTGCCGTTTGACAGGGCCACAGTCCCACGGGGATGGAGGAGTGTGATGTGAAAGACTGCTTTCCTCGCAGGCTCATCAAAACAGGGGAAAGTTTTCCTGGTGTGAGTAGGGTGCATCTGAGAGGTAGCTACAACCCTGTGAAGGACAAGCATAGTTTGATTATTACTGAGTCTGTGTGTGGAAAAAGCAAGAGTATAAGGTGTACCACCATTGAGGTTATACCATTTAGACATACATTCATATTGAAGACAAGATTCATGATATGCATAATATTACGTAACTGAGTATCTGTGTATTGTTGTACAAAGGTTGGTAAACAAACAGAGTCTGGGACATTTTAAAGGGAAGACTAATCACTCACTCCTCTAAAGCTACTTCCTGTTTGACTGTGGGAGAAACTTCAGGTTCCTGTTTTTCAGTGGAAACCCTCCTCTTGATTTGTACATATTTACGATACACAATTTTGCTGAATGTAAATGATTAGAGATGACTGAGTTTAACCTATTAGAGTTTTCAATGCAGTATGACACTGAGTACTGATAAGTTTTGTGAGAAATGGAAGAAAATATTAAACATTTAAGTCATGTAGCAGATGCTCTTATCCAGAGTGACTTACAGGAGGGGGGGGGGGGGGGGTTACTAAGCTATATATAATTGTTTTAAGAAGGTCATACCAAGGATCATGAATGTTTTGATTATGAATGTTAAGACCCCTTGAAGTATCAATTTATATATGGCCTTACTGCTATTAGCCCATAGAAACACATTGAATAACAGATAACAGTCCCCAAAAATATCAAAAGGAAGTTTGTTCTGAAGTGTCTCTCCTATATCTGAGAGACATAAGATAGATCAGGAAACATTTGTTTGTTTTTTACATGTATTTAACCCCATATGTTTGGCATTAAACAGTCTCAATACATACAGTGCCTTCAGAAAGTACTCAGACGCTTTGACTTTTTCCAGCGTATTTAAAATAATTATTATTATTTAATTTAAAAAAAATACTCAGCAATCTAAACACAATACCCCATAATGATAAAGTGAAAAACTGTTTTTTACAACTGTTAACAAATGTTTTAAAAATAAAAACAGATAAACCTTATTTACATAAGTATTCAGACCCTTTGCTATGAGACTTGAAATTGAGCTCAGGTGCATCTGGTTTCCATTGATCATCCATGAGATGTTTTTTCAACTTGATTGGACATGATTTGGAAAGGCACACACCTGTCTATACAAGGTCCCACTGTTGACAGTTCACGTCAGAGCAAAAACCAAGCCATGAGGTCAAAGGAATTGTCCGTAGAGCTCCAAGACAGGATTGTGTCGAGGCACATATCTGGAGAAGGGTACCAAAAAATGTCTGCTGCATTGAATTCCCCAGGAACACAGTGACCTCCATCATTCTTAAATGGAAGAAGTTTAGAACCACCAAGACTCGTCCTAGAGCTGACAGCCCGGCCAAATTGAGCAATCGGGGGAGAAGGACCTTGGTCAGGGAGGTGACCAAGAACCTAATGGTCACTCTGACAGAGCTCTAGAGTTCTGCTGTGGAGATGGATGTCCTTCTGGAAGGTTCTCCCATCTCCACAGCACTCCACCAATCAGGCCTTTATGGTAGACTGGCAAGACGGATCAACTTCTCAGGAAAAGGCCCACTTGGAGTCTGCCAAAAGTCACCTTAAGACTCTCAGACCATGAGAAACAAGATTCTCTGGTCTGATGAAACCAAGATGAAATTATTTGGCCTGAATGTCAAGCGTCACATCTAGAGGAAACCTGGCACCATCCCTACAGTGAAGCATGTTTTTTTTAATACTTTTACAAAAAAATTATAAAAACCTGTTTTTGCTTTGTCATTATGTGTCACGCCCTGGCCTGGCTTTTTATTCTCTATTTTGGTTAGGCCAGGGTGTGACTAGGGTGGGCGTTCTATGTTATTTTTTCTATGTTTTTGTATTTTTTTGTTTTTGTCCGGGTATGGTTCTCAATCAGGGACAGCTGTCTGTCGTTGTCTCTGATTCAGAACCATACATAGGTAACTCTTGCCCACATGGGTTTTGTGGGTAGTTATTTTCTGTTTAGTGTGTTTTGCACCTGACGGAGCTGTTTCGGTTGTTTATTTTGTTCCTTGTTGAATTTAGTGTTCAGTTTATTAAAATAATGATGAACACTTACCACGCTGCATCTTGGTCCTCACCTTCTTCCACCAACGGCCGTTACAGAACTACCCACCACCAAAAGACCAAGCAGTGTGGTAAGGAGGAGCAGCGCTATAAGGAGGAATGGACATGGGAGGACATTCTGGACGGCAAGGGATCCTACACATGGGAGGAGATCCTGGCTGGAAGGGATCGCCTCCCATGGGAACAGGTGGAGGCAGCCAGATGAGTGGAGGCAGCAGGAAAAGGGAGCCCGTGATTTGAGGGAACACGGCTGGCAAGAAAGCCCAAGCCCAAAAATGTCTGGGTGGGGGCACACGGGGAGTGTGGCAGAGTCAGGAGTCAGACCTGAGCCAACTCCCCGTGCTTACCGTAAGGAGCCAAGGATGGAACCAGAGCCGGTCAGGGCGAAATTGGAGGTGAGCGACGGAAGCGAAGCAGGGACAGTGAAGGAGTTGATGGGGAGATTGGAGGAGAGAGTAATGAGGGCGTTGCTGTGTTGGTTCATGAGGCACGACATCCGCCCAACGGAGCGTGTCTGGGATTTGATGTCACCTGAGTCAGCTATCCATACTCGTCCTGAGGTGCGTGCTAGCCGTCTGGTGAAGACTGTGCCAGCCCCACGCACCAGGCCTCCTGTGCGCCTCCCTAGCCCTGCACGTCCTGTGCCAGCTCGGCGATACAGCTCTCCAAGATGTGCTTAACATGACGGGCATCGTACTGGTCAGGCACCGTGTTATGCGGTGCAGCGTACGGTGTCTCCAGTACGTGTTCTTAGCCCGGTGCGCTACATCCCAGCTCCTACATTGCATCTGCCGGGCTAGGGGGAGGATCCAGTCAGGGCAGATGGTGCCATCCTGCTCTCCAGACCTCCAGTGCCAGGATATCCTGCGTCGGTGCTGCGCACTGTGTCTCCCGTGTGTCTGCACAGCCCAGTGCGTCCTGTACCTGCGCCCCGCACGCGCCGGACTAAAATCACCATCCAGCCAGGACGGGTTGTGCAGGCCCTTTAGTTCGAGACCTCCAGTGCGCCTCCACGGCCCAGTCTATCCTGTGCCTCTTCCAAGGACCAGACTGTCTCTCCGTCTCCTTCCACCAGAGTCTCCCTCGAGCCCGGCGCTGCCAGAGTCTACCTCGAGCCCGGCGCTGCCAGAGCCTCCCTTCACTCCGGAGCTGCCAGAATCGCAGCCCCTCAGTCCAGAGGCGCCCCTCAGTCCAGTGGCGCCCTCTACAAGGGTCTTCAGTCCGGGGCCCACTGCGAGGGTCCCCGCTCCAGAGGCGCCACCTAAGTGGGTCAAGACTGAGGTGGAGCGGGGTCCACGTCCGGCACCCGAGCTGCCGCCATAAGATGGCCCACCCGGGCCCTCCCCTTTAGAGTCAGGTTTTGCGGCCAGAGTCCGCACCTTTGGGGGGGGACTCTTTCTATTTCTTTGTATTCTCTATTTTGGTTAGGCCAGGGTGTGACTAGGGTGGGCGTTCTATGTTATTTTTTCTATGTTTTTGTATTTCTTTGTTTTTGGCCGGGTATGGTTCTCAATCAGGGACAGCTTTCATACTTAGGTAGCTCTTGCCCACATGGGTTTTGTGGGTAGTTATTTTCTGTTTAGTGTGTTTTGCACCTGACGGAGCTGTTTCGGTCGTTTATTTTGTTCGTTGTTTTATTTAGTATTCAGTTTATTAAAATAATGATGAACACTTACCACGCTGCATCTTGGTCCTTACCTTCTTCCACCAACGACCATTACATTATGAGGTATTGTGTGTAGATAAGGGGGAAAACTATTTAATCAATTTTAGAATAAGGCTGTAAATGCAACAAAATGTGGAAAAAGTCTAGGGGTCTGAATACATTTCGAAGGCACTGTACTTCCATTCATTTTTTCAGACCTTCAGATGAGTCTTGTGAGGCCTGTGGGCAACCTGGAGCAAAACAACTGACATATCACCTTTGCACAGAGGGGTCATATTAATGTGTAGCCCAAACGGTTTGGACGCTACAGACAGAAGTTGTTGTACCAACTCCTGATACTTGTGGAGGTCGTAGAGCAAAACAGAGAACGCCATCATGTTCCAGAGAGTCTTGGCTTTCCATAGATGGGTCATAATAGTTTGTAGGCCAAACCAGACGCTACAGACAATTTTGTGAGAAGATCTATTTCCGGGATGTCTCATGGTCTGACAAGCATCGTTCTAACTCTGTCACCTTTCACCACATATTTTTTTTATTTATTTTACCTGTATTTAACTAGGCAAGTCAGTTAAGAACAAATTCTTATTTACAATGACGGCCTAGGAACAGTGAGTTAACTGCCTTGTTCAAGGGCAGGACGACAGATTTTTTACTTGTCAGCTCGGGATTCAATTTAGCAACCTTTTGGTTACTAGTCCAACACTCTAACCACTAGGCTACCTGCCGCCCCAATGCAGAAGATGCAGAAGTGCGACATAGACGGATGCGGTCGATTGAGACAAAAATGCAAAAATATCTCCAGCTTAAACGGACAGATTTTTATGTTGATTGTTGTATTATGCTAATGAGTTTTCCGTGCAGGCACAGACATCAACCTTAGGGGTATAAGTGTCTTGCTCAAGAGCACATCGGCATACATTTCATCTAGTTGGCCCCGGGATTAGAAACCAGTGACCTTTCGGTTACTGGCCCAACACTCTTAACCACTAGTCTACCTGCTGCTATTATCATAATGAAGATTCAATTGACTCACTTTTTAACTCCGTCTTCTTCATATTCACTCCTATAGAAACCTGCTAGGTCATCAGCCAGCTCCCCAACAAACACTGTGTCCAGCTGGTAGGATTCTCCAACAGCTAACTTGCCATTCAGTTCCAATACCAGGAACTGAGTTGTTGGCTGTAGCCAGGATTTCTTTATGGTTGGTGCGGGTGTGCTACCGAGAGCAGACAGTTTAGCCAGATGGTCATCCCCCCACTTGGTGTAGTTCAGCTTGTTGGAGTGTATGAGGATCAGGTCTGTCTCCTTCACACATTGGAAGACCACATAGGATTTCCCTGTGAAGATGTAGAGGCCTTGTGCGTTGACGGTGAGTCGGGGCCACAGGGTTAGGTTGTAGTGGTTAGGCTTCAGGGTGTCTGGGAGACGGTACTTGTCCCATGGGGCGACGACCTCTACGCTATCTGTCAGTGCAATAGCCCACAATGTAACGATGGTCGCCACAGAGAGGACTCCCAGCACAACGCAGAGAATAAAGAACTTGCTGATTTTGCAGGATTTCTCCATGTCCTAGAGGAGTCTCAGCATGCACTAAGTGAGAGGGCTGAGCTGATATCAGTGCTTCCCTTCAAAATTAATGGATGATCTATTTAGTAGTAGCTTTTGTGGGTGGGGAGTTTCTGACAACTTAAAGAAGATGATAAGAGAGAAAAATGGGCAGTAATAACTTTTTATTGTGTTGTTCCATAAGCAACTGGCATTTTTACACATTCATCGATCACCATTCCAGGCATGACCAGGGTTGGGTAGGTTATTTTCTAAATGTAATCTGTTACAGTTACTAGTTACCTGGACAAAATTGGAACCAGCAACGTAACCTTTGGATTACCAAAACTCTAATGTAATCTCATTACATTCAGCTACTTTTAGATTACTTTCCTTTTAAGAGGCATGAGAAGATAAAAATGTAGGTTACCAATTGAATGACATCTATTGCAGGATAAATCAATTTGCTCTTTAAGTCTATCAAAAGTGTGTGAGTTTGAGCATGTGTCCATTAGGCCTATGTATGTATTTTTTTTATGAGCATGAATTAGATTGAGTAACAAAAGCCCTACATTTATTCCAATGGCTGGGATCCGCACTATGCAGCTGTTGCAAGAGCTCATTTTTGCTGTCCACTGGTTTCAAAACTAATGATTGATAGGCAGCTTAAGTTTCTTGAATTCAACCATTATTGGGTTCAAATACACATTTAGATTTTTGAACAGCCATCCACAACAATCACAATCCAACCAAAGGCGCAAATAGCTAAATCAGAGAGGAGCAGTGTGATTTATATCAATGCTCTATGTACAGTACCATTCAAAAGATTGCACACGCCTGCTCATTCAAGGGTTTTTCTTAATGTTTACTATTTTCTACATTGTAGAATAAAAGTGAAGGCACAACATTATGAAATTACACATGGAATTATGTAGTAACCAAAAAAGTGTTAACCAATTTATAATATATTTGAGATTTGAGATTCTTCAAAGTAGCCACCCTTTGCCTTGATCACAGCTTTGCACACTCTTGGCATTCTCTCAACCAGCATCATGAGGTATTCCCCTGAAATGCATTTAAATTAACAGGTGTGTTAATTTGTGGAATGTCTTTCCTTCTTAATGCGTTTGAGCCAATCAGATAGGGGTAGGGGTGGTATACAGAAGATAGCCCTATTTGGTAAAAGACCAAGTCCATATTATGGCAAGAACAGCTCAAATAAGCAAAGAGAAGCAACAGTCCATCATTACTTTAAGACATGAAGGTCAGTCAATCTGGAAAATTTCAAGAACTTTGAAAGTTTCTTCAATTGCAGTCGGAAAAACCATCAAACGCTATGATGAAACTGACTCTCATGACGACCGCCACAGTAATGGAAGACCCAGAGTTACCTCTGCTGCAGAGGATACGTTCATTAGAGTAACCAGCCTAAGAAATTGTAGCCCAAATAAATGCTTCACAGAGTTCAAGTAACAGACACATCTCAACATCAACTGTTCAGAGGAGACTGCGTAAATCAGGCCTTCATGGTCGAATTGCTGCAAAGAAACCACTACCAAAGGACACCAATAAGAAAAAGAGACTTGGTGGAAATTAGTCCAAATTTGAGATTTTTGGTTCTTTGATGGCTACTTTGAACAATCTCAAATATAAAATATTTTTTAAATTGGTTAACACTTTTTTGGTTACTACATGATTCCATATGTGTTATTTCATATTTTTGATGCCTTCACTATTATTCTACAATGTAGAAAAAAATAATAAAAAAATAAAGAGAAACCCTTGAATGAGTAGGTGTGTCCAAACTTTTAACGGGTAATGTAGATATCAATAGTAAGTGATATCTGTATCGCCGTAGACTACACCACTGCTGTCATCATTACCTCCAAGCGTTTATTCCAGTTGGTTAATCTTTGGATGCCGACAGCAGTCACACCATTGGAAGAAATGTTTGGACTGTAGCCTAAAAAGCATATTCATGCTCTTTTTCAGTGATCCATCGAACACATTTGCTGTGTCATCATAGTGGTCTCTGACTTGTGGTCAGATTCGCTCAGTTGGAACAAACTAAAACTTGCGCCTTTTTTCAATGATGATTTGAATGTCATTGAGAAAAAAGAAAGTTTTTTTCCCACAAACATCCTTTCAGAATTTAAAAGTAATCATGGACGTAATCATCTAGTTTTTCAAAAGTATCTATAATCAATATTACAATATTTTCTGAAGGAAATGTAACAGATTGCAGTTACCGTTTTTTGTAATCCCTTACATGTTACTCCCCAACCCTGGGTATGACAGACATAAAATCAGACATACCGTCACGGATCCCTCGGGAACTGTGTCATTACGCATACCTGGTCCCCATTTCCCTGATTGTAATTGTATAAATGTGCCCTTTGGTTCACCATTGGGCTGCTGATTAGTGTTCCAATGTCCGTTGGTTGTGTGAGTACCTGTGCCGTGTTGTTTTGACTTTCGTCCCGTGTATTGTGCAGATGATTACGGGTCTCGCCCCGTGTGTTGATCGTTATGCGCTGGTGTTATTTATTCGAGGCACTCCTCGCTCTTTTGTTTGCGTTTCAACCCTGTGTTTTGTATACGTCTTTGCCTCCGTACCTTTACATGGCACGCCGTAATTTGGATTTTTTTTTTTTAAATACAGAAAAAAACTATTACGCATTCCTGCGCCGGTCTCTCGATCATTCATACCAGCGTGACACATACAATAGTTTTGTAGGAAAAGTCCAAAATACTTCTAGGCAACCCATTGAATTTGACAACATTTTTTACACTTTCTGTTACTATTTCTGTAATTACAGTGTAACAAGTATTGTAAACACTCTACTTAGGTTAGAGCTAAGGTTAGGGTTTAGAGTTTTTGCTGCGAGTACAGTGTTGTAATGAGTAATTACAATACGTGTTACACTGTACTTAGATGCACTTGACACCATATCTACTGTAATCAAATGTTTGTCCAGTGACTATTTCAGAATGTCCTCTGATTATCATAGAATGATGTATTACCTTGTTATAAGGAGAACCGTTTATTTCCAGTAATGTAAAAGCCCAAAATAAGCAAAATTACATAAAAGATGCAGTGTAAAACACGTGTATTATTTCCACAACAATAAACCAGTGTTTTATAACAAATCAGCATTGTAGATAGTTACTGTCTTCAAATATCTACAAATACTGACTTAAGCAAAATATACTATGATAAAAAAATAAACTTCCCAAAAAAGTTATTCAGGATGCAAGCATGTATCAAAACGTCTTTAGTCTTTGTTAGAAAAAGCACATTTCAATTCATACATAGTATTTCTGATTAAACGGCAGGATAGCTGTAGAATCAAAATGGTTCTTTAACCGTTAAAGAGACACACAACTCTCGTATAAACCGGGAACATAACTTTTGGATAGGTGTTTGTTTCTCCATGTGACCCTTATTCTTTAGGAACCTCTGTTCTAAACCATGTCTGCACTGAGTCCTTGTTCTCCGCCACCCATTTGATGTTAGCTGTTGTCCTCTCAATGGACTGTGAAACTGCCAAGGTACCTGAGCCAAAGCCAACCTCAGAGTTGTCCGCCTGGAATTGCTTGAGCTGTGACAGCGAAGAGAAACATGAACTTATATTGTGAAGAAACCTCAATATTCAGGGTCCACATAGTATTCCAATACAAACATGTTGAGCAGTACGTGTGCTGAAAAATCCCCTAAACTTTTATTTTACCTGTTTGAGCTCAAATTCTGTTGAGAACCTCTTGGTCACACCATTGATGAGATTGGAGAAGGAGAAAGATCCACCACCGTACCTATGACAGAATAAGAGGTAAGGCTAAAGAACAGCATCTAGCGAAGAGTTAGATCAAATATCAGTGTGACAAATAATTACTTTGTAAATGAAACAATCAAAACAATATGTGTTTAAAAGCTCAAACTCACTGAGTAAAGATGTAATTCCATCGGTCTCTCATAAAGTCCCAGGCCAGAGACTGGCCCACCACGTTGCTTGCAATGTAAACAATGGTAGAGGTAGCATCCTGCTTGCGAATTTTGTTTGCGTCCAGGGTGTATTCCAGATACCTAAATGTGGCATGGAGGTACAAAGACAATATGAGGCATTGAAGCACCTCATATTCATGTCAGACACACAAGGCTCTTTCAAGCTTTGTTTTAATAGGTCTCCTTTTGACGCCAGACAGAGAATCAATGCTTTGCTGCTTATTGAATACTTTCTGACACTTACAAGAGGGCAAATAACAGATTGCAATTTCAGGTTAACATTACTATATTTAGTCTGGCTTGGATAAACTTGAACTCACTTGTTGAGTAGCCAGGGCTGCTTGGTACAGGCCAGGGCAGATCGAAGCTTGTCTGCCTCAATAGCGATGGTGGCAGCCTTGAACTGATCCCAACCAAATTCCCACTCCGCAGCCCCCCCTGCAGCAATAGCACTGCAGTACACTGCCGTCCTCAAGTTGGGGTGTATCCTAATAGGATATAAAATATATAAATATTTCAGCATCTATCATGCTGTGTGGTACTCAAAACATGTTGATATTTACTGTTACAGGTGTAGGATCTTACTCTGTAATGAAGAAAACATTTAATAATTTACACTTAAAACACTAAATGCTTCTGAAGTTTGTAATTTCCATTTTGAAATTTCAGGTGTCATTTTCCCTTAGGAAAAATGTATCAACCCCTACAAAAATGATAATCTACATAATAATTTACATTTCCTTTTGCTGCAGGATTATTTTCCTACTGTAGAAAACTGGCTCAGATTAAGATCCTACATCTGTAAGGGTATTCAGAAATGAATCTGAATTGCATTCAAATCCTACTGAACTCACGGATTGTTTGCAGAGTCTTTCATCCACTGACTGTACCAGCCTTTAGTCAGAGTCTGGCACTCTTCCATACCAGTGCTGCAGGCCACCCTGATGGCATTCACCTGGTTGTACCTGAGAGTGGAAAAATACAAGTAAAGGGAGAGTAGAGTAAGGGGATTGTCTTGGCCTTCAAATAGTGATATTGTGAAAAGGATACTTTTGTTTGGACATGGCTGGGTAAAAGCAAAAAAATCAATGTTATATTATAATCAAGAAATGTAAGGCTATTGATCTACTCACTGGTCCATATGTCCAGTGGGTACTTCTGTCCAGTTTCCAGTGATATCCCCAAAGTGCTTAAAAAGTGGTTCTATTTGATATTTTAGGTAAGTCTAAAAGATCAAAACAAACATGAGAAAAAGTATAATTTCCAATTCTATTTTGTTTAGTATACAGCCAATAATATTATTTGTAACATGCTTTTTATTTTTTAGCATTGCTTTTCTAGATAATAAACCAACCTGCATATCCCCATAGATTTCACTCCGATCAAACATGAGGTAGAAAAAGTCCAAGTTGTCAAGAGCTGACTCCCACGGCATATATTCCCTTTCACTTCTGAGATACTTCGTTGTTCGCAACGCTAATGTTGTGTTGATATATTTTGCCCTTGACAGAGAAAATATACAAATGAATTGAGAATCCTTCTAGGCCTACTATTTATGAATCAAATGCCAAGTATTACTATTTAAATCACGCATACAGTAAACTATGTACTCACCTAGCAAGGTTAAAAGCATCATCCACCAATTGAGCTCTGTTGATAACTGGAATAGACTATGCAAAAACATTACCATTAGCATGAATGACTGTTTCTGTATTTTGTGTAATTTGAGTTTATTTGGAGAATCGGTTGTTTTCATCCATGTCTGACCTCATGCTGGCTGCTCAGTACACTGAGGAGACGTTCCCAGTTGGTGTTATCATAGTTAACCCTATAGTATCCAGAGACGTTAAGGTTGGCCAGTATCCAGTTGTTCCCAGTAACTGTCATTTCAGGCTTATTAGCTTAATATTTAGGGACAAAAGCAACATGTCAGTTTCCAAATCATCATATATCTAAATAATGCTCTTTGATAAGATTCTCTTGGCTGTACTGTAATCCCTAGCTTTTGCTCATCTCCATCTGTGAACTGTTAATTGCGTTAAATATACCACAATACATTTGACAGGTTCCTACATCGTCAGTGGTTGTAATGCATACCAGTTTTGTCCTCTAGCCATGTCTGTTGCTTTACAACTCCTGTGTTCATCCACCTGATTGGTACTATCCACTCATAACTGGGGAAAGACATTATCATTAAGTTATTGCGCGCTATACAGTTTTTTTGATTAGTATTAAGGTTGTTATGAATGATACTGAGACACTCATAAAGGTGTCATGACTGGTTCAGAAAGGTTTTATGTATACCCCCCTAAAGTAAAGTGTTAGCATTTGTTTAATCCTCAACTTAGTTTGCAATTATTCATCGTTTACATTCCGACTTACTTGAAGTCAGATGGTGGTACACTCCCTGCAGTGGAAGGGTCCAGAAGGAAGTGCTGCTGGTTGATCAGTCCAGTGGTTGTGTCTATGGTGACCACTGGGAAGCCCATCTGAAGGACCCAGCGGTTCATGATGCTGTGCACAGTTTGGCCTGTGGGAAGTGACGTGCCAGTGGAATTTACTGCCTAGAGACGAAGGAAAGAAACGTTAAGGTTCAAACAAATATATGCAGTACCAGTCAAAAGTGTGGGCACACCAACTCAATCCAAGGTTTTTCTTTATTGTTACTATGTTCTATATTGTAGAATAATAGTGAAGACATCGAAATAACACATGGAATCATGTGTTATTTCAAAAAAGTGAACACCAAAAAAGTGTTAACCAATTTAAAATATAATATATTTGAGATTTGAGATTCAAAGTAGCCACTCTTTGTCTTGATGACAGCTTTGTACAAACTTTGCATTCCCTCAACCAGCTTCATGAGGTAGTCACCTGGAATGCATTTCAATTAACAAGTGTGCCTTGTTAACAGTTAATTTGTGGAATTTCTTTCATTAATGCATTTGAGCCAATCAGTTGTGTTGTGACAAGGTAGGGGTGGTATACAGAAGATGACACTATTTGGTAAAAGACCAAGTCCATATTATTGCAAGAAGAGCTCAAATAAGCAAAGAAAAACGACAGTCCATCATTACTTTAAGACATGAAGGTCAGTCAATCCGGAAAATTTCAAGAACTTAAAGTTTCTTTAAGTGCAGTCGCAAAAACCATCAAGGACTATGATGAAACTGACTTATGATGTTTGCCACAGGAAAGGAAGACCCAGAGTTACCTCTGCTGCAGAGGATAAATTCATTAGAGTTAATTGCACCTCCCAGATTGCAGCCCAAATAAATGCTTCACAGAGTTCAAGTAACAGACGCATCTCAACATCAACTGTTCAGAGGAGACTGTGTGAATCAAGCCTTCATGGTCGAATTGCTGCAAATAAACCACTACTAAACCAATAAGAAGATATTTGCTTGGGCCAAGAAACACGAGTAATGGACATTAGACCAGTGTGATGGTGTGGGGGTGCTTTACTGGTGACACTGTCAGTGATTTATTTAGAATTCAAGGTGCACTTAACCAGCATGGCTACCACAGCATTCTGCAGCGATACACCATCCCATCTGGTTTGCGCTCAGTTTGACTATCATGTGTTTTTCAACAGGACGATGACCCAACACACCTCCAGGCTGTGTAAGGGCTATTTGACCAAGAAGGAGAGTGATGGAGTGCTGCATCAGATGACCTGGCCTCCACAATCACCTTACCTCAACCCAATTGAGATAGTTTGGGATGAGTTGGACTCCAGAGTGAAGGAAAAGCAGCCAACAAGTGCTCAGCATATATGGGCACTCCTTCAAGACTGTTGGAAAATCATTCCAGGTGAAGCTGGTTGAGAGAATGCCAAGAGTGTGCCAAGCTGTCATCAAGGCGAAGGTGGCTACTTTGAAGAATTTAAAATATACTTTTGATTTGTTTAACACTTTTTGTTTTACTACATGATTCCATATGTGTTATTTCATATTTTTGATGTCTTCACTATTATTCTACAATGTAGAAAATAGTAAAAAATAAAGAAAAACCCTTGAATGAGTAGGTGTGTCCAAACTTTTGACTGGTACTGTGTATGATGTGTGTGGTATGTATGTATGTGTGTGTATATATATATATATATACAGTGCCTTGCGAAAGTATTCGGCCCCCTTGAACTTTGCGACCTTTTGCCACATTTCAGGCTTCAAACATAAAGATATAAAACTGTATTTTTTTGTGAAGAATCAACAACAAGTGGGACATGATCATGAAGTGGAACGACATTTATTGGATATTTCAAACTTTTTTAACAAATCAAAAACTGAAAAATTGGGCGTGCAAAATTATTCAGCCCCCTTAAGTTAATACTTTGTAGCGCAACCTTTTGCTGCGATTACAGCTGTAAGTCGCTTTGGGTATGTCTCTATCAGTTTTGCACATCGAGAGACTGAAATTTTTCCCATTCCTCCTTGCAAAACAGTTCGAGCTCAGTGAGGTTGGATGGAGAGCATTTGTGAACAGCAGTTTTCAGTTCTTTCCACAGATTCTCGATTGGATTCAGGTCTGGACTTGGACTTGGCCATTCTAACACCTGGATATGTTTATTTTTGAACCATTCCATTGTAGATTTTGCTTTATGTTTTGGATCATTGTCTTGTTGGAAGACAAATCTCCATCCCAGGTCTTTTGCAGACCTCATCAGGTTTTCTTCCAGAATGGTCCTGTATTTGGCTCCATCCATCTCCCCATCAATTTTAACCATCTTCCCTGTCCCTGCTGAAGAAAAGCAGGCCCAAACCATGATGCTGCCACCACCATGTTTGACAGTGGGTATGGTGTGTTCAGGGTGATGAGCTGTGTTGCTTTTACGCCAAACATAACGTTTTGCATTGTTGCCAAAAAGTTCAATTTTGGTTTCATCTGATTCCACATGTTTGCTGTGTCTCCCAGGTGGCTTGTGGCAAACTTTAAACAACACTTTTTATGGATATCTTTAAGAAATGGCTTTCTTCTTGCCACTCTTCCATAAAGGCCAGATTTGCGCAATATACGACTGATTGTTGTCCTATGGACAGAGTCTCCCACCTCAGCTGTAGATCTCTGCAGTTCATCCAGAGTGATCATGGGCCTCTTGGCTGCATCTCTGATCAGTCTTCTCCTTGTATGAGCTGAAAGTTTAGAGGGACGGCCAGGTCTTGGTAGTTTTGCAGTGGTCTGATACTCCTTCCATTTCAATATTATCGCTTGCACAGTGCTCCTTGAGATGTTTAAAGCTTGGGAAATCTTTTTGTATCCAAATCCGGCTTTAAACTTTTTCACAACAGTATCTCGGACCTGCCTGGTGTGTTCCTTGTTCTTCATGATGCTCTCTGCGCTTTTAACGGACCTCTGAGACTATCACAGTGCAGGTGCATTTATACGGAGACTTGATTACACACAGGTGGATTGTATTTATCATCATTAGTCATTTAGGTCAACATTGGATCATTCAGAGATCCTCACTGAACTTCTGGAGAGAGTTTGCTGCACTGAAAGTAAAGGGGCTGAATAATTTTGCACGCCCAATTTTTCAGTTTTTGATTTGTTAAAAAAGTTTGAAATATCCAATAAATGTTGTTCCACTTCATGATTGTGTCCCACTTGTTGTTGATTCTTCACAAAAAAATACAGTTTTATATCTTTATGTTTGAAGCCTGAAATGTGGCAAAAGGTCGCATAGTTCAAGGGGGCCGAATACTTTCGCAAGGCACTGTATATATATTGTTGATAGAAGTTTCATCAAGTTATCACTACTGTTTCAGCGTTTGATTATGTAATATTAGAGAGAACTTACCATTTGGAGGTGATCCCAGAGGTCAGTATATACTGTGTTATCATAGGCAAACGTGTTCAGGTATGTCTGGGAGAATAGGAGAAAGAATATAGAGAAAGGTTATTCAGCAACACAATAAACATACATAATTGCTTTGGACTTATAGATGCATTTTACTATATCTACCCTGTACTTACTCTTCTCTTATGACAGCCAGAGACAACCATTTTTGTTCTACCACCTGCAGTACAGTGTTACTCAGGATTATATTAATAATATGATAATATACTGTACATACACTGAGTCCTGTGGAGAAGACCTCTTCAGACAGGAAATCAGAGAGCATTCTCAACACTGATGCTCCCTGTGGACGCCACAGAATTCAAATGACGATACATGACATAGCTACAACTAAAACAAATGTATATTAATCAAGGATAGATATTTAATGTCTGCAACACAATTAGTCACATTTTATGATTTTATTTAAGTTGACATCAATGTTATTTGTTCTTCAAAGATCATGGCAGAGAAAACACTTGAGCGTACCTTGCTGTAAGAGATGGCATCAAACAGTTCACTGATTTGCTCAGGCTTCTGGATGTCCTCCTCTCTGGAGGACAGGGGGTGAGATGAGGCAAGAGCATCTACTGCAAACACCCTGTGCACATCACCCAGAACTATGAGGTCTTTCTGTGGAGGGAAAGGACATGATTATACACTGAGTAAATGAGGGGAAACCTCTCCAGTCCACTCCATGTGGACAATTGATATGCATCGTCCTCATAATTTGTTCAGCCAAAGAAAATAATATCAATGACAGATTGTTGTCCAAGTTGTCCATATGAAGATCTGAGATGAATAGTTGAAACACTTAGTTGAAATAGTTGAAACACTTACAATGTTCCAGTCAGGCTCTGCTTCATTTGCCCCAAGATATTCTACGTAAGACGCAAAGCCCTCATTTAGCCACAGGTCATTCCACCACCTCAGTGTCACAAGGTTTCCAAACCACTGAACAGAAGAGATTCATGTTACTTACAAGACCATTCAAAATAAAATAGGTTGACTTCAATCCAAAGTAATCAGCTAACACAAGACATTAAGATAATATACAGTAGGTTATGAATTGCTAAAACATACAGTAACTGCATTTACTCATAAATGTCTCAAGTTAGCCAAAGTACATGACCCAGTTAATCGTTTTATGAAAACACAAGGAGGTACAGTATATTGTATGTACAATACTGTATGTAGTTTCCCATACCATGTGGGCCAGTTCATGAGCAATAATGGTGGCGATCCTTTCTTTGTTTGAATTGGAGGACATCTTAGGGTCGTACAAGAGGGCTGTTTCTCTATATGTAATGAGTCCCCAGTTCTCCATTGCTCCAGCATTGAAGTCAGGCAAAGCAATCTGGTCTGGAAGAAAGAATCGGCAAACAAAAAGGATGACAGTTTCTCAGCCATATACGGTACTATAGAGCTACAATAACTCCACGAATAAAGACTTAACAGATGCCATATAAGAGTTTATTGACAGCATACGGCTTCCCATAAAGTGTCTGAAACCTATAAAGAAATCTACCATCTAAAACCTTATTAAGATGTAAGAAATTAAACTTTTATAAAACCCTTACCTGACTTTGGCAGAGGGTAGGTGGCATTGTAATATTTTTCGAAGAATTTCAGGATGGGCCCTGTTTTGTTGAGGGCGTACTCGCCTTGTCCATCAGCGATAGCTTTTTTGCGGGCATAGATCCGGATCTGAAAACAATTTAGCAGCATTGCACTTCATACTGTACATCACAAACACAGCTATATCTACATAGACTTTATGACACTTGAACATTGAGCTTTTTCCTTGAATGTGACAAATGGAAAAGTGGGACTGAACATAGTTATTCTAAAGAATAGGTCAAATACATTACCAGAACATTGTCATTTGTGCTGTTAATATAGTCGTAGTCACTGACAATAAACGCCAACAAGTATGTTGACATTTTTTTTGTTTTGTCGAAAGATGTCCTCCAAACTCTCACAGGCCCCTCGGGCCCAATCTCAGTGACTTCAACAGGAGCTGAGCAAGAATTAGGAAAAGAGAAGAGCGGACAATAAGATGTTTTGATAAGAATCATAATGCAGCATTTCTAAATTATGACCAAAGCCTTCTTTAAACATTCACAGTACTGACCATGCTCCAGGCCGTTGGACAGGGCCACTGTCGTCGGGGGATGGAGGAGTGTGATGTGGAAGATGGCTTTCATTGCAGGCTCATCAAAACAGGGGAAGGCTTTCCTGGCATCTGTGGGCTGCATTTGAGTTGTCGCAACAACTCTGAGACAAACAGTACAATGGTTCAGAATTGTTTCGGTAAATGTAGGTGTAATCTATCAAGTCAATCTACATCAGCATTACAGTTTAAGCTTCATTACAACTTACTTTTCTTCTCCTTCCTCCGTATATACACTCCTATAAAAGCCTCCCAAGTCATCAGCCAGCTCCCCAACAAACACTGTGTCCAGCTGGTAGGATTCTCCAACAGCTAACTTGCCATTCAGTTCCAATACCAGGAACTGAGTTGTTGGCTGTAGCCAGGATTTCTTTATGGTTGGTGCGGGTGTGCTACCGAGAGCAGACAGTTTAGCCAGATGGTCATCCCCCCACTTGGTGTAGTTCAGCTTGTTGGAGTGTATGAGGATCAGGTCTGTCTCCTTCACACATTGAAAGACCACATAGGATTTCCCTGTGAAGATGTAGAGGCCTTGTGCGTTGACTGTGAGTCGAGGCCACAGGGTTAGGTTGTAGTGGTCAGGCTTCAGGGTGTCTGGGAGGCGGTACTTGTCCCATGGTTCATTTGAGGGTGCAGTTGTGGGTATGACAGGTGTGGTGATCTGTGGCTTGACAGTTGACCCTCCAGGTGTGGTGACCGGTGGCTTGATAGTGGAACCTCCATTAGTCGGACTGACAGCCTCGTTTTTGGCTACCTCTTGAGAATAAACAACTGCCAACGCAATGACGGTGGCCACTGCCCCTGCACCAAACACAATGCCCACCACCCCAACAAACTTACTGATATAGAAGCCTCCCCCCATGTCCAACTGGCGTAAAACTACACAGCAAAAGAGATGATGTGGTGCCTGTGCAGTTTTTTATATAGCGGTACACCAGTGGACTCTCCTCCCATCAGGACTAATGGCTAAACCATTAACAGGACATAACTCTGGTGGGCAGAGACACACAGTTACTTCTAGGGGTCACAGATCTAGGTTCATTTGATTTATTTAACCAGGATTGTCCTCTTAGTAACAAGAAAGAGAGAAAGAGAATTGAAGGCAAATTTTGAGACGGTACACTATTCATGTAACAGCAACTCCATTTAATACGGTCGAACAAAATATTACACATTGTAAATAAACCACTTAATCCAATTCCTCATACGTAGAAATGCAGTCTTTTCGATGTTGAAAGCACGTTGTTGTGGGTATTAGATTTCTTTAGACATGCTTGGTGGTAGTTTCATTGCACAATCAAGCTACATTACCTCACCAGGTAAAGTCTTTACCACAGCTTCAGTAGAACTACATTTGATTGGTATGAAGCCAGAATACATAATAAAACTGTTAAAGAATAACTTGTTATTCGTTACATGCACAAGGATTATCTTGTATTGTTAGTGATAGAATTATCCTGTGTGTTTAATTTGTTTAACTTGTTCAACTGCAATCACGGCTCATAAGCACTATACAGGCCTTTGTTTTCTCATAAGATAGAAGTATTAGAATAAATTAATCACCATGTAATCAAACCAGCTCAACGACAATCTGTACAACACATCTTTATGATGCATTCTATGGCACCTGATTTTACAATAGTTTGAGATATTAAAGCCAGGTTATTCCAGTTGAGTCCATAAAACCTCACCTTGGGTATTGTTTAATATCTACCTTGGGTGTTACACATCTCAGCATTAATTTGATAAAGGGAATTTCAAAATGCAAAGAGATCAAATTTTCCAAGAAATTCAGAGCTGATGTGATCTGATGCCCAGACCAGCTGGCTGCTGTGTTTACGGACATATTCAATCAATCCTTATCCCAGTCTGCTGTCCCCACATGCTTCAAGAGCGCCGCCATTGTTCCTGTTCCCAAGAAAGCTAAGGTAACTGAGCTAAACGACTACTGCCCCGTAGCACTCACTTCCGTCATCATGAAGTGCTTTGAGATACTAGTCAAGGACCATATCACCTCCACTCTACCTGACACCCTAGACCCACTCCAATTTGCTTACCGCCCCAAAAGGTCCACAGACAACGCAATTGCAACCACACTGCACACTGCTCTAACCCATCTGGACAAGAGGAATACCTATGTGAGAATGCTGTTCATCGACTACAGCTCAGCATTTAACACCATAGTACCCTCCAAACTCGTCATCAAGCTCGAGACCCTGGGTCTCGACCCCGCCCTGTGCAACTGGGTACTGGACTTCCTGACGGGCCGCTCCCAGGTGGTGAGAGTAGGTAACAACATCTCCACCCCGCTGATCCTCAACACTGAGGCTCCACAAGGGTGCGTTCTGAGCCCTTTCCTGTACTCCCTGTTCACCCACGACTGTGTGGCCATGCACGCCTCCAACTCAATCATCAAGTTTGCGGACGACACTACAGTGGTAGGCTTGATTACCAACAACGACGAGACGGCCTACAGGGAGGAGGTGAGGGCCCTCGGTGTGTGGTGTTAGGAAAATAACCTCACACTCAACGTCAACAAAACAAAGGAGATGATCGTGGACTTCAGGAAACAGCAGAGGGAGCACGCCCCTATCCACATCAACGGAATAGTAGTGGAAAGGGTAGTAAGTTTTAAGTTCCTCGGCGTACACATCACGGACAAACTGAAATAGTCCACCCACACAGACAGCGTTGTGAAGATGGCGCAGCAGCGCCTCTTCAACCTCAGGAGGCTGAAGAAATTTGGCTTGTCACCAAAAGGACTCACAAACTTTTACAGATGCACGATCGAGAGCATCCTGTCGGGCTGTATCACCGCCTGGTACGGAAACTGCTCCGCCCACAACCGTAAGGCTCTCCAGAGGGTAGTGAGGTCTGCACAACGCATCACCGGAGGCAAACTACCTGCTCTGCAGGACACCTACACCACCCGATGTCAAAGGAAGGCCATAAAGATCATCAAGAACAACAACCACAAGAGCCACTGCCTGTTCACCCCGCTATCATCCAGAAGGCACTGGTATAGACCAGTGCCATGTGAGTTTCTGTGTACCTCTGACGGTACGTTGTGTACCCGTCACAGTTTCATATGAACCCCTTTTAACGCCACCCAACACAGGATTTAATGTTCGAGCACACAACCAAAACAGAAGACCAGGACAGGTAAGTATGCTCAAGGTAAGTTTTATTTTAAATTCGTAGGCATAACATGGATCAGACCCCGCTATCCCACCTCCCACAGCAGACTGTACGATTTCCCTGACTTTTTCGACACAGAGCTTCCCCTCAGGTAGGTTACCCTCCCCCTTAATCCCTCAGGTAAATATAAGGCATGCGAAAGTGACCCTGCAACACACATAATTATTCTGATACAGCACTGCAACAATATGGTAAAAAGCACTAAATAATCTCACTCACACTGAATTATTCTGATATGGCACATCAACAATAGTTATTCGAGGGGAAGGCACAGCAAACAATAATGTGAAAGGCACTACAATTTCACTCTAGTGCTGCACACAATATGGGACCAACCCTTGGCCGTGCTCTACTCCGCCAACCCCTCTAAAGGACCCTCTACTGCTAATGGACAAAACAGGCAGGGAGAAAGCCAGCAACATATAAAGAGACTATTGATGTCTTTTTTTTACCCCAATTTCATAGTATCCAATTGGTAGTAGTTACAGTCTTGTCTCATCGCTGCAACTCCCTTTCGGACTCAGGAGAGGCGAAGGTCGAGAGCCATGAGTCCTCAGAAACACAACCCAACCAAGTCGCACTGCTTCTTGACACAATGCACATCCAACCCGGAAGTCAGCCGCACCAATGTAGAAACACGCAGTCACCTGGTCAGCGTGCACTGCGCCCTGCCCGCCACAGGAGTCGCTAGTGCGCGACGAGACAAGGATGTCCCTGCCGGCCAAACCCTCCTTAACCCGGACGACGCTGGGCCAATGGGCTGCCCCATGGGCCTCCCGGTCGCGGTCAGCTCGAACCCAGAGTCTCTGGTGGCGCAGCAGCCTTGGTCCACTGCGCCACCTGGGAGGCCCCTAGTTATTGATTTCTGGGGCCCAGCGAGAACCATATCCCCACAAAAATAAAATACATGTCTTTGTCTGGAGACTTTTATCTCCCTCACCAACTTTAAATATCCACTATCTGAGCAGCTAACCGATCGCTGCAGCTGTACATAGTCCATCGATAAATAGCCCACCCAATTTACCTACCTCATCCCCATAATGCTTTTATTTATTTACTTTTCTGCTCTTTTGCACAGCAGTATCTCTACCTGCACATGACCATTTGACCATTTCACTCCAGTGTTAATCTACTAAATTGTAATTATTTGCCTACCTCATGCCTTTTGCACACAATGTATATAGACTCCTTTTTTCTTTTTCTACTGTGTTGGCTTTAGGGATGATCAGTGAGATACACCTGCTGGAGCGCGTGCTACGGGTGGGTGTTGCCATCGTGACCAGTGAACTGAGATGAGGCGGAGCTTTACCTAGCATGGACTTGTAGATGACCTGGAGCCAGTGGGTCTGGCGACGAATATGTAGCGAGGGCCAGCCGACTAGAGCATACAGGTCGCAGTGGTGGGTGGTATAAGGTGCTTTAGTAACAAAATGGATGGCACTGTGATAAACTGCATCCAGTTTGCTGAATAGAGTATTGGAAGCTATTTTGTAGATGACATCGCCGAAGTCGAGGATCGGTAGGATAGTCAGTTTTACTAGGGTAAGTTTGGCGGTGTGAGTGAAGGAGGCTTTGTTGCGACTCTAGATTTGATTTTAGATTGGAGATGCTTGATATGAGTCTGAAAGGAGAGTTTACAGTCTAGCCAGACACCTAGGTACTTATAGATGTCCACATATTCTAGGTCGGAACCATCCAGGGTGGTGATGCTAGTCGGGCGTGCGGGTGCAGGCAGCGAACGGTTGAAAAGCATGCATTTGGTTTTACTAGCGTTTAAGAGCAGTTGGAGGCCACGGAAGGAGTGTTGTATGGCATTGAAGCTCGTTTGGAGGTTAGATAGCACAGTGTCCAAGGACGGGCCGGAAGTATACAGAATGGTGTCGTCTGCGTACAGGTGGATCAGGGAATCGCCCGCAGCAAGAGCAACATCATTGATATATACAGAGAAAATAGTCGGCCCGAGAATTGAACCCTGTGGCACCCCCATAGAGACTGCCAGAGGACCGGACAGCATGCCCTCCAATTTGACACATTGAACTCTGCAAAGTAGTTGGTGAACCAGGCAAGGCAGTCATCAGAAAAACCGAGGCTACTGAGTCTGCCAATAAAAATATGGTGATTGACAGAGTCGAAAGCCTTGGCAAGGTCGATGAAGACGGCTGCACAGTACTGTCTTTTATCGATGGCGGTTATGATATCGTTTAGTACCTTGCGCGTGGCTGAGGTGTACCCGTGACGGGCTCGGAAACCAGATTGCACAGCGGAGAAGGTACGGTGGGATTCGAGATGGTCAGTGACCTGTTTGTTGACTTGGCTTTCGAAGACCTTAGATAGGCAGGGCAGGATGGATATTGGTCTGTAACAGTTTGGGTCCAGGGTGTCTTAACTAGCCTACCTGGTTAAATAAAGGTTAAATAAATAAATAAATATCCAGATCTGTACAGCTCCCTGTCCTGGAACGTGCCCTGTCTGAGACTCTGCTCGGTGACGTCACCGATCGCCCTCAGGTGCTGAATGGGTGGGAGACAGACGCCAGGGAAACCTGCCGACATTAGTGGCTTTCAGTGGCATGGCAAAATGGCAGAGAGAGAGAATAGTGTAAGGGGAACACAGGAAGAATCACGTCCCTTACTTGGCGGAGCTAACGCTACTAGATGTGCATTGTACCAATGCCCCTCTCGGTCCTCTGCTCTCGGATCACCACTCGGCTCCGCAGCCCCAGTTCGTCGTCAGCCCGGCCGCCCACTTCCTCACTCAAATTTGTCAGTAAGACTTCTCATCCTGCAGACAATGGTCCAGTGCAATCACAGCAAACACCCAAGACATGGCAATTTATATAGGGGCCCAATCCCAACGGAGAGACATTCTCCGCTCAAGTCCCAGCAGACAAACAACACAGAACGGGGCTTTTGAAGGAAATGACAGCCAATCCCCAGCTACCTGTATGATTAGCTAACTCCCTGAAGGTGTGTCTGATCACACCAGTTCCGCCACCCACTTATCCACTGATCTACCAATCCAATCCATCTCGTGTCATATCTTAGACCTTTTTTAATACCAGGGAACAACACTGTACGATAACCATACTCTTATTTTTGAGAGTATTTGGATATATGTTCTTGGTAAAATAAAATATATATTTATATACATATATAAATAACATCTGGAGGCACTGCTAAGCCATTATGGCACACGAGACCAAGTTTAAATCCTGAGAAAATGTATGAACACTTGGGGCTTGATTCTATCATATCTGCGCTAACGGACACCTCTATAGCGGTTGTTTCGGGGGTGGAACTGCATTAGAGCAGACAAATCTACAAGTGTCTCCGGACATTATACCTGAAGCGGAAAATGCCATTAGCTCCACGAAGCTGCATAAAAAGAAATCCAATGCAGCCTGGTTTAAAAGTTGGAACACTGTAATGTGATATGTAATCTACACCTGGATAAGACTGATAGAAATCCACATTGTTTTCTTAAATGATTTTCAACAGTATTGTAGTGGTAACCTACATTGTAACACTTCCTTGTAAGTGGTCCTTATTACATGTGTAATTACACTGCACCAGCCAGAACTGTTCTCGGTCATTTCTCTTTGGTATTTCCGTGTTCATTTTAATAAATATGGACACATACCACGCTGCACCTTGGTCCTCACCTTCTTCCACCAACAACGGCCGTTACAGAATCACCCAGATTCTGTAACGGTCGTCGTATGAAGGAGAAGAGGAGGACCAAGGTGCAGCATGGTTTGTGTCCATATTTATTAAAATGAACACGGAAATAACAAAAATAACAAAGAGAAACAACCGAAAACAGTTCTGGCTGGTTCTGACACACAACAGAAAACAATCACCCACGAAACACAATAGAAAACAGGCTCCCTAAATATGGTTCTCAATCAGGGACTATGATTGACAGCTGCCTCTGATTGAGAACCATACCAGGCCAAACACAGAAATAGCAAAAAATCTAAAATATATTTTGATTTGTTTAACCTTTTTTGGTTACAACATGATTCCATATGTGTTATTTCATAGTTGCGATGTCTTCACTAGTATTCTACAATGTAGAAAATAGTCAAAATAAAGGAAAACCCTTGAATGAGTGTGTGTGTCCAAACTTTTGACTGGTACTGTATATATGTGAACCATTAAAAAAACAATTTTTGCCATTGTGCTCATAGCTTCCATTAATTTGAAATGAAATCTTTACCTTGGCCTGGGCATCAGACTCCAGAACTCTTTATTGCAGAGTTGTGTCAATGAGGTGATCGGTTCTTAGTTGGGTTACACATATAATGTTGTTTGTGCTGAAAATGGTGTGTTGGGATTCTATCGGCAGTGGTGTAAACTAAAGTACCAGTACTTAAAGATGCAGTCCAGGATCTTTTGCGGAACAAATGTGTAACATAGTACAAATTGGATACCTAACATATTATACGAATTGCACAACACACAAAAAATACTTTTTTATCTAACCGCTCTCTCAATTATTTGTTTTGCAGGATGTAACATATCATATGAAATGGATGATGTAGTACACAAAAAATGGGGACCACTTTCGGCTCATGAGCATCAATTTTAAAACTAGCTGAATTTATACCAAAGTTTGAGAGTGCATCTTCAAGTAATATTTTTGTTGGTATATGTACTTTACTTTCCTATTTATATTTTTGACAACTTTTACTTTAACTCCACTACATTTCTATAGAAAATAATGTACTTTTTACTCCATACATTTTCCCTGACACCCATAAGTACTCATTACATTTCGAATGCTTAGCAGGAAAGGAAAATGGTCTAATTCACAGACTTATCAAGAGAACACCCCTGGTTATCCCTACTACCTCTGATCTGGCATTTGTTGGAGTGTGCCCCTGGCTCTCCATAAATAAGAAAACCAAGAAAATTGTGCCGTCTGGTTTGGTTGAATGTGAAATTATTTATACTGGGTGACTAACTTTTACTTCAGTAATTTTCTATTAAGGTATCTTTACTTTTCCTCAAGAATGACAATTGGGTGATTTTTCCTCCACTGGCTATCGGTACACTATAATTACAAGTACCCCTCAAGATACACTTCATTTTAACTAGCAAATCCTTTGTAACGCCTAGTAATTACATGGTACTTAGGCAAACATTACATGTACTATGCTTTACAATAGTGTCTTATTCCACATCTGGGATGACACACGTATTAAATAGATCTGTTTTTGTAAGCTTTACCATGTTAACCCAGATGGTACACTTTATTTTGGGGGCAAGTGCTAACACAGTTGACTGGAGATGTATTTTGAAGAGGGCACATTCATGGGTAAATCTTTAGAGCCTGCTGAGCATAGGCTATAATCTCCCAGACACACAGTGGATCAACAAGGGATGCCAACCTTTGTCACAGTTGTTAATAAATCGGATGCAGCTGAGGAGAAGCAAAACACCAAGTTGGTAAATTTAGTAGAAACCTGCCCATTTGTAACAAGCGTGGTAACACGCATTCGTTGTTACACTTCTGTAATTACAGACCGCAATTACTACCAGGTACATCTTGTTATTACATTGTAACTATGAGTTGTTACAGTTAACTACAATTCTTGTTACAGTGTAATTACACATGTAATAAGGACCACTTACAAGGAAGTGTTACCATGTAGGTAATTCTTGCCAATAAATCTGTGGCCGATCTCTGCCATGGCCTCAGTCCTGGTGACAAAGCAGGACATTCAGGTTGATGTCATCTAAGTGTGCTAACCAAAGTTGAGGTCAATTTTAGGTACAGTTAATTAAAAAAAGAAACCTAATTCCTAATTATCCTGACTACATTATGATGTTGTATATTAACTGACAAAATACAGTTCAGCTGTAGAAATCCATTAAAAGTTGTTTTCACTATGTTCACCCCGACCCGGTAGCCGGTAACTTACTATAAAAATCCAAGAACATGTGAAAATGTGTTTTTGGAACACTTCACATGTGACTGCGTGTTTTTGAAACGTGCAATACATGTATTATCACTGTTCAGCTAAAATATGTTCACATGAAAGTGTTCCAAAATCACATGGTTTTTCCATAAGGGGTGTGAACGCAGTCAAGAGCGTTGGAGTGTGGTACATCGGAAAACGCAGAAGGTCGATTGTTTTATGAGAATTCTTTCCTGTGTGACTCTGCACATTTAATCTAACCACTCTCTCGACCTTTGATGTCTTTAAAGATAGATACCCATATCTATCTTTGTATCACAGGAAGTCCGGAAAATCATGGACTTGTCACTCCGCTAATCCTATATATCTACTGATGTACACACCTTTTCTGTTCAAATATTGTCTGTACACTCCATTATTTGTATATATATATGTGCAGTGCCTTTAGAAAGTATTCGCATCCTTTGACTTTGTAAAAATGTTGTTGTGTTACAGCCTGATTTTAAAATGGTTTAAATTGAGATTTTGTGTCACTGTCCTAAACACAATACATAATGTCAAAGTGGAATTATGTTTACACATTTTTACAATTGAATAAAAAATGAAAAGCTGGATTGTCTCGAATCCATAAGGATTCAATCCATTTGTTATGGCAGTCATAAGTAAGTTCAGGAGTAAAAATGTGCTTAACAAGTAACATAATACATTTAATGGACTCACTCTGTGTGCAATAGCAGCATTTAACATGACTTTTTAATGACTACCTCATCTCTGTACCCCACACATACAGTTATCTGTAAGGTCCCTCAGTCGAGCAGTGAATTTCAAACACAGATTCAACCACAAAGACCAGGGAGGTTTTCAAGTCCCTCACAAAGAAGGGCACCTCTAACTAGGTGGGTAAAAAAATAAAAGCAGATATTGAATATTCCTTTGAGCATGGTGAAGTTATTCATTACTCTTTGTATGGTGTGTCAATACATCCAGTCAATTCACCGATACAGGCATCCTTCCTAACTCAGTTGCCAGAGAGGAAGAAAACAGCACAGTTTAACACAGAGTTTAAAACCTGTGATTGGAGAAATCTGAGGATGGATCAACAACATTGTAGTTACTCCACAATACTCACCTAATTGACAGAGTGAAAAGGGGTAAAAGAAGCCTGTACATAATACAAATATTCCAGAACATGCATCCTGTTTGCAATAAGGCACTATGGTAAAACTGCAAAAAATGTGGCAATGTGTTATGTTTGGGGCAAATCCAACACAACACATCACTGAGTGGTAGTGGCTGCATCATGTTATGGGTATGCTTGTCATCGGCACGGACTAGGGAGCTTTTTAGGATATTTTTTTTTTGAATAGAGCTAAGCACAGGAAAAATCCTAGAAGAAAACCTGGTTCAGTCCGCTTTCCAACAGACACTGGGAAACAAAGTCACCTTTTAGCAGGACAATAACCTAAAACACAAGGCCAAATATACACTGGAGTTGCCTACAGTTTTGATTTAAATCGACTTAAATCTATGGCAAGACTTGAAAATGACTGTCTAGCAATAATCAACAACCAACTCGACAGAGCTTTTGTAAGTGTGTGAACTGTCAGCAGAGAAGTCAGACGCAGGAGAGAAATAACTGTGTTTCCAACGGCGCAGTTTATTTACAAAAAACCCACCGGAAAACATCATAAAAATCAATGGGTAACATAACCCGATGCACACCAGTACAGACGTACACATACACTTACAATTAACAATCACCGACAAGGACATGAGGGGAAACAGAGGGTTAAATACACAACATGAAATTGATGGGATTGGAACCAGGTGTGATGGCTAGAAGGTCGGAGACGTCGACGCGCGGAGCACCGCCAGAACAAAGAGAGGGACCAACTTCGCAGGAAGTCGTGACAGCTTTAAGAATTCTAAAAAGAATAATGGGTAAATGTTACACTGTCCAGGTGTGCAAAACTCTTACAAAGAAAGACTCAAGGTTGTAATTGCTGCCAAAGGTGATTCTAACATGTATTGACTCAGGGGTGTGAATACTCATGAAAATTAGATATTTCTGTATTTAATTTTTTATAAACTTTGATTTGATACGAAGATATGGTGGGAAGATATGTACAGTATCAGTGCTACATGAGATTAGATATTTACCTTTCAAAATAAACCTTTAACATATTTTCTTTTGGGAGGGGATTTGACCTGGTCATAAGGTATGGGCTTTCAGATCAAGGAAACGGTTTCTCAAGTTACGTAAATGCCTATAATTCTGTGTAACCTTAGGCCAAATGAGGTCAAAGCTGGATAAAATGTGAAAACCCTATTGCCCTCCTCCCTCCCCACCCTGAAACAGTGTATTAGTACATAGAAGGCGAGGGGAATATTTTCCACAATGTTACTCTTTACTGCTTGTTGTCAAGGGAAATCTGTATGGAAGATGTAAGGTCTGACGTTCAAATTCCATATTATCTTCAATAGCAACAGGGACCTGACTGGGTGAAAAGGCACTGCAGCACTAAATGATGTGCTAATGATGAGCTATGACATCATCTCTTTCAATGTAGCACTCAGCTGTATACATCCAAAGGTCTGAGGATGATGGTTTATATTTTGTTCAGTATATGTAATGACTTGCAAAAAAACCTGTACACACATCAAAGTGTTGCTGAATAACAACCCTTAAAGTTAGCTGGAGAGTTTCGCAATCACATACATACACACATACTCACACGCCATTAATTAGAGTAAGCAAAAGTAAAAACATGAAATGTATCATACAGTCCCTATCTTCATAGGTGCCAACTGACACCATTTGCAGACCTTTGGCACTGGGACGGTCCCCCTCAGATTAGACGTGGACAGGAACAATGCTGTCAGAGTTTGATGCTCTGTTCCCAAGGGATTAAATGTACTTACAAACTATTGAGAAATGCCACTATCACTACAACGCCTGCACAGCCACTGACTACAGCACTGGTTGCCCTTGTTTGGGTAACAGACTGGACCAAAATGTGGTCATTGCGTCAAATTGCTATGTTTCTAATAACCATTTGCAGTAAACTACTTTGGCTGTTGCCCTTAGCCTGCCAGGAGCTCAATAACAAGTAGCCTCTAATACAACCGTAGGTCATCCATTCGACCTGCTGTAACTCAGAATGTGGCTCGAGCAAAGCTAAGCTTCAGTTGGTTACAATTACACCCATGCCGTATGAATACGTGTGTTTAAAAACATCAATGCTGCATTGTAAATTATGTTTCATCAATCATGATAAAATATTTTAAAAGTATGTTCCATTCCCAGTAACAACATTTCTGTCTGAATTTTCATGGGCTGCTTTGTTCACATATTGCACATCATGTTCATGTTAATATAAGATCAACTTAATTGTAAGCAAAGAGAAGCTTGGCAATTTGATGTTGATGTTACCAGAGGATTTCAGAGGAAGGCCCAAGAAATTGTCAAACACTCCAGCCACCAAAGCCATAGACTGTTCGTACCAGTGCACCAAGTCTGGAACCAACAACACCCTGAACAGCTTCTACTCCCAAGCCATAAGACTACTAAACAAGGCTGCTAAATAGCCAACCAAATGGCTACCCGGGCTACCTGTATTGACCCTTTTTTGAACAAACTCTCTTGCACTGACTCTATGCACACACACTCACACATACTTACACTGACAACCCAACTCACACACACACACACACACACACACACACACACACACACACACACACACACACACACACACACACACACACACACACACACACACACACACACACACACACACACACACACAAAAAGTTTTTATAAAAATGGCTCTCCAATTTCGATCTTGTCTCATCGCTATAACTCCCCAACGGGCTCAGGAGACGAATGTCGAGTCATGCAATGTCCAAAACATGACCTGCCAAACCGCACTTCTTAACACCAGCCAGCCGCACCAATGTGTCGAAGGAAACACTGTTCAATTGACAACCGATGTCAGCCTGCAGGCACCCAGCCCTCCACAAGGAGTCGCTAGAGAGCGATGAGCCAAGTAAATCCCCCCGACCAAACCATACACAAACCCGGATGTCGCTGGGCCATTTGTGCGCCGCCCTATGGGACTCTTGATCATGGCCGGTTGTGATACAGCCCGGGATCAAACTGTAGTGACGCCTTTAGCACTGCGATGCAGTGCCTTAGACCGCTGCTCCATTCTGGAGCCCCTACGCCCACACAAACTTAACATGTGCACACAGGCATACTGGCGCCACTCCCACTCTTTCCCACTCATCACATACACTGCTGCTACTGCTCCACATACTGTATGCTGCTGCTTCAGCTCAGTCTATTACCTATCCTGTTGCTGAGTCACTTTACCCCTACCTATATGTACATAGCCTCCTCAATTACCTCGTACCCCTGCACATCGACTCAGTACTGCTACTCCCTATATATCCATGCTATTTTTACTCCTTAATTATTCGTTATTCACTGTGTATTTATTCCTCGTGTCACTATTTCTATTTTATTTGATATTTCTTTATCTTTAGCTCTGTTGGAAAAGGACCCGTAAGTAAGCATTTCACTGTTAGTTTTAAACCTGTTGTTTACGAAGCATGTGACAAATAACATTTGATTTAATTTGATGATTTGACCAATATTGCTATTGCGAAGGAATTCTAGAAGCTTCATGTTCTCCACTGCAGATACTGTTAAGAATGGGGCATCTGTCCATCCCTTGAGAAACAGAAAACACTCTAGAAAGTTCATTGGCATCATTTTTGCAAAAGCGACATTTGCCTAAGCACATAACCAGAAGACAATGAATATAAAAGAGAGGTAGTAGATGTTTGTCATTCAACAAAGATTACTGTAAGGCATTGCGACCTTTGACGCACTAAAGGTTTTATGGCTTTCTGGAACTTGAATTTGTTGTCCAGTAATGTGATACTGACTGTATAATGCAGCAGCATCACATCACCGGCCCACCTGGTCTTATCATCCCAATGCTCTAGCTGCGCATGTACCAGACAGGCTAAAGAGGTGTGTCAAGGTCCACATATGTTCTGCACGATTTCAGCAATGAAAAGCCAAGGCCAAGAGGCTCAACAGCATATATAACTAAATAACTGAACTTTGCAACCCTTGTTTTATTATCTCGACCATGAGTTCAAAAACAAGCAGCTATGTTCTTCTTTCAAAAGTATGAAAACAGTATAAGCAGTGTACTTTTTACTAATTGACTTTACCCAATTGGTGTTCTGTTAGCCCTCCTTATTATCCCTGGTTACTGTAAATTATATAGTGATCACTGCACAGTAGATATATATACTCAACTCCTGATAAATGCAATATCTTGGGATGCTAGTGGATGTAAGCACTAAATTGGAGCATGCAGATATCCAAAGTGATTATAAAGAATGTGCTAGAATTGACAGGACAGTGCCTTCAGAAAATATTCATACCCCTTGACTTATTCCACATTTTGTTGTGTTACAGACTGAATTCAAAATGGATAGAAATCGACGTTTTAATAACATAATAACAAAGTGAAAACATGTTTTTAGAAATGTTTGCAAATTGATTGAAAATGAAATACAGAAATATCGAATTTTCAGATCTTGCCATAGATTTTCAAGTAGTTTTATGTCAAAACTGTAACTCGGCCAATCAGGAACATTCACTGTCATCTTGGTAAGCAACTCCAGTGTATATTTGGCCTTGTGTTTTAGATTATTTTCCTGCCGAAAGGTGAATTCCTCTCCCACTGCCTGAAGCAGGTTTTTCTCTAGGATTTTGCCTGTGCTAAGCTCCATTCCATTCATTTTTTTATCCTGAAAAACTCATCAGTCCTTAATGATTACAGGCATACCCATTGCATAATGCAGCCACCAATATGCTTGAAATTATGAAGAGTGGTACTCAATACTGTGTTTTATTGGATTTGTCCCAAACATAGCACGTTGTATTCAGGACAAAAACTGTTTTGCCACATTTTTTGCAGTATTACTTTAGTGCCTTATTGCAAACAGGATGAATGTTTTTAAATATTTGTATTCTGTACAGGCTTCCTTCTTTTCACTCTGCTATTTAGGTTAGTATTGTGAAATAACTACAATGTTGCTGATCCATCCTTAGTTTTATTCTATCACAGCCAATAAACTCTGTAACTGTTTTAAAGTTCCGTGGCATTGTGAAATCCTTGAGCGGTTTCCTTCCTCTCCGGCAACTGAGTTAGGAAGGAGGCCTGTATCTTTGTAGTGACGGGGTGTATTGATGCACCATCCAAAGAGTGAGTCCATGCAGCTTATTATGTGACTTGTTAAGCAAATGTTTACTCTTTAACTTTTTTTAGTCTTGCCATAACAAAAGGCTTGAACACGTATTGTTTCAAAACATTTCAGCTTTTCATTTTTTATTAATTTGTAAACATTTCTAAAAACAGTTTTCCACTTTGACATTATGGGGTAATGTCTGTAGACCAGTGAAGAAAAAAACTCAATTCAATCCATTTAAAGTCCAGGCTGCAACACAACAAAATGTGGAAGAGGTCAAGGGGTGTGAATACTTTCTGAAGACACTGTAGGTTATAATCTTCATTGAGTTATTCATCATTTGAAGATTACCTTTCTACATTAAAACCTCTACAGGATCGGTGTCCACCCCGCGGGACGGTTGAGCTAACATAGGCTAATGTGATTAGCATGAGGTTGTAAATAACAAGACCATTTTCCAGGACATAGACATATCTGATATGGGCAGAAAACTGAAATGATTGTTAATCTAACTGCACTGTCCAATTTACAGTAGTTATTACAGTGAAAGAATACCATGCTATTGTTTGAGGAGAGTGACAGTTAGTGACAGTTAACTTGGAAATGTATTAATAAACCAATTAGGCACATTTGGGCAGTCTTGATAGTGGCCAAAATCTAAATTGCGCCTAACCTGGAGTACCTTTCTCTTGCATTTCAAAGATGATGGAAAAAAAATAATAAATGCACGTTTTTTTTTCTTTGCATTATCTTTTTCCAGATCTAATGTGTTCTGTTCTCCTACATTAATTTAACATTTCCACAAACTTCAAAGTGTTTCCCTTCAAATGGTATCAAGAATATTCATATCCTTGCTTCAGGTCCTGAGCTACAGGCAGTTAGATTTTTTAGTCTTTATCAACTGTCTCTCCAGAAAGTTAATCTCCTGTTTTGCATAATGGTGACAGACTATTGGGGGTATATTGAAGATTAAACAGCTATGAAAATAAATGCAATGTTATCTACAAGTAATATTTATTATAAAAGGGCACGGAATAGTGACACCAGTAGACAATTGTAGTTGATACAGTTAGACAATAGTTACATTTTTAATTAAACCAATGCAGCACCTTGATACTGACTGGTGTTTTTGGTATTTTTAGAAAAACTGTAGAAATGTGTTTTTTAAATCACTCTTACAATTGTTTCAGTATGCCAGGACTTTATTTATGAAACATTGGTTAGACTTTATTATGATAATAATAGACTACACTTGTGTAATACCACACTGTAATAAAATGAAACAGAAGGTTAGAAAACATCAAGTTGCCTAATATAGTGGGGCCTAGCTTTAGTATTTGTGTAAAGACATCTCCAATTAATTTAATTAGCACTTTTACAAATGAAACCGAGTCAGAGGAGTAACATTTATGTCTGCTGGACATTACACATTCTTAAGGCTTCTGCACCACCTGGTGGGAGTTGAAGCTTTCTGCACAGAACCCAATAATGTGTCATCAATTATCAATCACTGCCATCGAGTAATCTAAACATTTTCTTTTAACTAAATTGTAGCTGAAAATTGTATTTTTGTTGCAAACAGATTAGGCTGTGTGAAGTCATTTCACTTTGTTTTCTGGTTGGAAGCTCTCAGCATTCAGCTCAGAGTTACGTCCACCATCCCAAGTTTAGTTCATATTTCTTTAATTCAACTAGAAAATGTTTATTTTCTGATTATTCAAGTTTTTGACAGACATCTACCAATTGCTTTGCAATGACCCAGTGTTACAAATTATGTCTTCTATTGATTTTGCAGCATACTCTGGCATACCCTTGGGGTTTGGAAACACTGTTACTACCAATAAATCCACAATAATTGATCATTTCAATAAGTATTTTTCTACTGCTGGGCATGCTTTCTATCTGGCTACCCCTACGCCGGTCAACAGCCCTGCGCTCCCCACAGCAAATCGCCTAAACCTCCCCCACTTCTCCTTCACCCAAATCCAGATAGCTGATGTTCTGAAATAGCTGCAAAATCTGGACCCCTACAAATCAGCCGGGCTAGACAATCTGGACCCTCTCTTTCTAAAATGATCCGCCAAAATTATTGCAACCCTATTACTAGCCTGTTCAACCTCTCTTTCGTATCGTCTTAGATTCCCATAGATTGGAAAGCTGCTGCGGTCATCCCCCTCTTCAAATGGGGAGACACTCTAGACCCAAACTGCTACAGACCTACATCTATTCTACCCTGCCATTCTAAGGTCTTTGAAAGCCAAGTTAACAAACAGATTACCGACCATTTCGAATCTCACCGTACCTTCTCCGCTATGCAATCTGGTTTCAGAGCTGGTCATGGGTGCACCTCAGTCACACTCAAGGTCCTAAACGATATCATAACCGCCATCGATAAGAGACATTACTGTGCAGCCGTATTCATCGACTTGGCTATGGCTTTTGACTTTGTCAATCACAACATTCTTATTGGCAGACTCAACAGCCTTGGTTTCTCAAATGATTGCCTCGCTTGGTTCACCAACTACTTCTCCGATAGAGGTCAGTATGTCAAATCGGAGGCTCTGTTGTCCGTACCTCTGGCAGTCTCTATGGGGGTGCCACAGGGTTCACTTCTCAGGCCAACTCTTTTCTCTGTATACATCAATGATGTAGCTCTCGCTGCTGGTGATTCTTTGATCCATCTCTACGCAGACGACACCATTCTGTATACTTCTGGCCCTTCGTTGGACACTGTGTTAACTAACCTCCAGATGAGCTTCAATGCCATACAACTCTCCTTCCGTGGCCTCCAACTGCTCTTAAATGCAAGTAAAACTAAATGCATGCTCTTCAACCGATCGCTGCCCGTACCTGCCCGCCCGTCCAGCATCACTTCTCTGGATGGTTCTGACTTAGAATATGTAGACAACTACAAATACCTAGGTGTCTGGTTAGACTGTAAACTCTCCTTCCAGACTCACATTTAACATCTCCAATCCAAAATTACATCTAGAATCGGCTTCCTATTTCGCAACAAAGCATCCTTCACTCATACTGCCAAACATACCCTCGTAAAACCGACCATTCTACCGATCCTCGACTTTGATGTGATTTACAAAATAGCCTCCAACACTCTACTCAACAAATTGGATGCAGTCTATCACAGTGCCATCCGTGTTGTCACCAAAGGCCCATATACTACCCACCACTGCAACCTGTATGATCTCGTTGGCTGACCCTCGCTTCATACTCGTCGCCAGACCCACTGGCTCCAGGTCATCTACAAGTCTCTGCTAGGTAAAGCCCCACCTCATCTCAGCTCACTGGTCACCATAGCAGCACCCACCCGTAGCACGCGCTCCAGCAGGTATATATCACTGGACACCCCAAAGACAATTCTTCCTTTGGCCGCCTCTCCTTCCAGTTCTCTGCTGCCAATGATTGGAATGAACTGCAAATATCTCTCAAGCTGGAGACTCTTACCTCCTTCACAAGCTTTAAGCACCAGCTGTCAGAGCAGCTCACCACTGCACCTGTACATAGCTCATCTGTAAATAGCCCATCCAACCTACCTCATCCCCATACTATATTTATTTATTTATCTTGCTCCTTTGCACCCCAGTATCTCAACTTGCACATTCATCTTCTACACATCCTACCATTCCCGTGTTTAATTGCTATATTGTAATTCATTTTCCACCATGGCCTATTTATTGCCTTACCTCTCTTATCCTACCTAATTTGCAAATGCTGTATATAGATTTTTCTACTGTATTATGGAGTGTATGTTTGTTTATTCCATGTGTAACTCTGTATTGTTGTATGTGTCAAACTGCTTTGCTTTATCTTGGCCAGGTCACAGTTGCAAATGAGAACTTGTTCTTAACTAGCCTACCTGGTTAAATAAAGGTGAAATAAAAAAAATAAAAAATAAAAAAATGTACAGTTGAAGTCAGAAGTTTACATACACCTTAGCCAAATACATTTAAACTCAGTTTTTCACAATTCCGGACATTTAATCCTAGTAAAAACGCCCTGTCTTAGGTCAATTAGGATCACCACTTTATTTTAAGAATGTGAAATGTCAGAATAATTGTAGAAAGAATGATTTATTTCAGATTTGATTTCTTTCACCACATTCCCAGTGTGTCAGAAGTTTACAATTAGTATTTGGTAGCATTGCCTTTAAATTGTTTAACTTGGGTCAAATGTTTCAGGAAGCCTTCCACAAGCTTCCCACAATACGTTGGGTGAATGTTGGCCCATTCCTCCTGACAGAGCTGCTGTAACTGAGTCAGGTTTCTAGGACTCCTTGCTCGCACACTCTTTTTCAGTTCTGCCCACAAATTTTCTATAGGATTTAGGTCAGGGCTTTGTGATGGCCACTCCAATACCTTGACTTTGTTGTCCGTCAGCCATTTTGCCACAACTTTGGAAGTATGCCTGGGGTCATTGTCCATTTGGAAGACCCGTTTGCGACCAAGCTTTAACTTCGTGACTGATGTCTTGAGATGTTGCTTCAATATATCCACGTAATTTTCCTTCCACGTGATGCTATCTATTTTGTGAAGTGCACCAGTCCCTCCTGCAGCAAAGCACCCCCACAACATGATGCTGCCACCCACGTGGGTCACGGTTGGGATGGTGTTCTTTGGTTTGCAAGCCTCTCCCTTTTTCCTCCAAACACAACAATGGTCATTATGGCCAAACAGTTCAATTTTTGTTTCATCAGACCAGAGGACATTTGGCCAAAAAGTACAATCTGGCATTTTTATGGCAGTGGCTTCTTCCTTGCTGAGCAGCCTTTCAGGTTATGTCGATATAGGACTCATTTTACTGTGGATATAGATACTTTTGTACCTGTTTGTTCCAGCATCTTCATAAGGTCCTTTGCTGTTGTTCTGGGATTGATTTGCACTTTTCGTACCAAAGTACGTTCATCTCTAGGAGACAGAACGCGTCTCCTTCCTGAGCGGTATGACGGCTGCGTGGTCCTATGGTGTTTATACTTGTGTACTATTGTTTGTACAGATGAACATGGTACCTTCAGGCATTTGGAAATTCCTCCCAAAGATGAACCAGACTTGTGGAGGTCTACCATTTTTTCTGAGGTCTTGGCTGATTTCTTTAAATGTATTTGGCTAAGGTGTATGTACTCTTCTGACTTCAAATGTATAATGCTTTACATTGAACCTTTATTTAACTAGAAAACTCAGTTAAGAACAAATTCTTATTTACAATGACGGCCTACCCCAGCCAAATCCGGACAACGCTGGGCCAATTGTGCACCGCCCTATGGGACTCCCAATCACAGCCGGATGTGATACAGCCTGGAATCAAACCAGGAACTGTAGTGACGCCTCTTGCACTGAGATGTGGTGCCTTAGACCGCTGCGCCACTCAGGAGCCCTCAAGCTGTTTAATCAGCTTCTTGATATGCCACACCTGTCAGGTGAATGGATTATCTTGGCGAAGGAGAAATGCTCACTAACAGGAATGTAAACAAATTTGTGCACAAGCCTTTTGTGTGCATGGAACATTGCTGGGATTTTTTATTTCAGCTCATGAAACATGGGACCAACAGTTTACATGTTGTGTATATATTTTTGTTCAGTGTACAAAGAAATTTCAATAGAAAAACACAACATAAAGCTAGTTTGCTCTCATTCCAGTTTCAATTTGAAGTGATTGTGTTTGCTGTCTAGTTGGCTACCTATCTCTTCTGAACAGTGGCATGGCGAGAGAACAAATGTTCTATGCCAGGCGAAAATGCACATCATTAGCTCATTGTTATGGATGTATTCCCCCCAAAATCACTAGCTAGCAATCAAGGGTTAAGAACACTGCCAGCCATCATGGCAACAGAACATTTACAATGAACGACTGGGTCGTGAGTCCATAGACTTACAACAAAAAGTCTTAACAACTGGATTGCGTCTATGGCAACCGAACCGATAGAACGAAGGACAAGCCGGCTTGGGTAGCAACCTTAGATTTGTGTCGGAACTGTACAGTTCATTGGGAAAGTATTCAGACCCCTTGACTTTTTCCACATTTTGTTATGTTGCAGCTGTTTTCTTCATACAATTTTTTAAATTATCAATCTACACACAATACCCCATAATGACAAAGGGAAAACAGGTTTTTAGAATTTTTTGCAAATGTATTAAAAATAAAAACAGAAATACCTTATTTACTTAAGTATTCAGACTCTTTGCCAAGAGTGTCGAAATTGAGGTAAGTTGTATCCTATAGGTCATCCTTGAGATGTTTCTGCAACTTGATTGGAGTCCACCTGTGGTAAATTCAATTGATTGGACATGATTTGGAAATGCACACACCTGTCTATGTAAGATCCCAAAGTTAACCGTGCATGTCAGAGCAAAAAGCCATGAGGTCAAAGGAATTGTCCGTAGAGCTCCGGGACAGAATTGTGTCAAGGCACAGATCTGGGGAAGGGTACCAAAAAAATTCTGCAGCATTGAAGGTCGCCAGGAACACAGTGGCCTCCATCATTCTTAAATGGCAAAAGTTTGGAACCACCAAGACTCATCCTAGAGCTGGCCGCCCGGCCAAACAGAGCAATCCTGTGTGGATGTGGGAGAACCTTCCAGAAGGACAACCATCTCTTCAGCACTCTACCAATCAGGCCTTTATGGTAGAGTGGCCAGACATAACTACTCCTCAGTAAAAGGCACATGACAGCCCGCTTGGAGTTTGCCAAAAGGCAACTAAAGGACTCTCGGACCATAAGAAACAAGATTCTCTGGTCTGATGAAACCAAGCTTGAAATCCTTAGCCTGAATGCCAAGCGTAATGTCTGGAGGAGACCTGGTACCATCCATACGGTGAATCATGGTGGTGGCAGCATCATGTTGTGGGGATGTTTTTCAGTGACAGGGACTGGGGGACTAATGAGGATCGAGGGAAAGATGAACGGAGCAAAGAATAGAAAGATCCTTGATGAAAACCTACTCCAGAGCGCTTAGGAAGGTGAAGGTTCACCTTCCATCATTACAACTACCCTAAGCACACAGCCAAGACAACCTAGGAGTGGCTTCGGGACACGTCTCAGAATGTCCTTGAGTTGCCCAGCCAGATTCCAGACTTGAACCCGATCGAACATCTCTGGAGAGACCTGGAAATAAATTCAGCAAAAAAAGGAATGTCCCATTTTCAGGACCCTGTCTTTCAAAGATAATTCGTAAAAATCCAAATAACTTCACAGATCTTCATTGTAAAGGGTTTAAACACTGTTTTCCATGCTTGTTCAATGAACCATAAAAAAATTAAAAAATGCACCTGTGGAACAGTCGTTAAGACCCTCACAGCTTACAGATGGTAGGCAATTAAGGTCACAGTTATAAAAACTTAGGACACTAAAGAGGCCTTTCTACTGACTCTGAAAAACACCAGACGAAAGATGCCCATAAACTGCAATGTCCGTACTGTGAGATACCTAAGACAGCACTACAGGGAGACAGGATTGAGAGCTGTTGCCAGCGTCCTCGCAGTGGCAGACCATGTGTAACAACACCTGCACGGGATCGGTACATCCAAACATCACACCTGAGGGACAGGTACAGGATGACAACAATAATAATAAAAAAACAATAATAACAATAACTGCCCGAGTTACACCAGGAATTCACAATTCCTCCATCGGTGCTCAGACTGTCCGCAATAGGCTGAGAGAGGCTGGACTGAAGGCTTGTAGGCCTGTTGTAAGACAGGTCCTCACCAGACATCACCGGCAACAACGTCGCCTATAGGCACAAACCCACTGTCGCTGGACCGGACAGGACTGGCAAAAAAATGATTTTCACTGACGAGTCGTGGTTTTGTCTCACCAGGGGTGATGGTCGGGTTTTGCGTTTATTGTTGAAAGAATGAGCCTTACACCGAGACCTGTACAGGGTCAATTTGGAGGTGGAGGGTCCGTCATGGTCTGGGGTGGTGTGTCACAACATCATCGGACTGAGCTTGTTGTCATTGCAGGCAATATTAACGCTGCACGTTACAGGGAAGACATCCTCCTCCCTCATGTGCTACCCTTCCTGCAGGCTCATCCTGACATGACCCTCCAGCATGACAATGCCACCAGCCATACTGCTTGTTCCTGCAAGACAGGAATGTCAGTGTTCTGCCATGGCCAGCGAAGAGCCCGGATCTCAATCCTATTGAGCACGTCTGGGACTTGTTGGATCAGAAGGTGAGGGTTAGGGCCATTCCCCCCAGAAATGTCCGGGAACTTGCAGGTGCGTTGGTGGAAGAGTGGGGTAACATCTCACAGCAAGAACTCGCAAGTCTGGTGCAGTCCACGAGGGGGAGATGCACTGCAGTACTTAATGCAGCTGGTGGCCACACCAGATACTGACTGTTACTTTTGATTTTGTCCCCACCCCCCTTTGTTCAGTGACACATTATTAAATTTCTGTTTGTCACGTCTGTGGAACTTGTTCAGTTTATGTCTCAGTTGTTGAATCTTGTTATGTAGCAGAAAAGTAGCTGCCATTATTTTTGTTTGACCTTTTGTTCTATTGACATTTCCTTGTGTATATATATATATACATAAAAAATATATAATGATCCATGATTTCGACTGGTAAAATATGATAAAATATGTCAATCTCTTCCTGACACGTTCATTTTCATTAGGACAGTGAAGATCGAATTTCAATATTGAAACAATGTTGCAAAAGTCGAGAGACAGACAGCAACATTTGTACAAACCCCTGTTGTTGCAAACCAAATGTTAGGCTAGAAGCAAGGCGAAATAATGTCTAGATACTTTTTACAGTGGAGATCAAGTTAATGATTTCAAGATGATTATTTTGAGTCAGGTTTATCATGCTAAACTGTTTTTTTAGTATAGCTTAGAACGCTTCTCAACCAATCGCAATGCTTGTTTTGACCAACCCGCTGAAGAACATGTATTGGCATATTTATGTTATTGAAAGCATACTCGTGAAGTGCGCGTGTGCAATAAGTCAATTCGCCATTGCACTCCTACTATAAACAACGTAATTTTTTGGAAACTTTGGCAAAGGGTATAGTCTACCAAACTTAGTCCACTCTGTTCGCAATAGATTTTAGTTTTGGGAACAGAAAACTGTATTGTGATCAAATATTTCATCGATGAGAGCATTTGCAGAATGTCGGCCAAAATTCCATCTCGTTCCATCTTCTCCCACTGCCGGCAACTGGGCTTCCCCTCACCGCCATATTTGGTAGTGAGGGGACGCCAGGCGGATGCTTCACAGTTATACATCCGGTGAAATTTCTTTATCATTGTTGTCATCTATGAGGTTAATGGCTAGCTAAATAGTATGTGTTGGGAAGGAGGATGTGTTTGACTGCGTGTCATGACATAGATTTTTAGCCCATACGTAGATCGTTAACTACTACGGTGTTAGCTACAAGAACAGAAGTTGGCTAAAAGTTGTGCATTTAGCCTCCTCCTGCCTGGGTGAGTGAGTTGGTCTTTGGCTAACGTTAGCTAGATGGCCGCTAGCTACTACGTTAAAACTAGGTAGCGAGTAGTGGCTAGACTACCTACGCTGGATTTGATGGTATCTATCCTGATTTGCAAACTGTTGCCGGTCTAGAAACGCTGGCCTGTTAGCTACACAATCAGCAACATGGACAGCTAGCTGTCGATTTAGCAAGCAGGCTAGTGTGATGAACCAGAATTGTAACACAGTGGACCTGTCTCTTAATTTCAGTAACGTAGCTACAGCCAAATGTGAAGTTAATTGTAGGAAGCACAATGTTGTTAGCTAGCTCATAGCTAACTCCCTAACTGTTGGCTTCTAGCTAAGTTAGCAGCTATCAAAATGACTGGTGGAAGAGGTCTGAAGACAGATGTTTGTTGAGTGTTCAGGAAACTTTTCTAGAAAAGATTAGATCAAATACTTCTCAGATACAGGAGCTTGTAAATTCAATTAGACTTTATTACAAAAGTAACAGAAGCTGAGCAATTCCATAGAAAAACTGCCTCATTCTTAGTGCTGGGCTTTTATACAGTTTTACCCTTACATAACATTGTCACTCCACTTTACGAATCATGTTATCTTACTTAGTTTCCATTCTCTTATTGGTTCAGATATTGGGGCATATATTATATTGGGGGTGTGACATGCATACCCCTTAGCTAATGTTCCTGTCCAAAGGTCTTTACAAGTTCAGGTTGATGTTGTCTGTGTGATTAACTCGTGTGTGTCCAGTAGCCTTCACCAGATCAGATATAGCCCAGACCAGTCACGTCTTGTTAGTTTACCTTGCCTCATCTACACAGATTCTGCTTACGTTTTGTTTTTACATGTCCAATGGCGAATTCGATGTTGATCCAGCTTTGTACACTCACATGGACTTCAGCCTTCATTCTGCTTACACATTTCTAATATTTAAACTTGTATCTATTTATTATTTATACTTCAAATAGAATAGCTACTGAGAATCATCAGATGACTGGAAAATCTCCTACAAAACAAATATCGTTAGCTAGTGTGGCTTGATGATGGGATGTTAAGGTTTATCCATATTGCCAATGCTCATTGGTAATAAATACACAAAGCCAGACATCCCTGGTGTTTTTCATACACATGTAACTAGTTAACTACTCTGTAAACTGTCCATTTGTGCAATGAAAGTTGGGTGGAGAATAGAGTGGAGTGAAATCTGTTCATCACATGATCACCACGTTGGCACGCATGCAGTGGACTATGGCGATTTGTTCAGCTAAGTGGTGTTTACATTTAGGGCAGAGCCAACAAGAGGTCTGAAAAGGTGTAACCATTATATCTTGAGGACAGCAATGGTGAGAGATTTTGTTTCTTGTGGAATGTATGCATGTTCCTTTTCTGGGTGTTTGACAATGGTATGATATTTGGGTTGGCTTCTTACTACTGTATAACATGATTACAGAATAGTCAACTGTCATCTTACTCTATAAACAGTGAGTGTCCTCAAGGATTTAACAATATTCTGGAATGCTAAAACCGCTGTGAGGGCCACGGAATTGTTGAACAACTGAATTTTATACAACACCGCATTCCAGCCGGTGTCTATACCACAAATTACCTCCGGCTAAATTTGTGAGTTAAAGTGACATTTTACTGTTCCATCTCACTGCGCAATCCACTGTCTCATCAGCCCAGCCAGGCAATTTATAAACTTGATCTCCACTATAAAAAGCATCTCGACATTATCACCTTTTATTTTAGACTAACATTTAGTTTTCAACAGCGGAGATTTGTATTAACCTTGTATTGCTGTAATGATCGAGACAGACAAGCAGACAGCGTTTCTTAGCCAGTCAATCATGAATCAACTGGCATAATTTTAATGTATATATACAAAGAAATAAAATAAGTCAAAATGAAGTGCAGGTAGTTTGCAGTCTTTCCAGCTTCAGTTTGAAGTGATTGTGTTAGCTAGCTCCTCTGAACAACAGTGTCTTGACGAGTGAGCACATTTTCTATGCCAGGTGAAATCGCGCCTTCATCACTAGCTCATTGTTATGGATGTATCCAAATATACGTGTATGATAGCCTATTTATGGTATCAGAATTGTGATGGTATCAGAAATAACTACGCTGCCCAGTACAATGGTGAAATATGTGTTCTGCTACAAGCATCTATCCCTCTGTCTATTCTTCGTTAACTAGGCTAGATCGAAAAATCATTATACATATCCTCAGATGTTACATGAAACTTGAACTATATCATCAATTTGTAACAGGCGATAGAATTTTAAAACAGTTGTATGTTTTGTAGTAATCCCACTAGATGCTGCTCATGAGTCAAACTTGCAATTGGTCTCTAAACAGCTCATGGCACAGACATTGGCTACCTGGAGCCAGAATCAAACATGTTTTTGTCTTTTTCGCTACAAATGTGAAACTTCACAATTCATTATTTTAATGGCAATGCGTGTCTTGAATAAAATTGAAATGGAAGTGATCCATCAACCATGGCTTTATGGAAGATAAAAGTACAACATTAAAATGCAAACACATGTCTGTAAATTATATGCAATTCTATGGGATGATGACAGCTGAAAATATCTTTAAGACCTTTTTCCATTTCTGTGCCCTCCTGTAGATGTTAGAGCTGTGATGGTGGTGTGTCCCCTGCCTTCATTGTGACTCGTGTCCACCACCTTCCTCTCCTTGCCCAGTGTGTGTGCCACCATTTCACCATGACCCTGCATCTTCTCCTCGTCCTGTCCCCTGTCCTTGGGCTCCTGGTGCTACCTTGTCTGTCATCCCATGTGGCCAGCCAGTTCAGCATTGTGGCCAGCCAGACAATGACAGAGCAAACCCATTGCTCTGAAGCATGTAAGTTTTGAATCAGAAAATCATCAAATCAGGTGTGTTGCCACAGGTGAAAAGTGAAAACACACCTAAATACTTTCTTTGCTCCAACTCTATTTGACTGAAAACATATCAAATATGTTCTGGTTGTGGAATGTACACCAGTCCACTAAAGCTCACCAATGTTTGATACAATGTCTGACTACTTCTCGTATAAACATTAGTCACTCATAACCTGAAGGAAGCTCTTATAGAAAAAGATAAGCTGCATGCATGCATGCTATCTACCTACCTACATCTCAAAGCTTACCTCTTGGATAAAGCAGGAACACTGCCGATATGGGAGTAGCCATAATGTTATTTTTTTTCCCCCAAATCACATCTTTCTACTGAAGGACATATAATTTCAAAGCAACCATGTGTTTCAGATTTAAGATGAAAGAGATTCTTAGGCCTTGCTGTGTTGTGTATGTGCCTGGCGCTGCTTTGGAGAGCCTTACCCCATGAGTGTAAAGGCTGCATTTACATAGACAGCCAAATTCAATGTATTTTTTTCCACTAATTTGTCTTTTTTTAATTTTGTCAATCACATCTCTTTAAATCAGATCTATTTTGGATCTTATTGTTTAAAAGACCAATTAATGGGGAAAAAAGATCAGAATTTGGCTGCCTGTGTAAACGCAGCCTTTGTCATGACAGGTTCTTCTTTAAATTAGATCTTACAATGCATTTGCTGCATAAATCTGACCAGACTCAGGTAGTGCAGCAAGAAGTATCGCTACATATAACCCAAAGGCAGTTATCTCCATGGGAGGAGTTAGTTGTAACTGGCCCAGCCTTCTTCCAGTTACACCACATGATCCACCCTAAACACGCGACAGGGTTTCCGAGAGGCAATGTGGGTTTGAAAAGTAGTAGGGCATGAAAACAAGGTCGCCATTACCATCTGGAAGCATGTAATGTGTGGTATGACAGAGAGCTATAAATACATAATCATTTAGCATTCCAGCTTAGAGACCTGTATGTTTGGGACACGTCATGCCCCTAGCATAGGGTGACCCCCTAGTAACTTAAGAGGAAGGGGAGTGAGGGGCCGTCTGCAACATTGATATTCTTACCCCCTCTCCCTGCTTTCCTCAACTTCCAACACTCCCCACTCTTTTCCCGTCCCATTTGGAACAGCTGGGGAATCATTAAAAACACAAAGCATCTGGCCTTCCAGTTTGCCATCACTGACCAGGAATGGCTCTCTAGGACAAACTTTTTTTCTCTCTCTTCTTGCTCGATCATCATTTTACCTGAAGATTTTAACCACAAAGGAGTTTTGATTCCTCGGCGCCTAGCAGCAGCTTTAAAATAAAGCAGGAGAGGAGACAGACTTGAGGTCGCACAACTCGCTCTGCCTCCTCTCACATTGACTCCCCGGTGGGGCCGGCTCCTCTCCTCTGTGCAGGCCCAGGGCCGCCTCCCTCTTCTGCTTTTCCCCACCTGTTATCCTCATCAGTAGGTCTGCTCTGCAGTGGGAAGAGAGCCATCAGGCGTGCATGGCTGGATGTTGATGCAGAGGTGTGTAACTGAGAGGATAGCTCCAGCACACGAGTTTGGAAGGGATCAAAGGAGGCGTAAACAGGCCTGTTTTTCTCCCATCTGTTTCTGTAATGGATCCCAGATCTCCTGATAAACACGGACGGTGGTTGCTGAGACTGTTTTTACTCTATTTTTCAGTACTACTCTTATTTCATTCCACGCTGACAACCTTAGTCCCTGTGGTGAACATTTTGAAAAGAATTCCCAGGGGTTTTTGCGGCAACTTTTGGGGAGACATGTTTGGATAACTCCTGAAGTGTTATTTGTTGACCAGCTATATTTATGTTGCCTGCATAACTATGCTCTTGGTATGTTCCATTCCTCAGTCTTGAGTTAATATACGGTACCAGTCCAAAGTTCAGACAAGCTTACTCATTCCAGGGTTTTTCTTTTTATTGACTATTTTCAACATTGTAGAATAATACTGAAGACATCAAAACTATGAAATAATACAAATGGAATCATGTAGTAACCAAAACAGTATAATTGAGATTCAAAGTAGCCAGTCTTTGCCTTGATGACAGCTTTGCACACTCCTGGCCTTCTATCAACCAGGGACTTTTTACCAGGATTAAATGTCAGGAATTGTTAAATACTGAGTTTAAATGTATTTGGCTAAGGTGTATGTAAACCTCTGACTTCAACTGTATATATATATTTTTTATTAAGGAATTTCTTAATGCGTTTGAGCCAATCAGTTGTGTTGTCAAAGTAGGGTTGGTATACAAAATATAGCTGTATTTGGTAAAAAGACCAAGTCCATATTATGGCAAGAACAACTTAAATAAGCAAAGAGGAATGACAAGTCCATCATTACTTTAAGACATGGTCAGTCAATACGGAACATTTGAAGAACTTTGAAAGTTTCTTCAATTGCAGTTGCAAAAACCACCAAGCGCTATGATGAAACTGGCTCTCATGAGAACCGCCACATGAAAGGAAGACCCAGAGTTACCTCTGTTGCAGAGGATAAGTATGTTAGTTACCAGTTTTGTAGTGATTCATATGTTGATGATGTAAATAATATTTGCTGGTCTGGTGTGTGATGAGGAGCAACCAGATGCTGCACATGACTCACTTATGAAACTACTTATTCCAGTTACCAATTAGCACGCACCCATTTAAGAAAATTACTGTACACTTTTAAGTCCCCTTGTATTGATGAGGAATTGAAAAATTGTATGGTTGAGGGATCAGGTAAAAGGTATGGCAATTAAGTCTGGCAGCCCAACTGATTGGAAAACGTACTGCAAATTGAGAAACCATGTGACGAAACTACACTATGAAAGAATGAATGATAGTAAAAGCTTTGGGGCACCTTCAATTAAATTTAGGTGGCAAAAATTCATTCATTGAATCAGATGGCATTCATCACAAAGCCCACTGATATTGCAAACTGCTTTTATGACTTTTTCATTGGCAAGGTAAGCAAACGTAGGGATGACATGGCAGCAACAAACGCTGACAGTACACATCCAAGTATATCGGACCAAATTATGAATGACAAGAAATGTACTTTTGCATTCTGTAAAGTCAGTGAGGAAGAGGTGAAGAGAAAATTGTCTTATCAACAATGACAAGCCACCAGGGTCTGACAATCTGGATAGAAAATTACTGAGGATGATAGCAGATGATATTACCACTCCTATTTGCCACATCTTCTTTTTAAGCCTACTATAGAGAATGTGCCCTCGGGCCTGGAGGGAAGCAAAAGTAATTCCCCTACCCAAAAATAGTAAAGCCCCCTTTACTGGCTCAAATAGCTGACCAATCAGCCTGTTTCCAACCCTTACTATCTTCTGGGAAAAAACTTGTTTAACCAGATACAATGCTATTTCACAGTAAACAAATTGACGACAGAATTTCAGTATGCTTATAGGGGAGGACACTAAACAAGCACAGCACTTACACAAATGACTGATGGAAGGAGAGAAATTGATGATAAAATTATGGGGGGGCTGTCTTGTTAGACTTCAGTGCAGCTTTGGACATTATCGATCATAGTCTGCTGCTGAAAAGACATATGTGTTATGACTTTACATCCCCTGCTATGATGTGGATAAAGAGTTACTTGTCTAACAGAACACAGAGGGTGTTCTTTAATGGGAGCCTCTCAAATATAATCTAGTTAGAATCAGGAATTCCCCAGGGTAGCTATTTAGGCCCCTTGCTTTTTTATTTTTTTATTTTTACTAATGACATGCCACTGACTTTGAGTAAAGCCAGAGTGTCTATATATGCGGATGACTCAACACTATACATGTCAGCTACTACAGTGACTGAAATGACTGCAACACTCAACAAAGAGCTGCAGTTAGTTTCAGAGTAGGTAGCAAGGAATAGGTTAGCCCTAAATATTTCTAAAACTTAAAGCATTGTATTTGGAACAAAACACTCGCTAAATTACCACATTATTTATTACAAGATTTAGTAAGTTTATATGACTGAACTGCTTGGAGTAACCCTAGATTGTAAACTGTCATGGTTAAAGCATATTGATGCAGTAGTAGCAAAGATGGGGACAAGTCTGTCTAATAATGCAATGCTATGCCTTCTTAACGACATCAACAAGGCAGGTCCCACAGGCCCTAGTTTTGTCACACCTTGACTAATGTTCTGTCGTGTGGTCAGGTGCCACAAAAAAGCACTTAAGAAAATTGCAATTGGCTCAGAACAGGGCAGCACGGCTGGCCCTTGGATGTACACAGAGAGCTAATATTAATAATATGCATGTCAATGTCTCCTGGCTGAAAGTCAAGGAGAGATTGACTTCATCACTACTTTTATTTATGAGAGGTATTGACATGTTGAATGCACCGAGCTGTCTGTCTAAACTACTGGCTCACAGCTCGGACACCCATGCACACCCCACAAGACATGTCACAAGAGGTCTCTTCACAGTCCCCAAGTCCAGAACAGACTATGAGAGGCACAAAAGAAATCAGCCAAGACATCATCAGAATTTTTTGTTGTTGACCTTCACTAGTCTGGTTCATCCTTAGGAGCAATTTCCAAATGCCTGAAGGTACCAGGTTCATCTGTACAAACAATAGTACGCAAGTATAAACACCATGGGACCAGGCGGCCATCATACCGCTCAAGAAGGAGACGCATTCTGTCTCCTAGAGATGAGCGTACTTTGGTGAGAAAAGTGCAAATCAATTCCAGAACAACAGCAAAGGACCTTGTGAAGATGCTGGAGGAAATGGGTACAAAAGTATCTATATTCACAGTAAAACTAATCCTATATCGACATAGCCCGAAAGGCTGCTCAGCAAGGAAGAAGCCACTGCTCCAAAACCACCATTAAAAAAGCCAGACCACAGTTTGCAACTGCACATGGGGGCGAAGATCATACTTATTGGAGAAATGCCCTCTGCTCTGAAGAAACAAAAATTGAAATGTTTGGCCATAATGACCATTGTTGTTTTTGGAGGAAAAAGGGAGAGGCTTGCAATCTGTGAAGCAAGGGGTGGCAGCATTATGTTGTGGGGGTGCTTTGCTGCAGGAGGGACTGATGCGCTTCACAAAATAGATGGCATCATGAGGGAGGACAATGATGTCGATATATTGAAGCAATTTCAAGAGTAGGTGAACGGATGATCTCCACATGTGTGGTTCCCACCGTGAAGCATGGAGGAGGAGGTGTGGGGGTGCTTTGCTGGTGACACTGTCAGTGATTTATTTAGAATTCAAGGCACACTTAACCAGCATGGCTATCACAGCGTTCTGCAGCGATACACCATCCCATCTGGTTTGCACTATTATTTGTTTTTCAACGGGACAATGACCCAACACACCTCCAGGCTATGTAATGGCTATTTGACCAAGAAGGAGCGTGATGGAGTGCTGCATCAGATGACCTGGCCTCCACAATCACCCGACCTCAACCCAATTGAGATGGTTTGGGAGGAGTTGGACCGCAGAGTGAAGGAAAAGCAGCCAACAGGTGCTCAGCATATGTGGAAGCTCCTTCGAGACTGTTGGAAAGGCATTCCTCATGATGCTGGTTGAGAAAATGTCAAGCGTGTGCAAAGCTGTCAAGGCGACTTTGATGAATCTCAAATATAAAATACATTTTTGTTTTGTTTAACTTTTTTTTATTTTTTTGGGTCACCACATGATTCCATATGTGTTATTTCATAGTTTTGATGTCTTCACTATTCTACAATGTAGAAAATAGTCAAAACTCATAGGTGTGTCAACTTGACTGGTACAATTTCTGGCTTAATATTGGATATGATTTTGACTGAATGTAAGTTTACATTTTTTGTGTGTGTTTTATTCCACAGGCTCACTCAATATGACATGTGATCATGCTGTCTTTTGGAAAGAGAAGTCCACCTGCTTTTTCTTGACATGTCCAAATTGCACCAACTGTAGCAGTATCGCCATCGCTGACCTGATAAGGGAACAAGGTGTGTACACAATGCTTGGGTGGAGAATGTTTATTAGCTTCTTATTACCAATATGAATATTTTTTGTTGATTAATCTAGGTACTGAATCTTTTGGTTTCCAAGGGTTGTAAATTAACCATCAACTTTGTGATTGAAATGCATGTCGTGTAATGCCTTTACATTTGTCACAGTATTTTAAATCTGTTTTTCCGCCCCCCAGAAACAGACATCAGTGTTTTTAAGAGAGACGCTAAACATGTCACTCAGTCTTCAAGTTCCGTAACTCCGTCAGAAAGCCAACATAAGAACTCTACTGCGCATAAATTGACAGTCAGTAATAATACCAATCAAACTACACAAAACTCTGCCCTCAATGAGACTGGCTCTACCTCACAGCACAGCGATGCTGGTCAGGCTCCAACTGCTGGAGACTCTCCTGATGTCTTAACTGCATCTACCATGAATGCAGCACCTTTGCCAGCTCCCGAGAATGACACAGCAACTACACTATCTGAGACATCCCACAAGTCAAAGGTCCAAAGTCCAGTAACAACCACAGCCACTTCAGTAAAGCTGGAATCTATTACTGTTATCACTCCACCAGCCATCACACAGATAATGACAATAACGGAATCAGAAACCACAGCAACCACCACTATGACTACTACCACCACAACAGCAATGCCATCTACTACCAATACCACCACAACAGCAATGCCATCTACTACCAATACCACCACAACACAACCAACTACCACCAAAACAACAATACCAACAACTGCCACCACAATAAAAACAACAGCATTACCGTCAACTACCACTCCAAAAACAACCACCACCGCAGACACGCCTACAGATAAGGAGAAGAAGCCGTCACCAACCATTCCGGAGGCCGCCAGCTCTCAAGCTACCTCCGGAAATACCATGGTTCCTTCAACCGCCACTGCTGAGGTCAGCACAAAAAGGCTGGACGACGACACCAACAGAGCCATTATAGATGTTGTTGCCGGCGAGATTCTGACTCGCCAGTTGGTGGACACAAGCGCTCTATTGGCTGTTCTGTTGTTTGGCCTCCTCTTCTTCCTAGTTACAGTTGTTCTCTTCCTCACACAAGCCTATAAGAGTTACAGGAGGAAAGACTACAACCAGGTGGACTATCTCATCAATGGAATGTATTCTGATTCAGGTGTTTAAAAGTGATAGTTGAGTGTTTACATTTCAACGTGGTTCGGTTATTTCTATTTTTACATTTTCTTTATCGGAAAGGGTTAATAACATACATGAGTTAAGAGATTGTCAATGTTGCAGCAGCCTTTTCCCTAGTATTGTGTAACATTTCTGTCTTAAAGGTACTCCAGCATACAGAGATTATTCAAATATAAGTTGCCCCTGCTGTTGTATCACCACATTGGTTTGTTAGTCCTATATTTTTATGTCTAACATTTCTATGCAGATTAGTATTCCACCTCAAACCAATAGGATTATGGCCATAGACTGTTAAGTGTTCTGTTTAAAAAAAAATGGTGAATATCATTCTGAGTTCTGTGGAAAAGGGGCTGAAAAGGTTTATTGTTGTAGCTTTATTTACATCTCTGGTATTTAATTTATTGTACTTTTTCACTTGTATGTATCCATTGCTTTGTGTACGTTTTTGTACATTTTTTTTCATGCTATTTACCTTTGTTCACAACTTGCATGTTTCCTTTGTTTACCATTCCTGTCCTTGGATTAAGATTGAAGGCCAAAATGATCACTGTAGCACTGAAGCACATTAACGTTAAAGCCAAGGGAATTGTCTAGCCATTTATGAACTCCATTCCATGACGAAGAAGAAGAAGGAACGGTTATATGATAACCAAGAGAGACTTTCCAATGTGGAGGAACTTCTGTCAAGGTTGGAAACGGGTCTGAAGGCCTGTTATGTGCCAATTTAAATCTTACTAATGTGCTATGAGATGTTATTTCCAGTAAAGTAAACACTTAAGAATGAAATCGATTTTTCTTTCAAACACCCCCCCCCCCCCCCAAAAAAAAAGTTCTGTAATGTCAGTAAGGATTAATCAGCGCTTCAGTGAGATGCATTAGTAGTCTTTAATTCTCTCAACTCTTGTAAGACTCTTAACATGTCTGCACGACTGTGTATATGCTGTGTTTCAGTGTTTTTAGAAGGGCATATCAATCAGCTGGGGGTGTAACAACAGTAATGGCTTCCTGGGAATAATGATGCACATGTAATGTGTGTTTTTGTAGCGAAGGTTTGAAGGTCTGGACTTAGGAATGAATTGGCAGAGAAGAAAGTGAGCGTGGAGGTGGTCTGACACATTTACAAAGCACACGCCAGGGCAGCATTTATTTTGAGGGGGGAAAAAGCTGAAAAGGGAGAACATGGATTCCATTAGAGTAACATTTAGGAGAGAACTGCCTTGAGGTGCCAAAGGTTGTTAAGTTATGTTTCTCGTTTGCTTCTCTGCTGACTTCTCTCTTCATGCCAATGCTTTCTAAAAGTTCTTGTTCAAACAACCGTTACTGTGGACTTGATCCCCGTTCTCCACACAGTTTTCCAGTGAAAGTCCTGGTCCACACAGGGTCTAGTTTCTCAGTTTCTGAGTATATTTGGCCAAAAAACAGCCTTTTTGCCTCATGCAACATCACTGCCAAAGAACATTGCTTTTAGTAGAAAAATAACTAACAATTGGTTACTACAGTATCTGCCATACCCCAATATATTGCTGCCAATATGCATATATTTGGTTTTCTTCAGTGTTTGGGAATGTTCTATTTGCTCTAGTTGTGGGTGTTTTGTTCTCAGTATTGCGCTGTAACTGTAAAACCATAGAGCTCAGGAAATCAGAGCCTCCAGTACATGCATCTGCAATATCTGCAATATGAATACCTGGTAAGAAGCTGGTAGCTAGGGGTTTAGTGATAAGCTCACTGACATGATGCCTGTATAAGCCTTTTGTTTTGAGAGGGCCTGTCCCTCATGGACTTCATTACTGTGTGAGGGGTATTTGTTACACTGAGGCGTGGGTATATTACTGCAAACCCAATATTTATAAGCAACAAAGACCAATGGAAAGGCAGATTTTGTATTTATTTGTGGATAGGGCCCAGTGGATCAAAGGGAATGCCACAGGCTATATGGTGCAGGTGACTGTAAAAGCAGCATATTTCTCTGGGCTGGGAATGGTTTCCTGCCTCACTCACACGCACTGAGAGGGACATATGCTTCTACTTTCCCTCTTTCGAGTTCAGGCCAGTTGGAGAACCTTAGCATTCAACCAGAGGAGTGCTTTTTCTGCCAGGTCTATGGCCTAATCCTGTTTGCAGTGCCTGGAGTCTTGTGAAAGAGCGAAGAGCAAATGGTTTCTCATAAAAGTACTTTTCTGTTATTGCATTATATATAATATGGAGAACATGGGTAGAAGTAACCTAGTAGTGACCAAGTGCGTGTGCCTTGTTCAAAATGCCTTGTTTACATTCTGTGGCCTCAGACACATTATGGGCTAAGTGCAGTGTCAGCTAAGCAAATCAAAGTCCAATGGGCATTTGGAGACTGATAGAGATAGATAATATAGGTTAATCTAATAGTAAAGGGTTATTCATGCCAAATATCCTCTGTGCTGATGCAGTATAGCCTACTGGCCATTTTCTGTAAGGAAGTGTATACCCTTCTATAGCCTACTTTTCTTGAGGAGCAGATGTTGTAGAGAAATCATCCTGCACTGGACCAAGATGGACTCACTGTCACTGATGTTTTGACATCCACTGTAGCCTACACAATATATTTTAAAGGTCAAAATTATTCTCACTGTCACATAAAAATCTACTACATTATCTTTGATTCTAAGCCTAAAAACACCAATTGTTTCTATACAAGCTACGTTTGTATGCTACTTTATATGAAGTAAGATATTTGACGGACACTTTATAGAAACGTAGCTTGATATGGAAGTATATTTATTGGAGCAGTCAGGTGATTTTAAAAAAAATCAAGTTTTACATTACAAAGAAATTACAAAGAAAAGGAAATGAGCTCAAAGTGGTTTTAATGTAGGAAATTTGTACCCAATTATTCCCATGCATATATAGAGTAGCATTATAGTGATCACATCCAAATGTAATCAAGATTTGAAATTATTATGTTTTGTACTATATCTGTTTGCGCTTCTTGCGGTCAATATGCAGTACACATTATTTATAATTATGTTCCTGGTCGGCTCCCGACCTGCGGATCAAGAAACCGAATGTAATTGGGCACCCCTGGCACAAATCACAGATGATCCATTACATGGAGCAGATACTCCAGTGTACACTGTAACAATGAAAATAAACGTCTTCAAAAATGGAAGGCAGTCGGGAGGCAAGATCAGGTGGGACCATTCTAGCCAATGAGAGGGCAGATACGCTTGTGAACAACAGACATAAGTCCGATATAAAGTGTTATTTCTCAAAGTTGCCGGGATGTCAAGTGTCCTACTTATATCAGTACAATTGTAAGAAACTACGCATTACGAAACTTATGTTCGATCAAATAAGCCACACGTTGCAAATAAGCCGTTACATTTTTTTGTCAGCCAAATTCGGCATTCATTGACCTCCATACCAAAACTCCTCGCTTGGTGAGCGGAAAAAACGCCACCTGCTAGAGAAGATAGATATTGTGCCCAGTTACTCCTCTCGCTTTGCCTCTTCCTCTCTGCATAAAGTAACTGTATGTCTAGTGACGTCATCTAATTTCCGTTTCCATTCTCGTCAGTGCCTCTGCCTATTAAGGCAGACTGGAGTAGCTTTCCAACAAGAGTATAAAAAGTATCGATTAAGACTCCAGCTCGGATTTTTAACTTTCTTTTGCACAAATAACCCGAATAATGGAGTCGGGGTTATGGAATTAAAGCCACGACCACTAGCAATGGACGTTCTCCTTGTGGAATTACTGTTTTATAGCAGCTTGCTCTCTCTGGTTCGTGGTAAGTAGCGTGTTTCTGCTCGGACTCTGCAAAGTTCTGGGAAGCAATGTGGCTATAGCTACGTGATATGTGAATGTATCTCGCTAGAGGTCGGTAGTTATAGTAGCCATAAGTTTATATTTTTAGAGTTTAATAGACTCTAGCATGTCTTGGCGTGTATTTTCTTTTAAATATTATACGTTTGAGTCTTTTCTTTCCAAGTTGGATACTGACTGTGTGGCAAGACAATCGCAGGAGTTCACTCAAGCCGAAACTGTCTCTTGCTTTCACAATGTATCAGCAATAGTGAAACGTTCAAAACCCCAAATATGAAATTAGACATGTTATTCTGCGCAACTTTACTTCATTATTGAGGGGAACTGCAAAAGTTCATTTTAGAGCCTATACTCCGAGGCCTCAATGTACTGCGATTGATCGCCGGTGTCGGGTGTCATTTGGGAGTCCTTGATTTTTCTGCTTGTAAGTGCGAGAAAGTTTTTTTCAAAAACTTTTTGAAGTAGCTAACCACAAATACCCAATGAGATGGTTGAGACAGTTTTTTTTTTCTGAAGGTGCCCAAAAAAATCCTTAACCAATGAATAGGCAAACATATATTTTGTAAGATGGATCGTCAAACCTTTAACAAAATGCATTTGACCATTGTACTTAAATATTTTTGTAAATACTAGAAATCACACAAAAACATCTCTAAAAGTCTACAAGTGGGTTTAGTTCTAAATATGTTCTTTTTTAGTGTGTACGTTATTAGCCAGCTGTTTCCAATAGGTTGACAAGGGCTGAATGGAATATATATATAGATTCAGTTATTAGTTCACCTTTTATCGAATATAGGCTGGCTATGCCTAGAAATAAATCAATACAATATTTCTGTATGCAGTTTAGCATGATTGTACACAATATGAGTTTGAAAGAAGTAGAAAGGGTATCTTTTTGGGTTTTATGGCCATTCTTTTAAATGGAAAATGGCAGATTAATGCCCACTGAATTTTTAAAATCCTTTTCCCCAGCATTGATTTGGGCAAGTTATCATATACAGTGCCTTCAGACCCTGGACTTTTCCCACATTTTGTTGTTTTCCAGCCTGAATTGAACATGTATTAAATTCAGATTGTGTGCCACTTATCTACATACAATAACCCACAATGTCAAAGTGGAATTTGTTTTGAGATTTATGTTTATAGTTAAAAGCGTTAATGTCTTGAGTCAAAAGTATTCAATCCCTTTTCTAATGGCAAGCCTAAATATGTTCTGGAGTAAAAATGTGCTCAACAAGTCACATAATAAGTTGCATAGACTCACACTGTGCAATAATAGTGTTTAACATGATTTTTGAATGACTACCTCATCTCTTTACCCCACACATACAATTACCTGTAAAGGTCCCTCAGTCGAGATGTGAATTTCAAACGCAGATTCAATCACAAAAACCAGGGTGCTTTTACAATGCCTCGCAAAGAAGTGCACCTATTGGTAGTTGGGTAAAGTGTTTGTTTTGTTGTATTTTTATAAAGCAGACACTGAATATCCTTTTGACCATGGTGAAGTTATTAATTACACTTTGGATGGTGTATCAATAGATGCAGTCACTACAAAGATACAGGCGTCCTTCCTGTTTCAGTTGCCGGAGAGGAAGAAAGCTGCTCAGGGATTGCACCATGAGGCCAATGGTGACTTTAAAACAGATTAATGGCTGTGATAGGAGAACTGATGATGGATTCAACAGCATTATAGTTACTTCACTATACTAAACTAAGTGACTGACTGAAAAATATTCCAAAACATACATCCTGTTTTGCACTAAAGTAATACTGCAAAAAAATGTGTCGAAGATATTACCTTTTGTCCTGAATGCAAAGCATTATGTTTGGGGCAAATCCAACACATTGAGCACAGCTCTTCATATTTTCAAGCATGGGGTTGGCTGCATCATGTTATGGATATGCTCTTTATCGGCAAGGACTAGGGAGGGTTTTTTTTGTATAAAAAGAGACTGAATGGAGCTGAGCGCAGGCAAATTCCTAGAGGAAAACCTGGTTGTCTGCTTTCCAACATGAGTCTTCTACTTTGCCATGATAATATTTTGTGTTGATTATAATTAAATCTAAGAGGTGTGAATACTTTATGAAGGCACTGTAATCCTATATTACCCTCTGACTAGTATCAATCAAAAATAAACCCATTATTTTATGTGTGATTGTGTTCATTTAAATTACGCTCACATTATACATCCAAGGTAAGATTAAGCCCTTTAGTCACTTCAGTGTTTAAAATGTAAAAACTAAGTTTGGCCATGTTCAGTAACTGTTGCTTTCTTGTGACTGCATATCGTAAATCAATCCCTTCAGATCTATTTTTCCAATAGATCTCAGTTTTGGCTAATTGTTCTGCTGTGAAAATAAAGCCCTGCAGTGTATGGGAAGATTTGCACGACTTGAGGCGTGAATGTTATTCCATTCCATGGGTGAAGAATGTAGTCTATAGATTTAATCTTTTTCACACATCAGTTTTTGAAATATGAGTAGGTTTTTGTTTAATTTCAGCTGGGGATGCGGAGAGGACGTTTAGCTGAAGTCTGTACACTGTAACATGCAGTCTAGATTCCCCATGGGTCCCCCACTCCCTTTTCCTTAACACCTACTCTTCCTCACAACCTCGGACACCACACACAGCACGGCACTCTGATAAGGCTTTGGAGCCAGGGAGCTGTTCTTCCTCCCAACCAGAACAAGAAAATAAGTGGGAGGGAATCACTTCTCAAGCTGAGCACAGTGCTAGAGCAATGGAGGCTTTCTGCCTTCCTTCCTTTCAGGACACTTCTGAAGCTCGTAGACACCCCCTTCCCGTCACCCCCTGTCTCTCCTCCCAGTGGAGGGCCAGCTAATCCTGGTGACAAGCTCAGACTCCTCAGCTGTTCCTTTGTGCTCCCTCTTCCACAAATGATCCAGGTGTTCCTAACTCACCCCCTTTTCAAATGACTGACTGGAAAAGCTGGTATGATGCAATGTTGATAAGTCATTTGAACTGGCAGAGAGAAATGGCAGGGCAGCTATTGACTTAGTTAGACTTACTAAGAAATAGGTTTAGGTTTTTTGGACCCTGTGCAAAAGTAAAACAGCGCAGACTCTTGTATGCATCGTATCCCAAGCTGTGTGCCCTTGAGCAGAATTGAGTTTCTTATTCAGGTAGGCTACTTACTATCTGACTAGCTGTACTTTCCTCCCATTTTGAGCCATCTTTTTTCAAAGCTTTAAGTGTAAAATTCATGAGAGGCATAGTGCATTTAAGTTTCTGAACCCTATATTTTTATATACCCAGACTTAATTTCTCTCTTCACGGTGGGCCCATCTTCGGAGAGTGCATTTCTCCTGAGTGCCAGAGCTTTCATTGTGCGTTTTCAAGGAAGTTTCCAGGTTCCTCCTGCTGTTTTATACAGATGGAAAGTTCTTCATTGAGTGTTGCTGAGAAAGAAAATTAAATACTGTCGAGGGGGGACAGAAACATAAGCTTTGAAGATGGACCTGAACAGGGACTAGCACTATAGTGTTTTTGTTTAGGGTCAGCCATTTTGCTCTACACTAGCCTTCCAGTGTATAGAGTTGCTGATTGCCTCACCGGCAAGATATTTTTCAAGGTTGTTAAACTATATCCTTATAGCTACAGCCCCAAATGAAAATGTGGTCTATAGGCTGTTCGTTTCTATGTCTGTATTAGCTGGCTTGATAATCCAACTGTTGGAGCCACTTGACCATGATGATAGGCAAATAAGGAACCACATTCTTGTCAGTGAAGGATCGTGCCTGGGAGCCAGTCATGGATGTTTAGGAAAGAGCTGGCATTGTTTGGTAGACTGGCTTCTGGCCCTGCCTCTTGGGATTGTGCATTTGGGGCAGAGACCTAGAGCGACTGCTTTGCAGCATGTGGAGTGGACAGGCCTCTGCTCAGATCTCATAAAAAGTGCAGCTGTTGAGTTTTGTAATCCCCACTGTTATGTATCCACTGGGGGCTGAGGTGTCAAGAATCCTCCCTGATGGCTTTCGGTGGTCCCTCGCTCTCTCTCTGGGCCTCCACATTCTGCTATCTTTTTAGGAATGCCTTTGGATTACCAATGGGGCGTATTTGTTTTCAACACTCCAATGTCCAATACACACGGCCACTTACTTCCAAGCTACATCCTTGAGATCTCATAATAAGTATGTAGTCTACTTGTTGTTTGCCACATGTTGACGAGGCCTAGTTTCGAGAGACTTTCTCTGATTGTGGCATTTTTGTAGCCGAGTTCTCCGTACCTTTAGGCAGTGATGGTGTTCTGTTCCTCTCCAGGTCCTCTGTTCCCCTCCAGGTCACAACTCTATTGACCTATGAACCTTGTGATTCAGAGAAAGAAAGAGACGCACATGGCCTTATGGGAGAATTAGGCCGTGGCTTTAAAGCTTCTTCTCCATCTTTATTTCTCCACTAGTACCAGTGTGATAGCCATCTTCTGTATTTCTCACTGTCTAACATGTGCACATAAAATCATGGTCTAAGGAAGGTTATGTTGGACATATAGGCCTAGATATAGGGAGGATGGGGTAAACTAATGTATGAGGTCTCCCATCACAGTTAAATGTGTAGCTCATCTCAGTTCATTTGCCTCACAGCCCTTTTGTAGTCAATAATGAGGAGTTGTGTTCTGAGGATGTGTAGACGGGCAGTAAATTGTGGTTAGTCTGGGTTTTAATCTTGTTCAGGGGGAGGAAGTTCTCCTTAGCAGCAACAAGCTGATGTCCACAGCAGCTTCACAACAGCTCCAACATGGTCTATAAAGTCGGTTAGGCCTACAGGTTTGGACTGAAGGTTAAACAAGAGAAAGTTGGAACATGTTTTGACAACTTTGTACGTAAAACATTGCTGACGGTGGCATCTTTTTATTTCATTTTTTTTTTAATTGAACCTTTATTTAACTAGGCAGTTCAGTTAAGAACAAATTCTTATTTATAGTGACGGCCTCCCGGGGAACAGTGGGTTAACTGCCTTGTTCAGGGACAGAACAACATATTTTTACCTTGTCGTCGCTGGGATTTAATCCAGCAACCTTTTTGTTACTGGCCCAATGCTCTAACCACTAGGCTACCTCTCTCCTCTCCGCAAGCATTGTCAGTGCTTTCTGCCAGTGATGACATCAGTCTGTGTGTATGCATCCAATGCCCCCATCCCAATCAGCAGTCACTGAGTCACCACTTGCTTACTGGGTGGCACATTATGCAATCCAGCTTTTGCTATTGGCTTTCACTCTCCATGTGGAATATGCAACTTGATTCTAAACATAACTAACATGAAAGGTCATGGGCTTCTCTTCGTCACATTTCAACCTAAATGAGAGTAGGGTGTAATGGCTGTGTACCTTATTTAAAATTAAAAAAAAATAAATAATTTTCCTCAGGATCCCCCTTGCTGCTGTTTGCCAACCGGCGGGATGTGAGGCTGGTGGAGGTGGGGAGGCCGGAGTCGGCGGTGGTGGTCAGTGATCTGGAGGATGCTGCTGCCGTGGACTTCCTCTACTCTGAAGGACTCATCTTCTGGACCGACGTCAGCGAGGAGGCCATCAAGCAAACCTACTACAATCAGTCCACCCACTGTAAGCGTTACAGCGCCGCATGCCAGTTAGGGACTTATGTTGTGTTGGCTTCCATTTGTAAATGTGTTGTTTTTAAGTTGGTTGCAAATATAATTAAACATTTAATGTATTCTGCAAAGCATAGATGAACTGGAAAAAAGATACAACCTAAGCTAAATCTAGCTAATCGCACAAGAATGTCACTATTAATGGAGGGATGTTGATAAGTGTAGACCTAAGTGTTCCCACTGAAATATTGGCATTTGTTTCCAGCTGTGAAAGAGGCCATGGGGACAGGGCAGACTGTTGTCGTGTCGGGCCTCGACTCCCCCGACGGACTGGCTTGTGATTGGTTGGGCCGTAAACTATACTGGACCGACTCGGAGACCAACCGCATTGAAGTAGCCAACCTGGATGGCACCTCTCGGAAAGTGCTCTTCTGGTTAGACCTGGACCAGCCCCGGGCCATCGCCCTGAACCCAGCCCACCGGTGAGTCTCTGGCCTGACCTCGTTCTCTCCCCTGACTGGGACATGGTTCAGGGTGGGTTCCTGGGTCATGTATCCGCACTAGCCTCCCCTTCCCTCAATGAGTATTTCTGGTTCATACATGCATCCGTTGGTTGAAGAGCGAGGGTGGAAAACCTTTTCAGTTGGGTCTGTTTCCTGTTGTGTTGCGTAGATCCTCTGGAGTTGACCCCTTTTCTCTCATAGGGCACTGTTTCTAATTCTATGTCAGGGACTAAGGTTGTGTATCCGTTGTTAGCATTGTTGAGTCAGTGAAATTCCACCTCAGTCAGTGGAAATTAATGCAGGAATACCTTTTTAGTTGATGGATTTAGTGCAATTCGGTGCTATTTTTGAATGTGTATGGTTTATTAACATTTGGACTTTAAACCCCAATAACCTGTTTTTTTTAAATAATATATTTTTAACTCTTTAGCATAGCGATATAAAAACTAAAACAGATTATGGTGTCAAGAGTTTAACTCTCCGTACAAAGTTGGCTTCATACAGTTCAAATGCATATATCACTGAAATACTGTACGATAAACCAAGTAAGATTTGAGTTATTAGCTTGTTGAATTCTTTCTCTGAAAGACATTTGATCATCTTGAAGCATAAAAACACAATACATTAGCCATTTTTAGGTTCTTGCAGTCTTTCTGTTTTGAGATCTCTCCTTTTGAGTATAGCTCCTGCCGCCTTCAGTAGTGTTTTGTTTGGGTGGAATAGTGGGGCCCGGGAGAGAGGGAAGGTGTTCAGTCCTTGGTAGGCCAGGATCCAGTTATAGCCTAGTTCAGCTAGTGCTGGTGGATTGTGTATTTAAGCTAACATATATTTAGATTTGCACAACGTTTACTTACTGTGATGTGGTGCCGGGTGGAAGGCCGTTCTCAACCACATCACCTAATATGACATCATTATTTAGAGGTGCCATTTATGTCCCATGTTGATACTCATTTCATTACGTTGATTATTAGTTTAGAAGCAACTCTAGATTTAACTTTTGTATTTCACAAATACTATCAATTATGCGTATACCTAATAACCATTTATGCATAATAGGCTGTCTTGAATGTGTCTCAAATGCGAGTTGACATGTGTTGCTTTTCCCTTCTGTCCTTGCTTTGCCCTCATGAGGCTAAGAGTTTAATTCCTAGACAGCACAGCCATTGTTCTTCATGCTCTTTGTTCAACCAATAACTTAATTCTAATGGAGGTATAGGAGCAGGGAAGCTCTTAATTGTGAAAAATGTGCTAGCTGAGTTTGGCACCATTGGCAAACTAATATGTTAGGTCTCTGGGGAGGGGGGTGTTCACGCTTGGTCTCCCTGCTGGCATTAGGTTTAAGAGTTTCCGATGGTGGGTGACATGCTTGCTGTCGTACCACATGCTAAATGAATGAATAATCGGGCTTCTCCAAACTCCCGTTTCCTGACGCCTTAATTGTATTTTCTACCCGGCTGGACAAAGGAATGCTGTTTTGTGGCTGTTCACCGTGTCAGTTGGTGCACAGTGTTACATTCTAATCAGCTAATGGGTCCCTGACACGTAGGCGATCCATTCTGGCACAAATCTACAAGTCAGACTTTTCCTATCAAAAGACATGGAATTTAAGAAAGATCTTTGCTTTTATTGGCTCTTGTTGGAACGTGATGTCTGAGAGTTAGTTGCTCATACAGTATATCCATTTTGGGGGCGGGGGTTTAGAATGCAACTGAAACCCACAAGGTGCTCTGCTCTCACAGGGCCTAGAGTTAAGGAATTCACATCATCCTGACTAATGCGCGTCAGGGGGGCTCTGGGAACATGGAGCTATCCCTAATGTTACAGAAGTATACCAAACATTATGACCCTCCCATTCCTGGACCTTTGGACCATTCTTGATTCACACACTAAACTGTTGAGTGTGGGAAAAACCCAGCAGTGTTGCAGTTTGACACAAACCGGTGCGCCTGGCGCACACATACTATCATACCCAGTTCAAAGGCACCTAAATATTGTTGCCCATTTATCCTTTGAGTGGCACACATACACAATCCATGTCTCAAGGCTTAAAAATCCTTCTTTCACCTGGTCAGTCTGTCATGGAAACTGGCAGTTAATGTTTTGTATACTCAGTGTTTCTGCTTTCTAGCTGACCTTGTACAACACTGGAACAACACCGATGTTAGTGACCCAAAACTGACCTCTGAGTGTCTGTCTTTTTATTGTGAGTAGCTTATGAGTAGTAGTAAGACAGTCTACCACACCCAATACTTTCTCTAGCCAGTTTGTTAAATGGAAAAACAGAGTAAGCCATAGACCAGGACAACCGGGAAACCTGGAGGCAGCTCATACATTGTTCATAAAATTCTGCATGTTTGTGCCAGGTTATTTTACAACAGTTTTTCAGTTGTAAAACCATTTTGATTCTGTCCATTTTAACATGCGCTACACGGCCAAAAGTATGTGGACACCCCTTCATATTTGTGGCTTCGGCTTTTTCAGCCACACCCGTTAGTGACAGTTGTATAAAATTGAGCACACAGCCATGCAAACTCCATAGGTGGCAGAATGGCCATACTGAAGAGCTCAGTGACTTTCAACGTGGCAGCGTCACAGGATGCCACCTTTCCAACAAGTCAGTTGGTAATTTCTGCCCCAGTCGACTGTAAGTGCTGTTATTGTGAAGTGGAAACGTCTAGGAACAACAATGGCTCAGCCGCAAAGTGGTAGGCCACACAAGCTCACAGAAAGGGGCTGCAGAGTGCTGATGCATGTAAAAATTGTCTGTCCTCTGCAACACTCACTACAGAGTTCCAAACTGCCTCTGGAAGCAGCGTCAGCACGAGCTGTTCGTCGGCAGCCTTATGAAATGGGTTTCCATGGCCAAGCAGCCGCCAGAAGCCTAAGATCACCATGCGCGTCGGCTGGAGTGATTTAAAGCTCACCGCAATTGGACTCGGGAGCAGTGGAAACGTGTCCTCTGGAGTGATGAATCACGCTTAACCATCTGGCAGTCTGACAGATAAGTCTGGGTTGGTGGATGCCAGAAGAATGCTACCTGCCCGACTGCATAGTGCCAACTGTCAAGTTTGGTGGAGGAGGAATAATGGCCTGGGGCTGTTTTTCATGGTTTGGGCTATGCCCCTTAGTGCCAGTGAAGTGAAATCTTAATGCTACAGCATAGAATTACATTCTCAACAATTCTGTGCTTCCAAGTTTGGGGAAGGACCTTTCTTGTTTTAGCATGACAATGCCCCAGTGCACAGAGCAAGGTCCATACAGAAATGGTTTGTCGAGATAGGTGTGGAAGAACTTAGCTGGCCTGCACAGACCCCTGACCTCAACCCCATCGAACATCTTTGGGATGAATTAGAACACCGACTGCGAGCCAGGCCTAATCACCCAACATCAGTGTCTGACCTCACTAGTAATAACCTTGTGGCTGAATGGATGCAAGTCCCTGCAGCAATGTTCCAACATCTAGTGGAAAGCCTTCCCAGAAGAGTGGAGGCTGTTATAGCAGCAAAAGGGGGGGACCAACTCCATACTAATGCCCATGATTTTGGAATGAGCTATTCGACGAGCAGGTGTCTCTATACTTTTGGCCATGTAGTGTACGTAAGATAATTTCTATTTGCTGGTGGGCTAACCTGTCCATCCACCACCTCAGCGGTCTATGAATAGAAATGTAACATGCCTAATGTAGCCTCTATTCAATGCAGTGCACATTAGAGCCACTGCAGGTATTCAGGGAACAACATGCAGACTACGACTTGGAGATCTGCCAAGTTAAGATTTCTATCAGGCGTTATCAGAGGACATGAGAACGTGTGTGTGCGTGTTGAAGGTGAGAACGTTGTAAACTAAATTGGGATCCTAAACGTTAAGAGAAATCCCTAACTCAAATTATTTTTATTCACACAACTACCACTAACAAGTCCCGATCATAAAACTTTCTTATTTTTATTTTACAAATACCTAACACAACGATGCAGTCATTTTTTTTTCTTCTTTAAATCGAGAGGCTCTAAAGTGACGAGGGGAGCAGAGATGGCAACCAAGTCAACTTATTGCTAGTTTTCATTGCATAGTGCCTGTCTTGACTTTATCAAACCGAGAGAAGCTAGTTAATGTTAGCTAGGCTAATTGAGACTTCATAACTTCGACTGTGTGCGTTCTCCCTGTCCGACTCCTACAGTAAAGAACTCCATTCAGATGACGTAGCAGCCTCCTTGTTGGCTCTTGGTGTTGTAGCCCGTCTTTCTCAATTAACTTGTAGTTCTGTCATTTTAATTCAGTCTTCCATTAATTGCCTAGATATAGATATATAGATATCTCTCTTGCCACATGGAGGCTCTAGCGCCGACTGTAGCCTAGTGCCGGTTTGATGACTTTCATGACAACAGGAACAAGCTACACGCACTACTCTCTTGTGAAAAGCAAGAGTACCAGCAGCATAAATGATAGTGGGAAGTGCAATGAAGATGTGTACTGTTGGGGGTGCTTGAGGACACATTTTTATTGAAACCCTGGACAAGCACACCTGATTCAACTCATCAAGCCCTCATTGAGTTGAAAGAGGTGTTTGTCAAGGACCATTGGGTGTGTTCAGGTGCTGTTTACTTATTGACTCTAATTTTCCTCCTCAGCTATATGTACTGGACAGACTGGGGGGAGGAGCCTCGCATCGAGAGGGCGGGGATGGACGGCAGCAACAGGAAGATCATCGTGGAGGTGGACATCTATTGGCCGAACGGTCTCACCATTGACCTGGACGAACAGAAACTGTACTGGGCCGACGCCAAGCTGAGCTTCATCCACAGAGCTAACTTGGATGGCTCCTCACGGTCAGTCTGTTCTCATTATTAGTTTGTACACCCTTTGTGCAAAAGCAGCCAGGGATCTGACTGAACCGTAGCGCTGGACTCAACTTAATTTCAGAGGATGAGATGGCTGAAACCTCCAATCCAAACACATTTGACTCTGGAGGTCCCAATCCAAACATTGGCTCTGCATGTAGGCCCAGTTGTGACCCCCTCCCTCTGTGGTTCTCTAAACTGGAGATTACCTCTGCCATACTGTTGAAACCCTATCTGACTTGGCTTAATAGTTGTGATTGGGGCCCTCGGGGCATGGGTTGACTTTCCTTTGTGTAACTTGGATTTAATGGCAGTGTTCATAAAGAGGTAGGGCCGGGCGGTATACCGTAATTTACTATATACCGGTATTGATGGATGGACTGGTTTGGGTTTTATAACCGTGTTTCATTGTTTGATTTGTTAAATGTGATGCTCAACTCCAGCACGTGTAATATCTGTTTTTATAGTTTACTCCGTTTGCTGTTTAAGTCTTTGTGCTCATGCTGCTTCCCACACCAAGCCCTGCCCCCTGTCACTCAAGGAGAGAGCAGCTACTCGACCACAGTCAGAGCACTTTCTTGCTGTTAACTCGGCATTGTAGTCTGCATGGTCAGATGGAGGCAACGAGATGTTGGTGACATGGTGCTTTCCACAAGAGTTCTCTAATTACACTTAGTTTATTTTCTGCAAACTATCTGCTGGTTTGTCTTAGCAAGTTGTGGCTGAAATAAATATTGTAAGCTGCTAATATAGCTGGATAGCTTGCTTGCTAAATTTCCTAAGTCAGCGCAAACGTAGCTATTTAATACAGCATGTTGCCAGTGCTCGTGTAGTCCTAGACGATCATGTTTGTGCAACGGTATCTGCAAAATCAAAGCGGAATAGGCGAAGCATGAATGTTAGCTAGCTATATGAGGTAATAAAACATGTCATTTAACATCTAATTTGGGTCACCTAGAAACACTGACCAACACTTTGGCACCTACCCTGTGAATAATTCCTCCCTGTCTTATTCTTTCGTTGTCATGTCAAACAACAATGTATTCAAGGTGCTGCCCACTATATTCCAAGTATAGAATTTGAATAATCATTCATGCTGAGCAGTTAGTGCTTATTGAGGTTTGTTTGATTTTTTTAATTTAATTTTTTAAATTTTGGTTACACTTTTTTTGTGAAATAATGGCTTTCAAATGATTTGAGCTTTTTAATGGAACTCCAATGGCAAAAGTAGTTAACATTTAATTGCCAGAACATTGAAAATATTGCATTGTCTCTCAGGTCTGCATTGGGTAGACATCAATAGAAAAATGGCAAATTACTATGAAATATATTTCCGTTGTGGATATTACTTTGTTTTTAATTGATTACTTAATTTTTAATTTCTTGAAGTCATGTCATCTCTGCTCAGGCAGTAGCAGTCTGCCAGCCAGACAATGGTCTGTGCTCCCCATACTGTATTGTCTTTAGTCATCCTGTTTAGCTAGGCTAGCCTGACTAAGCATGCTGCAGAGCTGTCTGACTAAATCATGTGACTAGTTCTTCAAAATAGATAAGGTATACTTTCACGAACTCTCTCTCCTTCTCGTTGTGTATGTTCCTCTCATGCAGTCTGTGTGCTAACATAACAGGAGTAGAAGTGTATCCGTCTGTCTGAGACTGATAAAAACGGGCACAATAGATTATGGTCATTGTTCTTGCTTTTAACTAGGTTGAATATTTGCTTGACGAAAACCACACCGCCGTTCAGCCCAGCGTCCAACACAGTTCTTGACATGATTTCTCTCGTGAATGATTTGATTTAATTCTAGAGACGGCGCCTTGGGCTCACCAAAAAAACCAAACTAAATGTAATTGAACCAACTTTGGTCAATTAGGTGTTTAATAACAAAAAATGACATGTTGGTCAATTGCTCAGCGCTAATACTCATTATATTTCCAAGGTTCCAACAGCTCACCTATTAACTAAGCCTACGTATTTTTTTGCCCATATCGTGTGGAAATGATAACGGAAATGCAGAAAATTGAACACTATAAAACAATTAGAATGGCGCGAAAGCCCCATTTTTGAAATCGTGTATAATTTATGCATTGCCACCCTAGGGTCATGAACTAATCAAAGCATATTTTGTATTATTATTCAAAAACTCAAAATACGGTCAAATGTAAAATATTGTGCTAACATTTTGGCCATATTGCCCAGCCCTAAAGAGAGCCCTTCTCTCGTGAGAAGACTGCTTTCTTCAGGGTGGAGAGTGGAAGCCGGTTTTCTCAAGATCAATGCAGTTGCAAAACCCTCGTTTGTTTAACTCCCTCAGGACCAGATTGCCCAGTGTGTTTTGTCAATTTGAAATTAAGTTGTAATTTTTATAACTTGAGGATAAGATGCACCATGGTGGAACTGTTTCTTGCCAACTGTAATCTAATTGCCTCCAGTAATGGTACTCGGAATTATCGTAAGCACTCTTACAGAGGAAAGTCAATTTCACCCCAGAAGTAGTTTCTGTTAGCGTTTACCTCTAAAAGCGAGACGTTTTTGCCTTTCATGTGCAACACATTCTTGACACGTCTGATTAATGGAGCAGTTTGTAGTATGTTTTCAACGGCTGCTTCAAACATGCACACGTTCCAACTCCCAAGTACGTCGAATGCGAAATAGCTGTGAAATCTGGTGTAATTATATATATTTTTTTCTCTCCCAACCCCTCGTTCTTCACACGCTATTAGAGAATTGGAGAAAACATGCTCTCGCCCTCCTCGACCCTACCCTTCTGAAAAGCAATCCATTTACCTACCAGCCAACCCTCCACAGTCTGGTGATTGATGAGGGCCTCCACAGAATTCTGCTTTCTGTATCAGGATTCTTAACACTTGTGCAATGGCATGCCACGCTTTGATCCTGCATTTTATTTATGTCCTCACAGAGCTGACTGGCTGTTGGCCTGACTGTGTCGTCTGGCGGCGCGAAGGGGCTCCCTACTGGATGAGGCTGCGCTCGGTGCTCTGTGCTGCTCTGGCTTTGATAGACTACTGCTCTGACTGACTTCCCCACTGAATCAGGACTGTTAGTACAGGGCCGTGGCTACCGTTCCCCTGTTAAATAGTTTACCAGATGCTGCATTAAAGTCAGATGACAGGCTGATTTGTTAAATTTTCCCTTGGAAAGGGCTTGGTGCGGCTGCTGAACTGTTCCATGACGTCACTACGTGTTCCAACGCGTCCTCTTTAGGGTCTGACTGAAATCCCAACCAGGGGGCTCTCGCTTGTTGTTAACTCATTTCCACTGCCACTTGTTATTTTTGGTATGAATTTATTGCTACTCAGACAGTCTGGGTTTTTGCTATGGCCAGGACGATACCTGTTTCGCAATACTCGTTAGTATCGTAACAAGAAAACAAAAACACTGAACTTCTTTAAGAAAACAGCTCTAATATTTGAAACAAACATTGTCATCCAGTGTCAGTTTATTTTCCAGGCAATAGCACACTATTTTACATGCAGCAGGTTTCTGCTTCGAGTTCATTTTTGCTATGCAGGAAGTGTTGCTGGTTTTGTGAAGGCCCTAGTTTTTGCCATTTACTGCTGTTTGGTGTCATGACATTCACACTTGTAGAATGACTGAGACGCACAACTCAACATCTCAACTGATGCTGAATACTCCTCTTCATTGCGTTCCAATTTTATTCTTTACAAATATACCGTCTAAGCATGGATTGGTACTGATGGTTAAAAAGGTGTGCTGATCCATAAATGGTGTTTTGAATTCACAGGGAGACTGTGGTGGAGGGCACCCTCACCCATCCGTTTGCCCTCACCCTGTCAGAGGAGACTCTGTACTGGACAGACTGGCAGACCCGCTCCATCCACGCCTGCAACAAACACACTGGAGACAAGAGGAGGGAGATCCTCAGTGGAATTTACTCCCCCATGGACATCCAAGTGCTGGGTCCAGACAGACAGCCAGACAGTAAGTAGTGCTGGGTCCAGACAGACAGCCAGACAGTAAGTAGTGCTGGGTCCAGACAGCCAGACAGTAAGTAGTGCTGGGTCCAGACAGCCAGACAGTAAGTAGTGCTGGGTCCAGACAGCCAGACAGTAAGTAGTGCTGGGTCCAGACAGCCAGACAGTAAGTAGTGCTGGGTCCAGACAGACAGCCAGACAGTCAGTCAGTAGTGCTGGGTCCAGACAGACAGCCAGACAGTCAGTCAGTAGTGCTGGGTCCAGACAGACAGCCAGACAGTCAGTCAGTAGTGCTGGGTCCAGACAGACAGCCAGACAGTCAGTCAGTAGTGCTGGGTCCAGACAGACAGCCAGACAGTCAGTCAGTAGTGCTGGGTCCAGACAGACAGCCAGACAGTCAGTCAGTCAGTAGTGCTGGGTCCAGACAGACAGCCAGACAGTCAGTCAGTCAGTAGTGCTGGGTCCAGACAGACAGCCAGACAGTCAGTCAGTCAGTAGTGCTGGGTCCAGACAGACAGCCAGACAGTCAGTCAGTCAGTAGTGCTGGGTCCAGACAGACAGCCAGACAGTCAGTCAGTCAGTAGTGCTGGGTCCAGACAGACAGCCAGACAGTCAGTCAGTAGTGCTGGGTCCAGACAGACAGCCAGACAGTCAGTCAGTAGTGCTGGGTCCAGACAGACAGCCAGACAGTCAGTCAGTAGTGCTGGGTCCAGCCAGACAGCCAGACAGTCAGTCAGTCAGTAGTGCTGGGTCCAGACAGCCAGTCAGTCAGTAGTGCTGGGTCCAGACAGCCAGTCAGTCAGTAGTGCTGGGTCCAGACAGCCAGTCAGACAGTAGTGCTGGGTCCAGACAGCCAGTCAGACAGTAGTGCTGGGTCCAGACAGCCAGTCAGACAGTAGTGCTGGGTCCAGACAGCCAGTCAGACAGTAGTGCTGGGTCCAGACAGACAGCCAGACAGTCAGTGCTGGGTCCAGACAGACAGCCAGACAGTCAGTCAGTAGTGCTGGGTCCAGACAGACAGCCAGTCAGTCAGTCAGTAGTGCTGGGTCCAGACAGACAGCCAGACAGTCAGTCAGTCAGTAGTGCTGGGTCCAGACAGACAGCCAGACAGTCAGTCAGTCAGTAGTGCTGGGTCCAGACAGACAGCCAGACAGTCAGTCAGTCAGTAGTGCTGGGTCCAGACAGACAGCCAGACAGTCAGTCAGTCAGTAGTGCTGGGTCCAGACAGACAGCCAGACAGTCAGTCAGTCAGTAGTGCTGGGTCCAGACAGACAGCCAGACAGTCAGTCAGTCAGTAGTGCTGGGTCCAGACAGACAGCCAGACAGTCAGTCAGTCAGTAGTGCTGGGTCCAGACAGACAGCCAGACAGTCAGTCAGTCAGTAGTGCTGGGTCCAGACAGACAGCCAGACAGTCAGTCAGTCAGTAGTGCTGGGTCCAGACAGACAGCCAGACAGTCAGTCAGTAGTGCTGGGTCCAGACAGACAGCCAGACAGTCAGTCAGTCAGTAGTGCTGGGTCCAGACAGACAGCCAGCCAGACAGTCAGTCAGTCAGTAGTGCTGGGTCCAGACAGCCAGTCAGACAGTAGTGCTGGGTCCAGACAGCCAGTCAGACAGTAGTGCTGGGTCCAGACAGCCAGTCAGACAGTAGTGCTGGGTCCAGACAGCCAGTCAGACAGTAGTGCTGGGTCCAGACAGCCAGTCAGACAGTAGTGCTGGGTCCAGACAGCCAGTCAGACAGTAGTGCTGGGTCCAGACAGCCAGTCAGACAGTAGTGCTGGGTCCAGACAGCCAGTCAGACAGTAGTGCTGGGTCCAGACAGCCAGTCAGACAGTAGTGCTGGGTCCAGACAGACAGCCAGACAGTCAGTGCTGGGTCCAGACAGACAGCCAGACAGTCAGTCAGTAGTGCTGGGTCCAGACAGACAGCCAGTCAGTCAGTCAGTAGTGCTGGGTCCAGACAGCCAGACAGTCAGTCAGTCAGTAGTGCTGGGTCCAGACAGACAGCCAGACAGTCAGTCAGTCAGTAGTGCTGGGTCCAGACAGACAGACAGTAGTGCTGGGTCCAGACAGCCAGTCAGACAGTAGTGCTGGGTCCAGACAGACAGCCAGACAGTCAGTCAGTAGTGCTGGGTCCAGACAGACAGCCAGACAGTCAGTCAGTAGTGCTGGGTCCAGACAGACAGCCAGACAGTAGTGCTGGGTCCAGACAGACAGCCAGACAGTCAGTCAGTAGTGCTGGGTCCAGACAGACAGCCAGACAGTCAGTCAGTAGTGCTGGGTCCAGACAGACAGCCAGACAGTCAGTCAGTAGTGCTGGGTCCAGACAGACAGCCAGACAGTCAGTCAGTAGTGCTGGGTCCAGACAGACAGCCAGACAGTCAGTCAGTAGTGCTGGGTCCAGACAGACAGCCAGACAGTCAGTCAGTAGTGCTGGGTCCAGACAGACAGCCAGACAGTCAGTCAGTAGTGCTGGGTCCAGACAGACAGCCAGACAGTCAGTCAGTAGTGCTGGGTCCAGACAGACAGCCAGACAGTCAGTCAGTAGTGCTGGGTCCAGACAGACAGCCAGACAGTCAGTCAGTAGTGCTGGGTCCAGACAGACAGCCAGACAGTCAGTCAGTAGTGCTGGGTCCAGACAGACAGCCAGACAGTCAGTCAGTAGTGCTGGGTCCAGACAGACAGCCAGACAGTCAGTCAGTAGTGCTGGGTCCAGACAGACAGCCAGACAGTCAGTCAGTAGTGCTGGGTCCAGACAGACAGCCAGACAGTCAGTCAGTAGTGCTGGGTCCAGACAGACAGCCAGACAGTCAGTCAGTAGTGCTGGGTCCAGACAGACAGCCAGACAGTCAGTCAGTAGTGCTGGGTCCAGACAGACAGCCAGACAGTCAGTCAGTAGTGCTGGGTCCAGACAGACAGCCAGACAGTCAGTCAGTAGTGCTGGGTCCAGACAGACAGCCAGACAGTCAGTCAGTAGTGCTGGGTCCAGACAGACAGCCAGACAGTCAGTCAGTAGTGCTGGGTCCAGACAGACAGACAGCCAGACAGTCAGTCAGTAGTGCTGGGTCCAGACAGCCAGTCAGACAGTAGTGCTGGGTCCAGACAGCCAGTCAGACAGTAGTGCTGGGTCCAGACAGACAGACAGCCAGACAGTCAGTCAGTAGTGCTGGGTCCAGACAGCCAGACAGACAGACAGTAGTGCTGGGTCCAGACAGACAGACAGTAGTGCTGGGTCCAGACAGACAGACAGTAGTGCTGGGTCCAGACAGCCAGTCAGACAGTAGTGCTGGGTCCAGACAGCCAGTCAGACAGTAGTGCTGGGTCCAGACAGCCAGTCAGACAGTAGTGCTGGGTCCAGACAGACAGACAGCCAGACAGTCAGTCAGTAGTGCTGGGTCCAGACAGCCAGACAGACAGACAGTAGTGCTGGGTCCAGACAGCCAGACAGACAGACAGTAGTGCTGGGTCCAGACAGCCAGTCAGACAGTAGTGCTGGGTCCAGACAGCCAGTCAGACAGACAGTAGTGCTGGGTCCAGACAGCCAGACAGACAGACAGTAGTGCTGGGTCCAGACAGCCAGACAGACAGACAGTAGTGCTGGGTCCAGACAGCCAGTCAGACAGTAGTGCTGGGTCCAGACAGCCAGTCAGACAGTAGTGCTGGGTCCAGACAGCCAGACAGACAGACAGTAGTGCTGGGTCCAGACAGCCAGACAGACAGACAGTAGTGCTGGGTCCAGACAGCCAGACAGACAGACAGTAGTGCTGGGTCCAGACAGCCAGACAGACAGACAGTAGTGCTGGGTCCAGACAGCCAGACAGACAGACAGTAGTGCTGGGTCCAGACAGCCAGTAGTGCTGGGTCCAGTCAGCCAGTAGTGCTGGGTCCAGACAGCCAGTCAGCCAGTAGTGCTGGGTCCAGTCAGCCAGTAGTGCTGGGTCCAGTCAGCCAGTAGTGCTGGGTCCAGTCAGCCAGTAGTGCTGGGTCCAGACAGCCAGTCAGCCAGTAGTGCTGGGTCCAGTCAGCCAGTAGTGCTGGGTCCAGTCAGCCAGTAGTGCTGGGTCCAGTCAGCCAGTAGTGCTGGGTCCAGTCAGCCAGTAGTGCTGGGTCCAGTCAGCCAGTAGTGCTGGGTCCAGTCAGCCAGTAGTGCTGGGTCCAGTCAGCCAGTAGTGCTGGGTCCAGTCAGCCAGTAGTGCTGGGTCCAGTCAGCCAGTAGTGCTGGGTCCAGTCAGCCAGTAGTGCTGGGTCCAGTCAGCCAGTAGTGCTGGGTCCAGTCAGCCAGTAGTGCTGGGTCCAGTCAGCCAGTAGTGCTGGGTCCAGTCAGCCAGTAGTGCTGGGTCCAGTCAGCCAGTAGTGCTGGGTCCAGTCAGCCAGTAGTGCTGGGTCCAGTCAGCCAGTCAGCCAGTAGTGCTGGGTCCAGTCAGCCAGTCAGCCAGTCAGCCAGTAGTGCTGGGTCCAGTCAGCCAGTCAGCCAGTAGTGCTGGGTCCAGTCAGCCAGTAGTGCTGGGTCCAGACAGCCAGTAGTGCCGGGTCCAGACAGCCAGTCAGCCAGTAGTGCCGGGTCCAGACAGCCAGTCAGCCAGTAGTGCCGGGTCCAGACAGCCAGTCAGCCAGTAGTGCCGGGTCCAGACAGCCAGTAGTGCCGGGTCCAGACAGCCAGTCAGCCAGTAGTGCCGGGTCCAGACAGCCAGTCAGCCAGTAGTGCCGGGTCCAGACAGCCAGTCAGCCAGTAGTGCCGGGTCCAGACAGCCAGTCAGCCAGTAGTGCCGGGTCCAGACAGCCAGTCAGCCAGTAGTGCCGGGTCCAGACAGCCAGTCAGCCAGTAGTGCCGGGTCCAGACAGCCAGTCAGCCAGTAGTGCCGGGTCCAGACAGCCAGTAGTGCCGGGTCCAGACAGCCAGTAGTGCCGGGTCCAGACAGCCAGTAGTGCCGGGTCCAGACAGCCAGTAGTGCCGGGTCCAGACAGCCAGTAGTGCCGGGTCCAGACAGCCAGTAGTGCCGGGTCCAGACAGCCAGTAGTGCCGGGTCCAGACAGCCAGTAGTGCCGGGTCCAGACAGCCAGTAGTGCCGGGTCCAGACAGCCAGTCAGCCAGTAGTGCCGGGTCCAGACAGCCAGTCAGCCAGTAGTGCCGGGTCCAGACAGCCAGTCAGCCAGTAGTGCCGGGTCCAGACAGCCAGTCAGCCAGTAGTGCCGGGTCCAGACAGCCAGTCAGCCAGTAGTGCCGGGTCCAGACAGCCAGTAGTGCCGGGTCCAGACAGCCAGTAGTGCCGGGTCCAGACAGCCAGTAGTGCCGGGTCCAGACAGCCAGTAGTGCCGGGTCCAGACAGCCAGTAGTGCCGGGTCCAGACAGCCAGTAGTGCCGGGTCCAGACAGCCAGTAGTGCCGGGTCCAGTCAGCCAGTAGTGCCGGGTCCAGTCAGCCAGTAGTGCCGGGTCCAGTCAGCCAGTAGTGCCGGGTCCAGTCAGCCAGTAGTGCCGGGTCCAGTCAGCCAGTAGTGCCGGGTCCAGTCAGCCAGTAGTGCCGGGTCCAGTCAGCCAGTAGTGCCGGGTCCAGTCAGCCAGTAGTGCCGGGTCCAGTCAGCCAGTAGTGCCGGGTCCAGTCAGCCAGTAGTGCCGGGTCCAGTCAGCCAGTAGTGCCGGGTCCAGTCAGCCAGTAGTGCCGGGTCCAGTCAGCCAGTAGTGCCGGGTCCAGTCAGCCAGTAGTGCCGGGTCCAGTCAGCCAGTAGTGCCGGGTCCAGTCAGCCAGTAGTGCCGGGTCCAGTCAGCCAGTAGTGCCGGGTCCAGTCAGCCAGTAGTGCCGGGTCCAGTCAGCCAGTAGTGCCGGGTCCAGTCAGCCAGTAGTGCCGGGTCCAGTCAGCCAGTAGTGCCGGGTCCAGTCAGCCAGTAGTGCCGGGTCCAGTCAGCCAGTAGTGCCGGGTCCAGTCAGCCAGTAGTGCCGGGTCCAGTCAGCCAGTAGTGCCGGGTCCAGTCAGCCAGTAGTGCCGGGTCCAGTCAGCCAGTAGTGCCGGGTCCAGTCAGCCAGTAGTGCCGGGTCCAGTCAGCCAGTAGTGCCGGGTCCAGTCAGCCAGTAGTGCCGGGTCCAGTCAGCCAGTAGTGCCGGGTCCAGTCAGCCAGTAGTGCCGGGTCCAGTCAGCCAGTAGTGCCGGGTCCAGTCAGCCAGTAGTGCCGGGTCCAGTCAGCCAGTAGTGCCGGGTCCAGTCAGCCAGTAGTGCCGGGTCCAGTCAGCCAGTAGTGCCGGGTCCAGTCAGCCAGTAGTGCCGGGTCCAGTCAGCCAGTGGTGCCGGGTCCAGTCAGCCAGTGGTGCCGGGTCCAGACAGCCAGTGGTGCCGGGTCCAGACAGCCAGTGGTGCCGGGTCCAGTCAGCCAGTGGTGCCGGGTCCAGTCAGCCAGTGGTGCCGGGTCCAGTCAGCCAGTGGTGCCGGGTCCAGACAGCCAGTCAGCCAGTGGTGCCGGGTCCAGACAGCCAGTCAGCCAGTGGTGCCGGGTCCAGACAGCCAGTCAGCCAGTGGTGCCGGGTCCAGACAGCCAGTCAGCCAGTGGTGCCGGGTCCAGACAGCCAGTGGTGCCGGGTCCAGACAGCCAGTGGTGCCGGGTCCAGACAGCCAGTGGTGCCGGGTCCAGACAGCCAGTGGTGCCGGGTCCAGACAGCCAGTGGTGCCGGGTCCAGACAGCCAGTGGTGCCGGGTCCAGACAGCCAGTGGTGCCGGGTCCAGACAGCCAGTGGTGCCGGGTCCAGACAGCCAGTGGTGCCGGGTCCAGACAGCCAGTGGTGCCGGGTCCAGACAGCCAGTGGTGCCGGGTCCAGACAGCCAGTGGTGCCGGGTCCAGACAGCCAGTGGTGCCAGGGTCCAGACAGCCAGTGGTGCCGGGTCCAGACAGCCAGTGGTGCCGGGTCCAGACAGCCAGTCCAGACCAGCCAGTAGTGCCGGGTCCAGACAGCCAGTAGTGCCGGGTCCAGACAGCCAGTAGTGCCGGGTCCAGACAGCCAGTAGTGCCGGGTCCAGACAGCCAGTAGTGCCGGGTCCAGACAGCCAGTAGTGCCGGGTCCAGACAGCCAGTAGTGCCGGGTCCAGACAGCCAGTAGTGCCGGGTCCAGACAGCCAGTAGTGCTGGGTCCAGACAGCCAGACAGCCAGTAGTGCTGGGTCCAGACAGCCAGACAGCCAGTAGTGCTGGGTCCAGACAGCCAGTCAGCCAGTAGTGCTGGGTCCAGACAGCCAGTCAGCCAGTAGTGCTGGGTCCAGACAGCCAGTAGTGCTGGGTCCAGACAGCCAGTCAGCCAGTAGTGCTGGGTCCAGTCAGCCAGTCAGCCAGTAGTGCTGGGTCCAGACAGCCAGTCAGCCAGTAGTGCTGGGTCCAGACAGCCAGTCAGCCAGTAGTGCTGGGTCCAGACAGCCAGTCAGCCAGTAGTGCTGGGTCCAGACAGCCAGTCAGCCAGTAGTGCTGGGTCCAGACAGCCAGTCAGCCAGTAGTGCTGGGTCCAGACAGCCAGTAGTGCTGGGTCCAGACAGCCAGTCAGCCAGTAGTGCTGGGTCCAGTCAGCCAGTCAGCCAGTAGTGCTGGGTCCAGACAGCCAGTCAGCCAGTAGTGCTGGGTCCAGACAGCCAGTCAGCCAGTAGTGCTGGGTCCAGACAGCCAGTCAGCCAGTAGTGCTGGGTCCAGACAGCCAGTCAGCCAGTAGTGCTGGGTCCAGACAGCCAGTCAGCCAGTAGTGCTGGGTCCAGACAGCCAGTCAGCCAGTAGTGCTGGGTCCAGACAGCCAGTCAGCCAGTAGTGCTGGGTCCAGACAGCCAGTCAGCCAGTAGTGCTGGGTCCAGACAGCCAGTCAGCCAGTAGTGCTGGGTCCAGACAGCCAGTCAGCCAGTAGTGCTGGGTCCAGACAGCCAGTCAGCCAGTAGTGCTGGGTCCAGACAGCCAGTCAGCCAGTAGTGCTGGGTCCAGACAGCCAGTCAGCCAGTAGTGCTGGGTCCAGTCAGCCAGTCAGCCAGTAGTGCTGGGTCCAGACAGCCAGTAGTGCTGGGTCCAGACAGCCAGTAGTGCTGGGTCCAGACAGCCAGTAGTGCTGGGTCCAGACAGCCAGTAGTGCTGGGTCCAGACAGCCAGTAGTGCTGGGTCCAGACAGCCAGTAGTGCTGGGTCCAGACAGCCAGTAGTGCTGGGTCCAGACAGCCAGTAGTGCTGGGTCCAGACAGCCAGTCAGCCAGTAGTGCTGGGTCCAGTCAGCCAGTCAGCCAGTAGTGCTGGGTCCAGTCAGCCAGTCAGCCAGTAGTGCTGGGTCCAGACAGCCAGTCAGCCAGTAGTGCTGGGTCCAGACAGCCAGTCAGCCAGTAGTGCTGGGTCCAGACAGCCAGTCAGCCAGTAGTGCTGGGTCCAGACAGCCAGTCAGCCAGTAGTGCTGGGTCCAGACAGCCAGTCAGCCAGTAGTGCTGGGTCCAGACAGCCAGTCAGCCAGTAGTGCTGGGTCCAGACAGCCAGTCAGCCAGTAGTGCTGGGTCCAGACAGCCAGTCAGCCAGTAGTGCTGGGTCCAGACAGCCAGTCAGCCAGTAGTGCTGGGTCCAGACAGCCAGTAGTGCTGGGTCCAGACAGCCAGTAGTGCTGGGTCCAGACAGCCAGTAGTGCTGGGTCCAGACAGCCAGTAGTGCTGGGTCCAGACAGCCAGTAGTGCTGGTTCCAGACAGCCAGTAGTGCTGGGTCCAGACAGCCAGTAGTGCTGGGTCCAGACAGCCAGTAGTGCTGGGTCCAGACAGCCAGTAGTGCTGGGTCCAGACAGCCAGTAGTGCTGGGTCCAGACAGCCAGACAGCCAGTAGTGCTGGGTCCAGACAGCCAGTCAGCCAGTAGTGCTGGGTCCAGACAGCCAGTCAGCCAGTAGTGCTGGGTCCAGACAGCCAGTCAGCCAGTAGTGCTGGGTCCAGACAGCCAGTAGTGCTGGGTCCAGTCAGCCAGTAGTGCTGGGTCCAGACAGCCAGTAGTGCTGGGTCCAGACAGCCAGTAGTGCTGGGTCCAGACAGCCAGTAGTGCTGGGTCCAGACAGCCAGTAGTGCTGGGTCCAGACAGCCAGTAGTGCTGGGTCCAGACAGCCAGTAGTGCTGGGTCCAGACAGCCAGTAGTGCTGGGTCCAGACAGCCAGTAGTGCTGGGTCCAGACAGCCAGTAGTGCTGGGTCCAGACAGCCAGTAGTGCTGGGTCCAGACAGCCAGTAGTGCTGGGTCCAGACAGCCAGTAGTGCTGGGTCCAGACAGCCAGCCAGACAGCCAGTAGTGCTGGGTCCAGCCAGACAGCCGTGCTGGGTCCAGCCAGACAGCCGTGCTGGGTCCAGACAGACAGCCGTGCTGGGTCCAGACAGACAGCCGTGCTGGGTCCAGACAGACAGCCGTGCTGGGTCCAGACAGCCAGCCAGCCAGCCAGCCAGTAGTGCTGGGGACAGACAGACAGCCAGCCAGCCAGCCAGCCAGTAGTGCTGGGTCCAGACAGCCAGTAGTGCTGGGTCCAGACAGCCAGTAGTGCTGGGTCCAGACAGCCAGTAGTGCTGGGTCCAGACAGCCAGTAGTGCTGGGTCCAGACAGCCAGCCGTGCTGGGTCCAGCCAGACAGCCGTGCTGGGTCCAGACAGACAGCCGTGCTGGGTCCAGACAGACAGCCGTGCTGGGTCCAGACAGACAGCCGTGCTGGGTCCAGACAGACAGCCGTGCTGGGTCCAGACAGACAGCCGTGCTGGGTCCAGACAGCCAGCCAGCCAGCCAGCCAGTAGTGCTGGGTCCAGACAGCCAGCCAGACAGCCAGTAGTGCTGGGTCCAGCCAGACAGCCGTGCTGGGTCCAGCCAGACAGCCGTGCTGGGTCCAGACAGACAGCCGTGCTGGGTCCAGACAGACAGCCGTGCTGGGTCCAGACAGACAGCCGTGCTGGGTCCAGACAGCCAGCCAGCCAGCCAGCCAGTAGTGCTGGGGACAGACAGACAGCCAGCCAGCCAGCCAGCCAGTAGTGCTGGGTCCAGACAGCCAGTAGTGCTGGGTCCAGACAGCCAGTAGTGCTGGGTCCAGACAGCCAGTAGTGCTGGGTCCAGACAGCCAGTAGTGCTGGGTCCAGACAGCCAGCCGTGCTGGGTCCAGCCAGACAGCCGTGCTGGGTCCAGACAGACAGCCGTGCTGGGTCCAGACAGACAGCCGTGCTGGGTCCAGACAGACAGCCGTGCTGGGTCCAGACAGACAGCCGTGCTGGGTCCAGACAGACAGCCGTGCTGGGTCCAGACAGACAGCCGTGCTGGGTCCAGACAGCCAGCCAGCCAGCCAGCCAGTAGTGCTGGGGACAGACAGCCAGCCAGCCAGCCAGCCAGTAGTGCTGGGTCCAGACAGCCAGTAGTGCTGGGTCCAGACAGCCAGTAGTGCTGGGTCCAGACAGCCAGTAGTGCTGGGTCCAGACAGCCAGTAGTGCTGGGTCCAGACAGCCAGTAGTGCTGGGTCCAGACAGCCAGTAGTGCTGGGTCCAGACAGCCAGTAGTGCTGGGTCCAGACAGCCAGTAGTGCTGGGTCCAGACAGCCAGTAGTGCTGGGTCCAGCCAGCCAGTAGTGCTGGGTCCAGCCAGCCAGTAGTGCTGGGTCCAGCCAGCCAGTAGTGCTGGGTCCAGCCAGCCAGTAGTGCTGGGTCCAGCCAGCCAGTAGTGCTGGGTCCAGCCAGCCAGTAGTGCTGGGTCCAGCCAGCCAGTAGTGCTGGGTCCAGCCAGCCAGCCAGCCAGTAGTGCTGGGTCCAGCCAGACAGCCAGCCAGTAGTGCTGGGTCCAGCCAGACAGCCAGCCAGTAGTGCTGGGTCCAGCCAGACAGCCAGCCAGTAGTGCTGGGTCCAGCCAGACAGCCAGCCAGTAGTGCTGGGTCCAGCCAGACAGCCAGCCAGTAGTGCTGGGTCCAGCCAGACAGCCGTGCTGGGTCCAGCCAGACAGCCGTGCTGGGTCCAGCCAGACAGCCGTGCTGGGTCCAGCCAGACAGCCGTGCTGGGTCCAGCCAGACAGCCGTGCTGGGTCCAGCCAGACAGCCGTGCTGGGTCCAGCCAGACAGCCGTGCTGGGTCCAGCCAGACAGCCGTGCTGGGTCCAGCCAGACAGCCGTGCTGGGTCCAGCCAGACAGCCGTGCTGGGTCCAGCCAGACAGCCGTGCTGGGTCCAGCCAGACAGCCGTGCTGGGTCCAGCCAGCCAGCCGTGCTGGGTCCAGCCAGCCAGCCGTGCTGGGTCCAGCCAGCCAGCCGTGCTGGGTCCAGCCAGCCAGCCGTGCTGGGTCCAGCCAGCCAGCCGTGCTGGGTCCAGCCAGCCAGCAGTGCTGGGTCCAGCCAGCCAGCAGTGCTGGGTCCAGCCAGCCAGCAGTGCTGGGTCCAGACAGACAGCCGTGCTGGGTCCAGACAGCCAGCCAGCCAGCCAGCCAGTAGTGCTGGGTCCAGACAGCCAGCCAGCCAGCCAGCCAGTAGTGCTGGGTCCAGACAGCCAGCCAGTCAGCCAGCCAGTAGTGCTGGGTCCAGACAGCCAGCCAGTCAGCCAGCCAGTAGTGCTGGGTCCAGACAGCCAGCCAGACAGCCAGCCAGTAGTGCTGGGTCCAGACAGCCAGCCAGACAGCCAGCCAGTAGTGCTGGGTCCAGACAGCCAGTCAGCCAGCCAGTAGTGCTGGGTCCAGACAGCCAGACAGCCAGTCAGCCAGTAGTGCTGGGTCCAGACAGACAGTCAGCCAGCCAGTAGTGCTGGGTCCAGACAGACAGTAAGTAGTGACTCTTGAATATCTCCATGGTACTCATAATGAATGTTAGAGCACAACATAACAGATTGTCTGCGTTATGATTCCCATCTGTGTGTCTATGGTTGTCTATGGCAGTGTGTAAACATAGGCACCCCTGTGTTTGGGGAGTGAATGATGACGAGCGCCACCATTATGGTGGGTTGCATCTCGCAGGGAGTTTGGGGAGGGCAGGTGATATAGAGAAAGGTAGAAGGCTTAGATAAGAAACTTTAGAGAGGACGACATTGCTATTTAGGAGGTAGGACATTTAGATAAACATTCACCAATAAATTCACTAACCTGTATATCAAGCCGCCATAAATTCAATCCAAAAATGAGTTGGCTTAGACTTTGTGTGAGAGGAGTTTGAGCAATTTGGCCTTTGACTGTGGCCTGGTTGTAATCCTCCGTTAGTGCTGTGAGAAAGGGGAGGGTTGGTGTTTGCTGGTCCACTGTGCCAGCCGCTTGGGCTTTGTAGCTGTGTAGTGCCCTGCTGAGATTGGCAGAGTGTGACCCAGTAGACAGGGAAAATCACGCCACAGGACATCAAACTTTGTGGCGCAGCTATTGTCCGAGCAGCAACCTTTTTTTTCATTGTGGAACAAAAATATCAGTTGGTTTAGTTTGAAAAATGTTTTTTCGGTTTTCAAGTTTTTCATCAATTGAACCAGAATGGTTCTCTCGACGGAAGACGCTCGCAGTGTGGCTTTCAGTTTTAGGGACAGTTTCACCGACTTTTAGTGTTCTCTACTGACTTTCCTCTTTGCTCCCTCAGTCCAAACTCCCTGCAGTGTGGACAACGGAGGCTGCTCCCACCTGTGCCTGCTGTCCCCCATGCAGCCTTTCTACAGCTGTGCCTGCCCCACTGGAGTCAAGCTCAAGGAGGATGGGAAGACCTGCCGCCCAGGTAAGAGACTAGCCGCTGTGGCCACTACCCTCAGCTGGTATGTGTTTCTCAGTAGCGAGCCCCCTTTTTGAAAAGACTACACAATGGGTGTATCTCAAATGGCACACTATTCCCTATATGGTGCACTGATTTTTGGGCTCTGGTCCAAAGTAGGGCACTTTAGAGGGAACAGGGTGCCATTTTGAGAATCAAGCCCACACAATTCACCCCTCAGTGACGACGTCCTCCTAATGCTACTGTACATGTTTCACATTAGACATTCCTATCTGGTGTACGGGACATTATTGACATTCCTGAGGTTATTTTATTCATGGACTCTTGAGTTAGGCCTATTCAACTGCAAGCGCTGCCCTCAATCACACAAACCAAAAGTCATATTGTCCCAATTTCTCGAAACCGATTTAGGAAATATGCCAAGCTCTATTTTTCATTTCATAACGACGTGTACAGTAATTAAGCATCAAATTCAGTTAAAATGTTAGATTTTCATTTTTTGAATACAATTATTCAATGAAGATAATTTTATTGGGTGTATTGGCATCCTGTTCCTCAACCAAAACATCAAAATGCCAAACGAGAGCCATTAAAAGGGCCTAATCTCTGACAGATGGCTGCTACACACGTCGAGTTCTTCAATGCACAATTTACCCTGCCGTTTGCTCTTAATTTCTATTGCCCCCACATACAGACAGCTACATTTAGCCTAGAAGCCTACTACTCCACCCCCTCTCCCCACATTCCCTATTTTCCAGAGTTTACCAAAGGCCATAGATGTGACTGACTGAAATTCAGGAAGGTTGGACCTCCCCTGTTTATGCGTTGTTGCTGCTGTGGTCATTTCCCTTGCCACTCCAATCTCCTCGCCTTACTTCTGGGCAGAGAGAGCAATTACGTAGGAAGCCAGGCCTAATCAGGTCTCTGCGCCGTTTGTGTGTTTAGTGGACACAGCCTGGGCCCATCCTGCAAAATGAAATCTGTTTGTTTGACCTGCCCCAGGGTGTTTACATTCCCTCTGGTCTCTCTCTGGAGGGCCTGCTATTTCTCCCTGCCTGCCCATGACTAAGGAGAAACCCACCCCACCCATAACCCTCATAAAGGTGACAAATATTTGTCTAGAGGGGAAGAGAAATTCTGGGGGATTTCTTGGCATCAACCCTTTGAGGAGTGACAGCCCTTTGCTTGTTTAGTTGCCCGAGGCTGTTTTGACCTGGGATACCTCCTTGTTGGAATGAAACAGTTCGACGTCAAGCCAAGGTCAGTGCTGATTCTGAAAACCGAGTTCAGTCCTGGCCGTCCTGGTTCTCACCCCTCTCTGGTGGACAGAAAACACCATTGTCTCTGTGCACCAGTCCTGTTCTTTGCCTCAAAAAGACTCCTCTCCCAGGCCAGGGATGCAGCAGATCCTCTATTTGAAATTGAGGCGGTGTATTCCCAGGCCAGGGAACAATGAGTTGTATTCTTCTCGCCCTCATTCCAGAGAAGTAAGTAAAACCATAGTGTGTGTCTGTGGGGGGGGTTAGTTATCCAGGCCTGATAGAACATGGATGTATTCAGAATGACTATAGGATTAAGCCAACCTCCAGCAGTGTTGACAACTAAACAGAATGTAAAACAATACCCCATTGTATCAGCTCCGATTAGGGGAAAGCAGCAGGACGGTGGGGTGGCTGTGTGAAGATTAAAGAGAGCTCGTGTCCACGCTCCTCATTTGTTTAGCTTGGGTGGCTAAATTGAGGGCGTTTGTTGTGGTTTTAGGGGAAGTCTTGTCACTTTGTCAAATGTGAAGCAGACCGAGGAGTGAATTTAAATCAAAGGCGTGGTGTTCTCTCCTTGATGGAAAACCAAGAGCTGTTTTTTTTCACTGTCATTACTGATTGGTGTCACCCTTGATTGATGCCCTCTTCTGATTGGGCGTTGGTAGTCTGCAGCTGGTCTTGGGAGCACTGGAGCGTAAATGGCTAAAACGTGAGATTAGGCAAGGAAAAAGTTGGACCTAATTGCCTCCACAGAGTGTGGCTCTAGTGAGCAAATGCAGCTGCTATTTATACCAGGCTCCGTGGCAGCTAGGTGTCCCCTCAGGAAAACATTTATACACAACTGTTTTTTTGATAGGCTGATATTTTAAAAGGCATTATTTAGTTTTTTGGATTTGTTTCTAATCTAAAGCCTGTTCTCACTTTTTGTTTGCATATAAGTGAACAAATTGCCTATTCATCAACTAAAAACCAATTAAACAAATGTAACTTAATTCTTGTATTCTAACTATAATCCTCTGAAGGTTCGTCTTTACTAAAACATATTAATTTATGTTTGTCAGGTATGGCTTTGTAGGACCTCCAGATAGGTCTCCAATGAGCTCTGTTATGTCACATGCCAGTTGACTGGCATGCTCTCTCTCCCCACTAATGTCCACTTCTACCTCCCCAGGTGCAGAGCAGGTTCTGCTGCTGGCCCGGAGGACTGACCTGAGGAGAATCTCTCTGGACCTCCCAGACTTCACCGACATCGTCCTTCAGGTGGATGACATCCGCCATGCCATCGCCATTGACTACGACCCTGTGGATGGATACGTGTACTGGACTGATGACGAGGTCAAAGCCATCCGCCGCTCACGTATCGACGGCACCGAGGCCCAGACCCTGGTCACCACGGAGATCAACCACCCAGATGGCATCGCGGTGGACTGGGTGGCCCGGAACCTGTACTGGACAGATACTGGCACTGACCGTATTGAGGTTACCAGATTGAACGGAACCTCCCGGCGTATTCTGATCTCAGAGAACTTGGATGAACCAAGGGCCATTGTGCTGGACCCTGTCAATGGGTATGTTTTTTTATTTTTTTTATATAGATTTAGAAATGTGTTTTCTTATTTGATCACAGCAATCAAGTTAACTCATTTCAGCAACAACAAAAATGATGTATTCCTTCTTCATTCCATATGTATTCTACAAAACACCTGTTGAATGATTTCACTTCGAGTTACACTATAAATCAAATACAATTTTATTAGTCACATACACATGGTTAGCAGATGTTAATGTAAGTGTAGTGAAATGCTTGTGCTTCTAGTTGAGTTTGAATTTTGTTCCCGTCTCTCTCCACAGTTACATGTACTGGACAGACTGGGGGGAGAAGCCCAAGATAGAGCGAGCTAACCTGGATGGAACTGAGCGTATCGTGCTGCTCAATACCTCGCTGGGTTGGCCAAACGGTTTAGCCATCGACTATGAAGCAGGAAAGCTGTACTGGGGCGATGCCAAGACGGACAAAATTGAGGTAAGTTTGGTGCTTCTTATGTACCAAATAGTTGTCTATGGAGTAACTACAATATTCCCATTATGGTTTGCTGCTGTTGATTGTGGAAGTAGTTGAGTCGACGTCTCCCTCGGGACTTGTGTTCTCATTCATTCGCTCCCCTCATTTGAGGTTGTCTGGGGTATTTGTGTTGCCTGTGGATGTTGAGAAGTGCTTCAGGAGCACATTCTTGGATGAGGAGAGGCAGCCCAAACCTGAGGATATATCTGACCTATGGCTGGCACAATTACCCTATAACCATGTTATGGATGAAGACCTGTCATGGAAATAAAATAACCGCCAAAACTTATTTTTTTAAAGATTTCAAATGTAGATGTCATTGTGACAATCAATTCCATGTTAATGTACAATGATCATTCAAATTGTTAACTTCTTATGGCTGGGGGGCAGTATTGAGTAGCTTGGATGAAAGGTGCCCAGAGTAAACTGCTTGCTCCTCAGTCCCAGTTGCTAATATATGCATATTTATTATAGTATATTTGGATAGACAACACACTGAAGTTTCTAAAACTGTTTGAATGATGTCTGTGAGTATAACAGAACTCATATGCCAGGCGAAAATCTAACCAGGAAGTGGGAAATCTGAGGTTGGTTGATTTTCAACTCAGCCTCTATTGAAGTTAGTGGGATATTGGTCATGTTGCACTTCCTAAGGCTTCCACTAGATGTCAACTGTCTTTAGAAACTTGTTTGATGCTTGTACTATGAAGGGGGGCTGAATGAGAGGGGAATGAGTCGGAGGTCTGCCAGCAGTCACGCACTGATCACGCACATTTCACATGAGGTAGCTCCCGTTCCTTTGCTTTTCTGAAGATAAAGAAATTGTCCGTGTGGAATATTATTGAAGATTTATGTTAGCATCCTAAAGATTGATTCCATACATCGTTTGACAAGTTTCTACGGACTGTAATGGAACTTTGACATTTTGTCGTGAGTTTTGATTTGTTTACCAAACGCGCTAACAAAAGTAGCTATTTGGACATAAATGATGGACATTATCGAACAAATCAAACATTGTGGAACTGTGATTCCTGGGAGTGCATTCTGATGAAGATCATTAAAGGTTAGTGATTCATTTTATCTCTTTCTGCTTTTTGGGACTCCTCTCTTTAGCTGGAAAAATTGCTGTTTTTCTGTGGCTTGGCTCTGACCTAACAATTGTTTGTGGCGCTTTCGCTGTAAAGCCTATTTTGAAATCGAACACTGGTGGGATTAACAAGATTACCTTTAAAATGATATAAGATACTTGTATGTTTGTTATGAGATTTCTGTTTTGAATTTGGCGCCCTGCACTTTCACTGGCTGTCATATCGATCCCGTTAACGGGATTTCAGCCCTAAGAAGTTAACTGATGTGGCTCATGCAATGGAATTTATTTTTTTGTAATGTCAGTTGAGTTGAATCAACAAACCACGGTGCATATTTTAGCACATACAGTATTTTGCTTATTGCCTTGCTCCTATGGGTACACTTGCAACGGCCATCAGTCCACCCATTATGCCACCATTGACTTGAATGGGGACGCCAGTCTTTTTCATTTCTATGGCAGCACATGCAGTCAGAAGTGGCAGAGAGGAGAGACTGGGTTTTAAAAAATGATTGCGGTTAACGCGGTCATTTGGCTGGCCAATTACCGTCATCTAATATTCCATGACTGTTACAGCCCTAATCTGACCGTTGATCCTGTGTGAGCTACAGAGGAATGTCAGAGCTGTTATAATACCTGGACAAGCAACTCTCGATTTCCTGTCAGACACACTGCAGTTTTATTATTGTTTGGATACTAACAGCTAGGACTTTATCCTGTACTTATTTCCTGCTTGCCCCTGTCCAAAGCCAATTTTTTTGAAACCCTGATATTACCCAATTTCCCACTTTTTATATTGCTCAATATTGTTATTTTATCGGGGGGGGGGGGGGTGTAATTTTACATGTGAAAGACTCAAAATAATTCAGAGGCTGGAAACTGTGCTAGGCTGCTCCTTTGTTAGCTTGTGGGTGATCATATCTTTACAGGAAGAGCTGTGTCTGTGTGTCTTCAAGGTCTGACTGTATTTTATGATTTATCGCCTACCTGCATGCACAGGTCCCAGGGTGTTGAATACCACGGTGGCCATATTTCTCCAGTCACATGCTCCATATAATATGTAAACACAGGAAGAGCTGGAGCCACCTCCCAGATGAGCTTTAACACAGCGCTTGGTGGGAATTAGTTTTGTTTTCTTCCCCCTTCTCACTCTTCTCTTTCTCTGTGACTGTGTGTCCTGTTGGTTGGTTATTCCCCTGCTCATAACTATGCCTTTACCTGTGGTTAGCGAACTCACTTGGGTTTCTGTTCGTTTAGGAGTAGTTTGTCTGACTGGCCTCATCAGCCCCAAGTTTCCTAACCACTTTTTTTTTTTTTTAGCTCGCCTCTGTTGCCTGGCACCCTGCAGGGGTATTGTTCAGTCTCAGAAAGCATAAAGTACCCTTAGGGGGGAGGTAGGGGGAAGACTATCCATTTACAAATCCACTCTAAAACTCTTGGTTAAACTGTAAATAATTTTTACCTGCCTAGCTAGAATGCTCTGAAGCTGGCTTGTTTGTGGCCAAAGTGTTGATTATCATTAACGGAGTCGGGCATGCGGGCTGGGATGAATGAGCAGAGAATAGGGAGCTCCCACTAAGATATTGAGCTCCATGAGAGGCCACAGACGTGTCAACATGTAATGTCCCTGTCTCCCCTTTCCCCTCGCCTTAAACCAGGAATCTGTCCCTCGCTGGGGCTGGCACTGGATTTGGCTAGCACCAGGCTCCAGCGAGCCTTGAGTTTTGTCCAGGGGCACAGTGAAGAAACGTTCTCTCCTGTCTGAATCAGTTGTCAACTCAGAGCCGTGGGGCGACGCTTTCCTGAAAGAGTGACTGCGTCGTCTCTCGAGCCCCACAGCAAAGGATTCAGGGCACACGGAGAAGTAGAAAGAGCCCTTTGTCAGATGGAGATGTCCAAAATGTTGAATCCATCTGTGTGTGCAGGTCCTGAGAGTGGGGAGTGACCAGTTCTGGGAATCATATGCTGGGTTTATTTCCAGATGAATACTTTTAGTGATTACCGGATAATTTAGGTGGAAAAAAATTGCTATTGGCATCATACAATAGTGTTTCCAGAAATCGTACATTCCATAACTTTGTGGCTGGTGAAGAGTTGTTTATTTGCTCTGGAGTCTGGACCCAGCAGCCCAGAGTTCCTTGCCTGACTCTCTCTCTGTGTAGAGCAGATGGAGGAGAAACCAAACAAGGGTAGTGGAGCGATTCAGAGGGGGTTGGGCAGCACTGCCTCTTCTCACAGCACAGCACGCCTGACCAATGTGCTGACTGACAAGGGAAGCCCCTAGCCCGTGTTTTTTGCCGTGACCCTTGCCCTGGACCTTACAATGGGTGCATAGAATGGTGGCGGGCCAGCCCTTGTAGAGTCCTTCTCAGCAGCCCCCACTCCTGCACCAGATGCCCACTTTGGTGGCAGCCCTGCTTCCAGAGGCTCCCAGCAGCTGACAAGTGTGTTCTGTTCTGCTCTTTTCACAAGGGTTCTTCAGCTTCACCTAATGGAGGCCCCGGCCATTCTTCCACGGACCCACTTAGCTGCTGAAGGGGACAGAACTGCTTGAAGTGCTAATGGGGAGAAATCCCGGCGCTGCTCAGACATCAGTCATTTCTCATTAAAGTTTTTGAACATAATTAAGCGTTTTTGTTTTGAGGGCCCCCTTGTGTTTTTGTAATGGCTGTTTGAAATTCCGAGACCATCTTTTCCTTAAAGAAGGGTGCATTTAGTTGCTACTGCCTACCTTTTTTTCTTTTTAGATGACAGCATTAGGTCTTGAATTAAATGTTTTTGAAAAGTGCCTTCTGGCATTTGTAATGCATCAGTTCACTGGCTGAATGGTTATAAATAGAGGTCTGGAGGCTTTTTAGCCCTCCTCCCAGCCCCCCCCCCTACTATTTTTCTGTGCTGGTGACTGGGCCTGTCTGAATTCTTTCTTTTCTATTGCGTTGTGAAATGCCTTTTGGGTCCGAAGACATTTTTCAGTGTGTGAGGGGATAGCTTTTCACTTCCCTAAATGTTTGTCATCTTCACACTTTGCATATAGCTATCGTGCATTGGCATGTGTGGCTTAGGGATGTGCGCTGTTATTTGAATATATGAAGTGATGCAAAGAATGAATACTCAAGTATTCAAATAATAAGGGGGAAAAACGTATCATTATAACACTGGAAATACTTTTTGAAAATTTAAAATATCCATGTGACATTGTTACATACACAGATACGACATATCAAATTATTAATTTAATGAAACACTTTTCAATATACACTGCTCAAAAAAATAAAGCGAACACTAAAATAACACATCCTAGATCTGAATGAAATATTCTTATTAAATACTTTTTCTTTACATAGTTGAATGTGCTGACAATCAAATTATCAATGGAAATCAAATTTATCAACCCATGGAGGTCTGGATTTGGAGTCAGACTCAAAATTAGTGGAAAACCACACTACAGGCTGATCCAACTTCAAAATGAGGCTCAGTAGTGTGTGTGTGGCCTCCACGTGCCTGTATGACCTCCCTACAACGCCTGGGCATGCTCCTGATGAGGTGGTGGATGGTCTCCTGAGGGATCTCCTCCCAGACCTGGACTAAAGCATCCGCCAACTCCTGGACAGACTGGCGTTAGTGGATGGAGCGAGACATGATGTGCTCAATTGGATTCAGGTCTGGGAAACGGGCCGGCCTGTCCATAGCATCAATGCTTTCCTCTTGCAGGAACTACTGACACACTCCAGCCACATGAGGTCTAGCATTGTCTTGCATTAGGAGGAACCCAGGGCCAACCGCACCAGCATATGGTCTCACAAGGGGTCTGAGGGTCTCATCTCGGTATCTAATGGCAGTCAGGCTACCTCTGGCGAGCACATGGAGGGCTGTGTGGCCCCCAAGAAATGCCACCCCACACCATGACTGACCCACCGCCAAACCGGTCATGCTGGAGGATGTTGCAGGCAACAGAATGGTCTCCACGGCGGAACGGTCTCCAGACTGTCATGTCTGTCACATGTGCTCAGTGTGAACCTGCTTTCATCTGTGAAGAGCACAGGGCGCCAGTGGCGAATTTGCCAATCTTGGTGTTCTCTGGCAAATGAAAAACGTCCTGCACGGTGTTGGGCTGTAAACGCAACCTTCACCTGTGGACGTCGGGCCCTCATACCACCCTCATGGAGTCTGTTTCTGACCGTTTGAGCAGACACATGCACATTTGTGGCCTGCTGGAGGTAATTTTGCAGGGCTCTGGCAGTGCTCCTCCTGCTCTTCCTTGCACAAAGGCAGAGGTAGCAGTCCTGCTGCTGGGTTGTTGCCCTCCTACGGCCTCCTCCACGTCTCCTGATGTACTGGCCTGTCTCCTGGTAGTGCCTCCATGCTCTGGACAGTACGCTGACAGACACAGCAAACCTTCTTGCCACAGCTCGCAATGATGTTCCATCCTGGATGAGCTGTACTACCTGAGCCACTTGTGTGGGTTGTAGACTCCGTCTCATGCTACCACTAGAGTGAAAGCACCGCCAGCATTCAAAAGTGACCAAAACATCAGCCAGGAAGCATAGGAACTGAGAAGTGGTCTGTGGTCCCCACCTGCAGAACCACTCCTTTGTTGGGGGTGTCTTGCTAATTGCCTATAATTTCCACCTGTTGTCTATTCCATTTGCACAACAGCATGTGAAATTTATTGTCAATCAGTGTTGCTTCCTAAGTGGACAGTTTGATTTCACAGAAGTGTGATTGACTTGGAGTTACATTGTGGTGTGTAAGTGTTCCCTTTATTTTTTTGAGCAGTGTAGTTTTTATGCCATGCACTGTGTTCCCCATTAAAGACCAGTATCTCACCACTAGCCATCACATATGTAGCCTGTTTATGTTGGCCAATCAAAGTGGCAAACAGGCTTGATGTGCGAGTTCGCTAACTCAATGCAAGATTGAATGGAATGAAGTTAGCGAAATAAAGAGGTCGGTTACAACAAGCAACCAACAGGTAGGATGTTTTATCTGAATGGGGTCGAGGAGAAAGTGCAGCTAGCTTATATGGGATGATGAATAACTTTGGCTGCCTCAAGTTAGCTAGCCGTGACTGTATCCGCTGCTTGCTACACACTCTGCCCCATATGACCTCAACACCTGCAGCAATAGTGCCAGCCTCCCAATCGCACAGCAGTGCTCTGGTTAAAAACGTTTAAAAAAAAACAAACACGTATTTCGAATATCCGACCAAAGATGACTGATACTATTCGAATAGTAAAATTATTTCAAACTCCCATCCCGAGTGTGGATCTGACTCGATGTATATCATCAGATGTTTCTGGGGATGTTTAATGCTATTATACCACTTTTACTCTGGTGTTTTAAGATTTCTGGTTTGAAAGTCCCCTAAGCCATCTCCAGAGGTTGTGCCTTTTCACATTCATTCAAAGTGGAGAAATATTTTTAGATGGCATTTTCCATTGCTTGCGTTTTGAGCAAATCGAGTAAGTCCGGCACATTCAATTAAGTAAATTAGTCATTTGTTTTCCTTTGTCCATATCTGTGTTCTGAAGTGAAGTTGCAATACTATTAGATTAATTATTATCAGAGTATTTATTAAGACAAAATAGTAGGGACAACGTTTTCTTAATGTTTTTGACGAAGCTTTTCATTACTGACGAGCTACCAAGTCGGCCTTTTGCTGAGATACAGTGGAGTCTGAAATGTTGATCTGAGTCCACTGCCTCCTTTTCTTTTAAATGTGCTGTTGAAAGCTCTGTTTTGAATCCAGTCCAAGAAGGTCCTCTTTCATCTCGGGACCCGCATGTCTGAAAGAAGGCTAAGTTATTGGCACTTGGATTGGAAGGTTTTTCCTTAAACAGTAAAGGAATTGTGGTCTTTTATTTCAGTCTCTCGCCATGTGTTTTAGCCTCTTTGAGGAATCTGACTCCCCCTGCAACCTCGCCCCCCCCCCCCTGTGAAATCCTCTGATGTTGCTGCACCCCCTCGTTCACCCAATAACTGGTGAGATCCCGAGGATAACTCATCTGACTGATGTGCTCGTCCTCTATACAGAAACTCATGCTTTGTTGTACAATTATGCAGATTCTCCTTCCGTGGAGCGTTTAGTCACTCTTCATTGCCATGTGTGTAGAGTGTGGTTCCATATGGTACATTTTGTGAGGTAGAGGAAAGTAAATGGTATGGTGATCGAATTTCCTCCAGAAAAATATGAGCGGAATGAAAAATATGAGCTTCTCTGGAACTGGGTGTTGGTTCTCAGAACTGAACCTCAAAGACCTCCTGTGATCTCAGCAGCTGTACCCAATACCCATCTATGTGTTGGTGAGAAAAGAGTAGAGGCAACTTTGAACCTGTGTGTGAGTAACTTATTTTCTTGGTCTATGGCTTACTGCTGAGCCATGAATCTCATTAAAATAACTTGGGCAAAATGAACAAAATAAATGCTGAATTGCCTGTTTGTCAAATAAATCATTATGTGAAGTGGTCTATTATTTCTATAAAAAGTGGAGAAAGAGCACAAACAACAATGAATAGCCTTAAGTGCATCTGATTACTTTAGTTTTTTCGGTACATTACAGCCAAGGTAGTGGCAACCAGGGCTGTTTTCACCACCACAATGAAAAGCCTTGCTGTGAAAGAAAGTCTTTATTTAGGCCTGAGATCTGAGTCTGACCAGCTGAAGGCCGTGGTGCTGATGGATGCTGGCTGAAACCCCTCGTCTGAAAGGGATCAATAATGTTTTCTTTAATGTTCCCCTGAAGCGTCGCTCAGATGCCCTCGCCACATTGTTGCCGTCTTGAGCCGTGAAACTTGATTTGCAGAGGATTTTCCAACAAGGGGCCCCTCTCTAAAACATTGGCCATGCTAATGACAGCTTTAGTCTCAGTATAAGTGACCCGTTCAAGCCTCTTCACATGGAGGACGGTGGGGGGGGGGACAGCAGCAGAGTAAGCCATAGAGCACTCAGCCACTCAACAGACAACCTCGCACACATAGTCTTGTGGCCGATCAGTCTTAACAGCTGAGTTGAATCACACAGACTCGCTCTCTTAATCCTTGTCCAACCAACTTCACAGTCAGTAAGATCAAACCACCTCGAGTCACAACTCAAATTGTAGGAAATAAGAAACCCCCTTCCGCTATGGATTCATCTGCCATCATTGCCATTTCTGTGCTTTCATTCGGTCACAATGTTCTGGAATGAAGCCTGCTGAATGCTCTGCTCTTCTTACAGGTTATCCACACGTTTACTGTGGAACTCCCTGGTTTTATAAAGGGGGATGATGACATGCATCTCATTTTCAGAGGTGTCCAGTAAGTCTTTGTACAAGCGTGTTGTGCTGGCCTTGTTGGCTGCTTAGTTTTCACTGCTATGTTTTATCTCACTTAGCCAATCAGTTACTTGCCTGGTAACTACGGTTTGTTGCTGTTGCCTTCTACAGTGATGTCTTAAACTTTGATGTGCCAAGCTCTGAGTAAGGATACACATTTGAGGGGAATAAAACACACCTGAGTTTCGTAATATTTTCCACCCCCATCGGCCAGTACTCTGCCGTCCAACTTTTCACTCACTTGGGCCGTACATCATGGGCAAAGCTGTATTCGAAAACACATCTAGGTGTCGGAAGACTCATTGGTGGCAAGTGTCGCTTTTTGCCTTCATCAATGTTAGTTGTTTTAAAGATGTCTGCTCAGGCTGATGGTAAACAGCTGTTAGACCTATTAAACTCCCAGGTTCTCCAATACATTAAGTTAATCAAATGTTTTGCCGGGAAGAGAACTATTAGCCTAAGTGTTTAGGTGTCTTGCAATTTTCCAGGAGACTTCGCCGGTAACCGCTCATCTTCTTGATGGCTCGTGGCGGTGCACCTTTGGAAATTACAAAGGAAAGGGAAAGAAGAATTGGAGAGTGTCTTGAATCAACAAGAACGTCTTTTTCTTTTTGACGTTACAGCCCTGCTAGAGGGGAGGATGAGATCGGCATCTTCAAAGGTTAACAATAACCTTTACAGAGTGCTGTCTGGCTCTCCTCCCTAGCTCCAGCACTGAGACTGCCTGGTCTAGTAATATTCAGCCAGAAGAAGCCTTCGTCCCAGCTCCAGCGCTGCGCTGCATGACAATGTCTCATTTCCTGAGGGATGTGCACTGCTGTCCCACATCTGTCAGCAGGCAGGGGGCCTGCGAGCTCCTCTGCTCCTGTTCTGGCCATGTTTGTGGCTTATTAACATGATTGTGCTGTGTCTATCTCTCTTCTCCATAGCAGTGTTGCGGTGAGGAGTTGCCAGCAGCTGTCGACTTGTCTGTTCGCAATGCATCCCATATGTATCCCAAAGACCACATTGTGTTGGAATTTACAGGCAAATAGGCCTGCGTGGCGTTCAAAGACATCGCTGAGACAGCCAACCTGTTCAGACCGTCCTTTCTAAGCCCAGTTGAGAAGACCAGAAGCACCTGTTATAGTTCCTAGCTTCATGTACAGTGCCTTCAGGAAGTATTCATACCCCTGGACTTATTCCACATTTTGTTACAGCCTGAATTCAAAATGGATTAAAAAAATTTTTTTTTAAACATCTACACACAATGCCCCCAAATGACAGTGAACTTGTTTTTATACATTTTTGCAAATGTATTGAATGAAATATTGCGTTTTATGTAAGTATTCACGTCCCTGAGTCCATACATGTTAGAACCAACTTAGGCAGTGACTACAGCTGTGAGTGCTTCTGGGTGAGTCTGAGCTTTGCATACCTGGATTGTACAATATTTGACCATTAAAAAAAAAGTATATTCTAAATTCTTCAAACTCTGTCAAATAGATTGTTGATCATTGCTAGACAAGCATTTAAGTCTTGCAATAGATTTAAGCAGATTTAAGTCAAAACTAACTCTGCTACTCGAACATTCATTGTCTTGGTAAGCAACTCATGTAGATTTGGCCTTGTTTTAAGTTATTGTCCTGCCTCTAGGGCTTTGCCTGTGCTTAGCTCTAGTCGGTTTTATTTTTCATCCTGAAAAACTCCCCAGTCCTTAACGATGACAAGAATACCCGTAACACGATGCAGCCACCACTGTGCTTGAAAATATGGAGAGTGGTACTCCGTTTATGTTTGGGGCAAATCAATACTATGTATTCAAGACAAAAAGTGAATTGCTTTGTCACATTTTTTTGCAGTATTACTTTAATGCCTCATTTGTAAACAGGATGTGTGTTTTGGATTGTTTTTATTCAGTACAGGCTTCCTTTTCACTCTTGTCAATTAGGTTGGTATTGTGGAGTAACTGTTGCTCCATCCTCAGTTTTCTCTTATTTCAGTCATTAAACTGTTTCACCATTGGCGTCATGGTGAAATCCCTGAGTGGTTTCCTTCCTCTCTGGCAATGGAGTTAGGATGGACGCCTGTATCTTTGTAGTGACTGGGTGTATTGATACACCATCCACAGTGTAATTAATTAACTTCACCATGCTCAAAAGGATATTCAATGTCGTTTTCTATTTGTTTTACCCATCTACCAATATGTTCCCTTTGAGTTATTGGAAAACCTCCCTAGTCTTTGAGTCTGTTTGAAATTCACTGCTCGACTAAGGGACCATACAATTATCTGTATGTGTGGGGTACAGAGATGAGGTAGTCATTCAAAAATCATGTTCAACACCTATTATTGCACAGAATGAGCCCATGCAACTTACTATGATTCGTTAAGCACATTTTTATTCCTAAACCTATTTAGGCTTGCCATAACAAAGGGTTTAAATAATTTTGACTCAAGACATTTCTGCTGTTCAGGTTTCATTAATTTGTAAACATTTCTAAAAACATAATTCCACTTTGACATGAGGTATTGTGTAGGACAGTGACATATTTATTTTATTTTACCTTTATTTAACCAGGCAAGTCAGTTAAGAACAAATTCTTATTATCAATGACGGCCTGGGAACAGTGGGTTAACTGCCTGTTCAGGGGCAGAACGACAGATTTGTACCTTGTCAGCTCGGGTTTGAACTCGCAACCTTCCCGTAATCATATTTCATCAATTTTAAATGCAGGCATTAACACACAATGTGGACAAAGTCCAGGTGTGAATAATTAAGGCACTGTACATTACATTTTTGTTTACATTGTCCTTGAATATGGTGCTTGGCGGGTTGATTTTTGTTCATTCCCCCCCCCCCATCACTTTTGCATCGTGTGTGTGCAGGTTGGCTCAACGATTGACTGACGTAGTAGATAAAGGTAATGTTTTTGTATACTGTTTACACTAGTCTTTGCTTTAACTTCTTGACGCTACCAATCCCTGTAGCGGGATAATTTCCATCTGCAACCGCTGAATAGCATAGCGCAACAGTCAAATAATATTACTAGAAAATGTTCATATTCATGAAATAGTGCAATATTTTGAAACACATCTGAGCCTTTTGTTAATCACCCTGTCTCAGATTTTGAAAGTATGCTTTACACAGAACTTACACAAACGCTTGGATTGCTTATCGATAGCCTAGCATAGCATTATGTACACTTAGCATCAGGAAGCTTGGTCACAAATCAGAAAAGCAATCAAATTAACCGTTTACCTTTGATCTTTGGATGTTTTCACTCACGAGACACCCAGTTACACAGCAAATGTTTCTTTTGTTCCATAAAGATTATTTTTATACCCAAAATGCCGACATTTGTCACGTTATGTTCAGAAATAGCGGTCACGACAATGCAGACGGAAATTCCAAATAGTTTTCATAATGTCCACAAACATGTCAAACGTTTTTTATAATCATTCCTCAGGTAGTTTTTAAAGTGTGTGTGTGTATATCAACCAACCAACCAACCAAGTGTGCAGCTTTTTCCACAGCGGGAGGAACAATGGCCGGTTTACTCAATTGCGCACAAACTCACTCAGAGCCCCCACCTCTCCACTTATGCAATGTGATCCTTCACGCTCATTTTTCTAAAAAGCCTGAAACTGTCTAAAGACTGTCACCTTAGGGAAGCCACAGAAAAAGTAATCTGGTTGATATTCCTTTAATTGAAGGACAGGCACGCATAGGAACACAGATTTCAAAATAAGAGCCACTTCCTGATTGCATTATCCTCAGGCTTTCGCCTGCAATATCAGTTCTGTTATACTCACAGACAATATTTTTTACAGTTTTGGAAACTTTAGTGTTTTCTATCCTAATCTGTCAATTATATGCAGATTCTAGCATCTGGTCATGAGAAATAGGCCGTTTTACTTTGGGAACGCTATTTGTCCAAACATAAAAATATTGCCCCCTAGCTTCAAGAGGTTAAGTTTTGAATGAACAGCCTAAATGAGCCCCAAGCTCTTGTTACCCAAGTCGTGCGTTTTACTGGATCAGCAGGATTGTCTTTGCGTGTGAAAGCCGTTCCGCCATGTAAATGTAATTATGTTTTGGCTTAACTGGACCTGCTGTTGGCAGGCCTGGTTGGAGAATACTTCAATGTTTATAGACGGGTGGGTGAGATTTATTGTCCGTGATCCTCTCCAGACACCAGCTCCCCATATTTCCTGGTGAGTTGCAGGGATCAGGAGAAGATGAAGTTCCGTGGATCAAGAGTTCAGCTGAAGCTAGACCCTATCTGGTTCTGTTGCTCTGTCTGGGTGTGTGTGTGTTGGACTATGCCCATATGGAACAAGAATGTTTATTGCTATAAAGAAAATATGGACTTGTGCAATGCACTCTATATCACAATATATCAACTTGAACCTGTGGCGCTAATGAGTCTCCTTCTGCTAGGAAATAAATCCTACCTTTTTTGAAGGTACACCTTTATAACCAAATGATCGCTAGAAAATGACCGTTTTATATAATGCAATAATCCACAATTTAAACTTCTCCGGTTACTGTACTATGTGGAAAAGCTGTATGTGCTGAGGGTGTGTTAACAGCTGCTGCTGCGCGATCACTAATCTTACCGAAGTCTCAAGTTTTTGGTCGCCTGAGTTGGAATACCTCATAAGCTGCTACTATTTACCAAGAGTTTATCTATATTTTTAGTAGCCGTCTATTTCACACCACAGACCGACGCGAGCGCGAAGACCACACTCAACGAGCTGTATAGGGCCATAAGCAAACATGAGAATTCTCATCCAGAGGTGGCGCTCGTAGTGACCTGCAGTTTTAATGCAGGGAAACTGAAATCCGTTTTTTACCTCGGTCTTCACCAGCGTGTCACCTGTGCAACAACTGTAGATCAGCAATAGTCCACACACAGAAATGCGTAACAAGGCTCGCCCCCCCCCCCCCCCCCTTTGGAAAATCTGGCCTAGTCAACGACACATCCGCCATGCTGACCCTAAACACAGGGATGCATGCTTAGTCCCGTCCTGTAGTCTTTGTTCCCATGAGTGTGTGACCTCGCACGACTCCAACACCATAATTTAAGTTTGCTGATGACACACGTGGTAGGCCTGATCACCGACGATGCCGCCTATATAGAGAGGTCTGTGATCTGACAGTGTGGTGCCAGAACGACAACCTCCACATCAGCAAGACAAATGAGCTGATCATGGGACAACAGGAAACGGAGTGCCGGGCGCGCCCCGATCCACATCAACGGGGCTGTAGTGGAGCATGTCGTGAGCCTCAAGTTCCTCACAGTAGTGAAGAGAACATGACCACGCCCCCCCTCCTCCCCCAGTAGGCTGAAAAGATTTGGCTTGGGCCCTCTGCTCCTCAAATTTACGACTGGTATGGCAACTGCTCGGCCTCCGACCGCAAGGCGCTACAGAGGTAGTGCGTACGGCCCAGTACATCACTGGGGCCAAGCTCTGTCATCCAGGACCTCTATACCAGGCGGTGTCAAAGGAAGGCCATAAAAATGGTCAAAGAATCTAGCCACCCAAGTTACCCCGCTCTGTTTTAAGTTTGATTTGTAAAAAATCTTTATTTTTCACATTACATGTATCATGTGGGTTGAACGCATAACGGTAGTGACTGCCCATAACTATTGATCCCTTATTAATCAGTTATTCGCATTACCTTACTTTAATAAAATATTTCAGTTGTGTTATTTGATGACTTAATTGTTTAATAATTTCTATATAACTGCTGTCTGACGATAACTGTAAGTAGTATTTCAAAGTACATAACGCGTACTTTCATGACTGCTGAATACCTCTCAAAGCAACTGCTCTCTGTATCCCTTGATCGCGCATTCTTCTTAGTAGGAGGCGTGAAAGAAACCAAGACCGGCCAAGTAGCTGCACAATGGATTATGGTCATTGTAGTTAATTATCACCATTTTCTGCATCACTTAATTCTTACGTTACCATGTGGAACATTGGCCTGTTGGAAACTACAACCCCTTAATACATTGCACAGTTCGGGCATTTATCTCTAGAGAAAATGCAGTACAAATGTGCGCATTGAACTCACAGGGAGAAAAAGGAATTTAAATAATTGAACCGAAGTCGATCAACTAGTTTAAAAACCAAAATAACCGTTTTGGTTAATCACTCAGTCCGAGCAGTTATTTTAACTATTAGTGCGATCTGCATGAACCATCAATGCACCAACATTTTGACTCTTCACTTACGCTACTGTTTTATTATCTATCCTGTTGCCTAGTTACTTTACCATTCCCTTGTACCCCTGCACATCGACTCGATACTGGTGCCCCGTTAGTCATTGTGTATTTATTCCTCGTCATTTTCTTTCTGCATTGTTGGGAAGGGCCCGTGAATAAGCATTTCACTGTTAGTCTACACCTGTTCTTTACGAGTCGTGACAAATAACATTTGATTTGAATTGTTTTCTGCATCACATTAGACTCCTGTTGAGTTGCAGAGGACGGTTCCAATTATGAATTGCGGAATTGATATTTAACTTTTCTATTTAGATATTTTGTAAACATGACACCAACTCAGATCCACCATTTTTGTTTTTAAGATGGTCTTCAGACCAAACGTCAACATATATAAGCAAATTAAAATGTTCAGATTAAGTCTTAAACAAGAATGTGATCATATGACCAATAGTAGTCCATTAAACCAAATTTTGTTAAAGGCTTCAAACAGAAGCATAACGTTGTATATTGGGTGACACAATTCAAATGGTATTTGAGAATGTAGCATTTCTCCTCCTTTCCTGCTTATTTCCTGTGGAGGTGGGTAACCTTCATAAGGGAGGGTGAGTGAGAGTTGGGGGTGGAAAGTGCATGGAACATTGTTTGGGGGGGGGGCATAAAGGAGAATTGGAGGGGGAAAGAAAAGCAGTATGGACATTCTGTTTGAATTAAGGCAGCGCTGTTCTTGGCCTTACATAGAAAACGGCAGATAAAAAGATAATATCATTTGTTGCCGAGTCGGGCCTTCAGAAGAACTGGCCAAACCTCAAGCGAAACCCTATAATATTTCAAAGCCATTGGTGAATAGGGAGGTTGTTTCGTGTGAAGCGGCCTGAGGGGGGGCTGTATTCGGGAGTGGGGTAATTGGTCAGATCTGGCAGGTAAGAGGTGGTGAGGGGGAGCTCGCTCGTGTGGAGATTTGAATTTGTGCAATTCTCCTAGACTTCTCCATATAATGCAGTCCACAAGGTTATGCATCTTGATGGTGATCCCAAAGCTGAGCCAATAATATGATGAGTAACAAACCCAGGAAAACGCATCCCAGCTCCCACTACTACAAATCTATCTAACTTCTGCAGAACGCTGGCTTTATAGCCTAATTATTTAAATTAGAATAAACTGGTGCTTGACATTTTAAAGGGCCAGGGTCTGTAGGGAATGATGGTTTGTAATTCAGAGACTAAGTGGTAAGAAATAAATGTGTCACTCCTGATTTTGTTAATCTAGTGTAATGTGGGAGTGAAATGGCCTGTTCTGTGTTGGTCAGGCCTCGGTCATACTCAAGAGCAGCTTTAGGCTCGCTAGTAGAGACTGGTCTTTGGAGGCCATGTGGCCCGTTGTCACACTGCCCCTTGCCCACAGAATTTGTATGGCATCTCAGTGACACTGAGGCACAAATAGCATATTTAAAATTGTCTGGCATTGAAGCCCGCCAAGCAGGGACTGCTGAGTGGCGCAGTAGTCTAAGTCACTGAACCTCAGTGCTAGAGGCGTCACTACAGACCCTGGGCTGTATCACAACCGGCTGGGGATGGGAGTCCCATAGGGCAGCGCACAATTGGACCAGCGGCGTTAGTTTGGCCAGGGTAGGCCGTCATTGTAAATAAGAATTTGTTCTTAAATGACTTGACTAGTTAAATAAATTAAAAATGTTCTTTCTCTGACTTGCTGATGAGACTTTCATATTTTGTTTTCCTCTCAATAAAATAGTTTTATTTTTCCAAGGGTTGGAAAAGATTTCTGCTCATAGAAGTGCCATCAAAATGTGTTTTCTCTGTTGCTCCGAAATCCTGTGGAATCCACATTTCTAGATCTAGCATAATATGATCCAGATCCAACTTATTTAACAAACCTTACTTGTTGTATTGCCAACTCTTTACATTCATTTTTTTGTTTAGCAAAAATGTGTGTTTGGGTGTTTTGAGTCCGTTTGTTTGCAAGATTTTTCCTTTTTGTGGAAAGGGGAGGTCAATTCCTTCAACACTTCACCCTGTGGCATATGTTTGAATGACCTCAGAGGCCTGCTTTAGGTTTGTTCTGGGCTAATTTACCTAGGCAGCTGGCACGTTTTTAATAACACAAAAGGGTCCAGTATGCACTGGCAGCCATGCGTTTACCCGAGCCTGCTGTCTAGGGCCCCCCCCCCCCCTCCACTCCCAGGCCGGCCCCAGAAGGAGTTAACCTGGAGAAAGTGAGGCCGTGCCGCTGGAATCCAGGGCCAAAAATTGATAAGCTGCACACTTACACCGCTCGCCTTGCAGCGCATCAAAGGATTATGTGGAATTGTCAGGATAGGGAGGAACATGACTCCAGAGCAGTAATCCTACCTGGATTAGACTGCGGGGGGGGGGGAAAGGTAGAGGGGAGGAATCATCCCAGAGTTGTGGCGGTTTCCTCCATTGCTGGGATTTTGGTGGTATACGCGGGTGAGCGCCTGAACAATGTCCTGTTGTCCACTGAAAGCAAAAGGGGGAAACAGACGTTTTGAAAGGTATGCCATCCAATAACATGTCTAATTACACCAGTGGAAAGAATTCATGCCAAACTCCTAGGAAACCATGAGACAAACATCAACCCCATCCTGTGTTCAACAACACTCCCAGTGTTCTGTACAGATTGTTAGAACCCAAAGTCGAAAGTCTGCTTCCGAAGCATAACTGGTCGTCCATATTTTAATTGGGACAAGATAACGCACTAGTAAGGCCTAACTACAGAATAACAAATATTTACATTCCAAAGACAGGAAACACATTTAAAATGATCTGTCTCCCCCAAACAGGGAATCATAACATTCATGGAACTTGGAATACCACACACGTTGAGTGAAGCTTCCAGGGAAGTTCAGTTGAGGTATTATAACTCTGCTAGCTGTGGCTGTTATAGAAACCTGTTTTGTTGAGCATCACGTGACCCGCCCCAGAGATGACCCACCTTCTCCCCCACAGTGTTACTGCACTTCAATACACTGTTCAACTTCAAAGACAAGTTGGTGTGAAAAAGAACTTTCTGCTCGTTCCCTTTTAAGACTTTGCACTCTGAGTCTTATTGGGTGGCTTGAGTTGTGCTTTGCCCCTTTAAAAAAAAAGGTCTAGCTGCAGTTTCTACATCCATTTTTGGACTTACAAATTGATATGTACCCGTTGATTCTTGAAGAATATAACATATAAATTCCTCATCTTAGCTTAACTGTAGTACCCCATCAGAACATAAAACATGAGCTGGTTTTACGCCAGTGTTTGTTTACAAACACTGCATAGCCTCAACATGATTAACTATCATTTTGATGTCATTCTTTACATCCCAAGCTCTGTCTGTGAATTTGACTTAACATTTCTCCAGCCTTATCGCTCAGCTTTTTACTGAAACCGTGGTGGGGACAACCTTGTCACACGGGACAAATGTCCAATAAAGAATGCTGGGTGTAAAGTGAACCCAATCCACCCCATGAGTTGGTCAGCCATGTGGTCAGAGCAGTTTAGTGAACCGGATTATCTTCCCTCTCTCCTTTTTTTCCTCCTCAAAAGCGACACTATTTCTCTGTGGTGTCAAATTCTGCCAGTCCCCCTCAGTGTGCTGCCTGCAATGCACCCCGTTTTTCTTTATATTATGAGAGGGAGGAAGTCAGTCGCTCCACCAGCTGTAGGAAGCGAGGGACTGAATTTCAGGAATGAATCAAGTGGACTCCCCTCCAGGGCAGCAGCCCCAATCCCTAACCCAATCTCCGTCTGCACGCTCTGCTCTGCTCCACACAGGAAGGGCTCGAGATGGGAACCACATCGTACAGGAAGTCTTTGTTTTTAAGAGCTCCTTCTCGGTAAAACAATACTCTACATTATTATAGCCGTCACCTGGCAGAATGTCTAAATACAAATCTACACGTCAGCCGATAACTGCTGAATGGGCCTAAGTTTGCCTCAACTCGAGCAATCCAAAGTCATCTGTATGAGCACAGGATCTTAGAAGTACAAGTTGCCATTATGTTAAATACTTGCTTTGAACAGGACATAAAGGTGTACTGGTGCCTTTTGTGCTCAATTCCTGTAGGGTTGTGTGCTTGTGGACAACGTCTTGTTTTTCATCCAGAGCAGGCCATTTAAAACATGTTTTTGATACTGCGTGTCTGAACCACTTCAGTTTGTCTCCCACCAAAATGAAGACCTAGGGTGGGTTGGTTGGTTGCATGGACTGAATTACACCCACGTGAACCCACTGATACCTCCATGCAAGCTGATCTGCGTAGCGTTTGGTTTCTCCTGGAGCAGAATATGCTCACCAAGTCACGTAGTAGTGGCTGCCATAAGATGCCACACTCCAGAATTTTCGGTCAGACGGAAATATATCCTGGAGCTGACACCAGTTTGTGGAGAAAAAGGAGAGAAAAAAAGGCTATTTTCAGAGGCACAGTTTTGTGTAATGGTAATGCCGGGTAGTCTAGGATTTGTCCAGTGTAATTGCAGTCTTTTCTGAAATAAGCACAGTTCACTTCCCAGGAAGGAACATTCGGTTTCAGTTCTCTCTCTGCACCGTAAAAGAGAAGCATGCTTTGGCACTACTCTTACATCCGTGTACTTCAGTTTTCCTCCCACTCTGTAATGCAACACTTGTGACAGGAATCACATACTGTCACATTTATTCATTTTTAAACCTGATACAAATAAGGATTTCCCACAATGTTTTTCCTAGATGGAGATATTCAGTTATGCGCCATGGTTAATGGTAAGCTATGAAAATCAATAGTTTGTCTGTTTGCAGTTTGGACTTCTCTTGGTTTGAAATGTCTCCATGATTTGGCTTTAATACACGCAGCAAGAACGTCTTGAAATTAGTACTCACTTGGTGAACTCAACAAATATTATGTGAGGGTCACTGTCAGTGCAATGTATTCAGTTGTCAGAAACCTGGTCTCGCCTGTTATTTACCCCAGGTTATCAAGTACTAGATTGCATAACTCTTATTGATGCCTACAGCATCTATGGGGTGTGAGTGGATGCGTGTCTAACAGAACAAGAGCCTGAGGATAAATCAAAAACTCTGCTCATACTTGGCACACTGAGAATGCCTATTAGTTGCCAGTTCCTACCATTTTGCCCTTGAGCAAATCACCCTACTGCGCCAGGTGTGTTGAAATAAAACTGTTTATTTTCATACATGGCACAGGCTACCGCTTGGGTTGCCCATTTTTTTTTTTACGATTAAACCCTCCTCCTTGCTCTCCCTCAGGTGATTGACGTGGACGGCTCCAACAGGGTGACCCTGCTGGAGGACAAGCTTCCCCACATCTTTGGCTTCACGCTGCTGGGCGACTACATCTACTGGACGGACTGGCAGAGACGGAGCATCGAGAGGGTCCACAAGACCGACGCTGTCCGAGAGATCATCATCGATCAGCTGCCTGACCTTATGGGTCTCAAGGCCACCAGAGTCACAGAGACCTCCGGTAGGAGACAGAATGTTAATGTTTGACATGAGGCTGCACACAGCTTTTTTTAGTAGAAGTATACAATAATTACGAATACTCATGTAAATGTTTTCTAATTTTCATGTATGGATATCCACAACTGTCCACACTTGAAGAGAACAGAACTCTGTCTACTGCAGAGAAACTGACAGTGTCTCTCTCTCTCTCTCTCTCTCTCTCCAAAAGGCACGAATGGCTGTGCGGAAGACAACGGCGGCTGCAGCCACCTGTGTTTCCACCGGCCCCAGGGCCTGCGCTGTGCCTGTCCCATGGGCCTGGAGCTGCTCAGTGACATGAGGACATGCGTGGTGCCCGAGGCTTTCCTGCTCTTCACCAACCGGGCTGACATCCGCTCCATCTCTCTCGGCACAAACTCTAACGACGTGGCCATCCCCCTCACCGGGGTCAAGGAGGCCTCCGCCCTCGACTTTGACGTCTCCGAGAACAGGATCTACTGGACTGACGTTAGCACCAAGGTGAGGATGACTGCTTTTCTGTCATTCTATTCTAGTCATTGTTAATTTGAGTTTCCATGTATAATTTTGGGGGTTTGTTTTGGGTTGAATTAGCCAGGTGTTTATTTGTTTAAGCTCCAGGCTTTTAAAAATCTATTGAGCTCTGTGCCTGACTGTTCAAGTGTCTGATTCTACTCCCCTGTTCTGCCTCCCCAGACCATCAGCAGGGCCTTCATGAACGGCAGCTCTGTGGAGCATGTGATAGAGTTTGGCCTGGACTACCCAGAGGGCATGGCAGTGGACTGGATGGGCAGGAACGTGTACTGGGCCGACACAGGGACCAACCGCATCGAGGTGGCCCGGCTGGACGGACAGTACCGGCAGGTCCTGGTGTGTAAGGACCTAGACAACCCTCGCTCCCTGGCCCTCGACCCCGCCAACGGGTAAGACTGACGGAGATTCGTCCCATCTGCATGACGCATCTCATGTCTGACTGACCTTAGCCTGGTCGCTGATCTGTTTGTGCGGTCTTACCAACTTCGAACATGTGACCGTGACCATAGGAGTGGGAAAAACCGTACAAAGCTCTGAAGCCAGGCTAGACTGTCTCTTCACTAGTACTGATGGAGATGTCTGGCTGGGTGAATCCCCACACATGATCTTTTCCCTCTCAGGCAGTGAGTGTAATGAGAGGTTGCGTCAGTGGCACAGCACTGCGGCTAGTCCTCCGTGTGAGGAGTTTGTCGACACTCTTGTGCCAACCTGCCACGGCTTCTACATGTCACTCTGCAGTATGTCATTCCTGTGGTTTCTGATGCATTTTTACCACATAGCTTCACCCATTGGCATTGTTTCCTCTCTGAAATGCAGCCCTGAGTTATTCCACAGTAATTGTCCCCGTACTTGGGGCCGTGGCCATTTTACAAATGTACTAGTTCTTATTGAATTAGTTTAAGAATGCAGACATGGTCTTGGCTGGCAACAAGTGTTTGGGGGGATATAAAAAGCAGTTCTTTGTCTCTCTCTCCTCAGTTACATGTACTGGACTGAGTGGGGAGGCAAGCCCAGGATCGCCAGGGCCCACATGGACGGCAGCAACATAGTGACCCTAGTGGACAAAGTAGGCAGAGCAAATGGCCTCACCATCGACTACATTGACCAGAGACTGTACTGGACAGACCTGGACACCTGCATGATAGAGTCAACCAACATGCAAGGTAAACGCATACTGTCGTCAATCTCCTTTCCAACACTAATGGCAGCAGGTAGTCCAGTGGTGAAGAGCGTTGGGCCAGTAACTGAAAGGGCGCTGATTTGAATCCCCGAGCAAACTAGGAGAAAAATACGCCGATGTGCTCTTGAGCAAGGCACTTAACCCTAATTACTCTTGTACAGTGGCTTCGGAAAGTATTCAGACCCCTTGACTTTTTTCACAGTTTGATACGTGAGACTTATTCAAAAATGTATTGTTTTTTTCCATCAATCTACACACAATACCCCCATGACAAAGCAAAAACTGTTTTTTAGAAGGAAAAAAAATGTTAAATGAATTGTCACATTTACATAAGTGTTCAGACCCTCTAATCTTTGAATCATCTTTGGCAGCGATTACAGCGGTCTTCTTGGGTATGACGCTACAAGCTTGGCACATCTGTATTTGGGGAGTTTCTCACATTCTTCTCTGCAGATCCTCTCAAGCTCTGTCAGGTTGGAGGAGAGTGTTGCTGAACAGCTATTTTCAGGTCTCTCCACAGATGTTTGATCGGGTTCAAGTCTGGGCTCTGGCTGGGCCACTCAAGGACATTGAGACTTGTCCCAAAGCCACTCCTGCTTTGTCTTGGCTGTGAGCTTAGGGCCATTGTCCTGTTGAAAGGTGAACCTTCGCCCCAGTCTTAGGTCCTGAGCGCCGTGGAACAGGTTTTCAAGGATCTCGCTGTACTTTGCTCCATTCATCTTTAACCTCGATCCAGACTTGTCTCCTACTCCCTGCTGCTGAAAAACATCCCCACATCATGATGCTGCCACCACTATGCTTCACCGTAGGGATGTTGTCAGGTTTCCTCTAGACATGACGCTCGGGATTCAGGCTAAAGAGTTCAATATTGGTTTCATCAGACCAGAATCTTTTTTTCTCATGGTCTAAGAGTATTTGGGTGCCATTTGGCAAACTCCAAGCAGGCTGTCATGCGTTTTACTGAGGAGTGGCTTCCGTCTGGCCACTCTACCATAAAGACCTTATTGGTGGAGTACTGCAGAGATGGTTGTTCTTCTGGCTCTAAGACTTGGCACTCCGGTACCGCTTGCCATGCGGTAGTGGAGAGAACAGTCTGACTGGGGTGGCTGGTGGCTTCGACAATTTTTAGGGCCTTCCTCTGACACCGCCTGGTATAGAGGTCCTGGGTGGCAGGCAGCTTTGCCCCAGTGATGTACTGGGCCGTACGCACTACCCTCTGAAGTGTCTTGCGGTCAGAGGCCGAGCAATTGCCATACCAGGCAGTGATTCAACAGGCCAGGATGCTCTCGATGTTGCAGCTGTAGAACCTTTTGAGGATCTCCGGACCCATGCCAAGTCTTTAGTTTCCTGAGGGGGAATAGGTTTTGTCGTGCTCTCTTCACGACTGGACCAAACACACCAAGACAATCTAGTTTGTTGTTGATGTGGACACCAAGGAATTTGAAGCTCTCAACATGCTCCACTACAGCCCCATCGATGAGAATGGGGACGTGCTCGGTGCTCCTTTTCCTGTCTACAATCATCTCCTGAGTCTTGGTTACGCTAGAGGGAAAGGTTGTTATTCTGGCACCACCTGGCCAGGTCTCTGTTACTTAAACTCTGTGATGCATATATTTGGGCTGCAATCTGAGGTGCAGTTAACTCTAATGAACTTATCCCCTGCAGCAGAGGTAACTCTGGGTCTTCCTTTTTTGTGGCGCCCCTCATGGGAGCCAGTTTCATCATAGTCCATCTCTTTTTCAACCCCCCTCTGCTGTTTCGTTAATGACACATGGTGTATATTGATGATATACTTATTTTCATATTACTGTACAATATTACTTTCATATTGCTGTGGTTTAAAACCATACCCTCACCCATACATTTTCATTAGTCCACATTGATAATTATATATTTCCCCCAGGTCTGCAGAGGGAGATAGTGGCTGACGACCTCCTCCACCCGTTTGGTCTGACCCAGTACCGGGATTATATCTACTGGACAGACTGGAAACTGCGCAGCATCGAGCGGGCCGACAAACGCAGCGGCCTCAACCGCACCATGGTCCAGGGACACCTGGAGTACGTCATGGACATCCTGGTCTTCCACTCCTCCCGCCAGGACGGTGCCAACGACTGCTCCCAGAACAACGGCAACTGTGCCCACCTGTGCCTGGCGTCGCCTGCCGGCGCCCAGTGCCGCTGTGCCTCCCACTACACTCTGGACTCCAACAGCAGGAACTGCAGCTGTGAGTTGAGAAACGGGGAGCTCTTGGCTGGGGGTTGTTTTATTTTAATAAACAAAATGTAGTTTTGTTCAGTGTTGTATTGAACAGTCATAGTTTGTGTGTTTGGGGAAGGAGAGTGATTGATTTATTTTGGGTTAAAACTCCAGGCCGCTCTTGAACGTCTAAATCTAGATCGAAATATGTATAAATCAGAATGGACCTATACCTTTTCAAATAACTGCTCTCTCTGGCCCGCAAACTACTTTTGACAACCAAATAAGCCCCCCCCCCAAAAAAAGTGTGGTCCTCCACTTAATAAAAAAAAAAATCCAGATATTGCCCTCGATCCCTCCGCCCGCTGTAGATGGATGTATTGTCTAAATCAAACGCATGTCTGTCTACAGCCCTCGGCCATGCAAAACCCCAAACACATGTCTGTCTGAATCATGCCATGAGCAAACCTCACTTTCACTGAGGCCTGATGTGGACACAAGTGTTAGAAAGGAGGTTGCTGTGCACATATCCCAGCTCGAACATTCCTCTGCACTTGGCAGGGGATGAAGGCTCTGTCTTTCTACATGAGTCTGTTTTTCTTTCTTACTGTTGCATACTTCCCTGGCCTCTGGGGATCACTGATTACTGCATTCTAGTAAGCTGATTACAGTCATGGAGAGGTTGGTAGGAGAAGGGGGAACGAGAGAGATTTGTTTGGATTGCGCCTGCTGATCTCTGCCCCCCGGCTCTCTCTCTCTAGCCCCCTCCAGCTTCCTCCTGTTCAGCCAGAAGGCCTCCATCAGCCGCATGGTTCTGGGGGAGCAGAGCCCCGACATCATCCTGCCCATCCACGTCCTCCGCACCGTCCGGGCCATCAGCTATGACCCCCTGGACCACCTGGTCTACTGGGTGGACGGACGGCAGAACATCAGGAGGGCCCGCGACGACGGCACACAGGTGCGAGAGCATTAACAGGACCACAGGCCAGAATGTTAACCTGCTTGTACCAACAGCACATTTTAAGATACTATGTCATGTGATTTCCAACAGGCACTATGCTTTTCACCTCCCAGTTGACACAGAGCAGGCTACTGTATCAAGGCTATGACTGAGTTATAGCACTTAATTTGATTGACATCAGTACAGCCATCAGCCACACATGAATTTGTATGAAGACTGGAAATAACTTTGACAGTGTGAAATTGTTGGAGGCCCCTTTCTCTGATGTGTATCTGTTTCTCCTTTCTCCTGTTTCAGTCATCAGTGGTGGTGTCCACCACTTCCACCCACCAGCAGCAGCCTGACAAGCAGCCCCACGACCTGAGCCTGGACCCCTACAGCCGTACTGTCTACTGGACTTGTGAGGCCACCAACACCATCAACCTCCAGCGCCTAGACGGAGATGCTGTGGGCGTGGTGCTGAGGGACGAACACGACAAACCCAGAGCCATCGTTGTCAATGCAGAGAAAGGGTGAGAGGGGAGGGTGGAGTCGTGGCGGAGGGTATCATGGTGGAGACTGGATAAAACAAAATACTGCTTCTTCATACTGTCACACTGGTTGAGGCAACTGTGAAGATGGAGGCAGACTGACTCAATGACTGCGTTTAGAGATGGCAACGTTTCTATTTGAAATCTACCCCATAAGTGGTGAACTTGGGAATGGAAAACGGGGGGAACTCACTCGAAAGCTTTTGAAAAGAGGCCAGGCAGGACTTCCAAAATATATCAGGGACAGGGCGTGGCACGCCTCCAAGCAGCAGAGTAATTAGTGGGTGATCAGGTGTTTAGTGATGTGGTGTTGACAATTTGACTTGGACACTCCGTGGAGCTCTGTTTATTTTCCTTCCATAGGGTAGGGAAGGAACCACAGCCCTAAGTACGTACGAGGCTGAGATGTCGGGCCATGTGTGCAGCAGATGGTTGTGTATATTGTGCTCTTCTCTCCTCACCTCTAGCCTAGTGGAGCAGTGGTATGGTCAGGCCCTGGCAAGCTGCACTGTAATTGTGATGCCCATTGTTCATGCGGCTGCCCTCCATGTTAGCTTCTATTTTGGGCTCTTTGTGGCTTGGCCTGGATGTGACAGAGGGGACTTATTCCATAGGAGTAACCCAAAGTCAAAGAAGTAAAGGAATCAACATGAGACGTGTTTATTATCTCAACGAGCATGGCCAGAAAGGAACACATTTAAAACTTATGGCAACCAGCTGACAATTTTGAGAATTTGACATGGTCTTCTAGTTTGTATGTTAGGGAATCAAATGCAACTTTCAAATGTCTCTCTTTGGGCCTGGAAAGCAGTAGATAAACATTGAAGATATTTTTCTCAGTAAAGGCAGGTTGAGAATCTGTCAGGATTCATTTTTCTTCCACTTTCCTGTTGAAGTGACATATTCCAGATTTACTCAAAGCATTCTGGTGTTAGATTAATATGTCAATTGATTATGCTCACAGACTGCCATTTAACCATTTTTCCCTTGAAGAAGCAGAACCAAATTACAAACAGATGAGCGTTTGAGCAATAGCATTTATTTCTCTAAGACTTCTCAGTCCAACAAGTGTTAGGGAGGTTCTTATCAGAGCTGATAGAACCTGGCGTGAGACATAACAAACAAGTGAAGGCCCACACAGACAGACAATAGCTTCTACTCTGCCAGGCTTTCAGAGAGAGGGAGAGGGGGGGGCTAACTGAACAGCCCTGAGCAGCCCTAACTGAATAGCCCTGCCCTGCCCACCCATCAAAACACATACCATAGTATTGTACTATCCATCATCTCTAGCTGATTTCAATTGTTTTGTAATTTTTAGGCAAGTCATTTAAGAACAAATTCAAATTTTCAATGATGACCTATGAACAGTGGGTTAACTGCCTTGTTCAGGGGCAGAATGACAGATTTTTTTACCTTGTCAGTACGGGGATTCGATCTTGCAACCTTTCGGTAACTAGTCCAACGCTCTAACAACTAGGCTACTTGCCGCCCCGATGTGATAACGTTGATAGATACTGTATATTAACGTACATCTAAAGTACTGTACACAGTGGGGGTTTAGGGTTCGGCTAGAAACTGATAAAATGTCTGGCAGTATGCTTTTGTTTTGGTCGTTTTAGTTTTCTAACCTCGGACTGGCTCATCTCTCCTATAGGTACATGTATTTCACCACCATGCAGGATCGCTCTGCTAAGATCGAGGGAGCATCTCTGGACGGGACGGAGCGGGAGTCTCTGTTCACCACGGGTCTGATCCGGCCTGTAGCCTTGGCCCTGGACAACAAGCTGGGGAAACTCTTCTGGGTGGACGCTGACCTGAAACGCATCGAAAGCAGTGACCTCACTGGTGAGTCCCAGGGCTAAAGAACAACAACCATTCTAGATCCAGAGCACCAGTACTTCTAAACACTCAGCTGAAAATATATTGTTCCCTTTTCATCTGCTTTGATGGTATTTATTTACAGCTCTCATTCTCAATAGTCACTGAAGTACACCGCAATACTACAGAAAATGACACGGAATGTTCCTCCAGTCCAAACACAGTTTGTGGTCAAATAGGGGGGAGCTGAGTTTGATCATAGGAAAATAGTAGGTAATCAGAACGGATGTGGGCCTTTTTTCAATGTAATCCTTGGTCCCTCCTAGTCCCTCCCTCACACGAGCAGAGACATCAAGGTTGTCTGGTTAAGCTCTATCATTGTCAGACAGCTGCTAGCCAAGGCCTTGTGATCCTTTCCGGTCCTGGTGCAGAGAGAAAGGTTTGATGTCTGCCTGGTGGCTGATGAGCTCACCTTTATCTGACTGCACATACATGTTTAGCTTCACTCCCTCTGCCTGGCCTCTGAAGTCTGGAATGGATAGGAACAGGCACCCAGACTGATTTATGCACCATCGAAGACTGTCGAGTTATATAAGAGTGTATCTTTACTTTGGCAGACCATGTTTGGTCAGAGATATTGAATATTATTCAAACAAACTTGTTTTAGTGATGGCGTCTGAAGTTACCTATATTTGGTATGATAAAGGTTAGAGCTTCTAGAGTAAGCCCTAAGGGTCCGGAAAGTAAATACGTTTGAGAGAATGCACGGTCTTTGATGATTAGGATAGTGTATACGACCCTGCTTCTGATGATGTCATTTCTTTTCCTCCTCCCAGGAGCCAATCGGATCGTCCTCCAGGACTCTAACATCCTGCAGCCCATGGGTCTGACGGTGCTGGGAGAGCACCTGTACTGGATCGACAGACAGCAGCAGATGATCGAGCGTGTGGACAAGCTCACGGGGGAGAAGAGGACCCGCATCCAGGGTCGCATCTCCTACCTCACCAGCATCCACGCTGTGGAAGACATGGACCCTGCCGAGTTTGGTAAGGCAACAGGACTTTGTTTAGTCACTTCCGTGGCCACAGTTTAGAGCAGTACCTTTGCATATGTAGTGCTGTATGTTGTACAGCAGAGTTCGGTTTACACTCTCCAGTGGCCAAAGCTAACCGTCCACGTCTTCTCCCTTCTCTCCTCCAAAGCTTCTCATCCCTGTTCCCGTGACAACGGAGGCTGCTCACACATCTGCATCGCCAAAGGAGACGGGACGCCTCGCTGCTCCTGTCCCATGCACCTGGTCCTGCTGCCCAACTTGCTCGTCTGTGGAGGTACAGCACAGCTGCTGCTTTTACAAATCCAATAAGGCTTTGAGTGAACCATATCAGGTGCGTTATTCCCCCACCAAGCGTTTTGCTGTGAATCTAAACGTCCTCTGCTCCTCTACCACCTCAGAGCCGCCCACCTGTTCCACAGAGCAGTTCACCTGTGCGACAGGCGACATCGACTGCATCCCCATGGCGTGGCGCTGTGACGGCTTCGCCGAGTGTGACGATAACAGTGACGAGGAGAGGTGCCCAGTCTGCTCGGCCTTCCAGTTCCAGTGTGACAAGGGCCAGTGTGTGGATGCTCAGCTACGCTGCAACGGAGAGGCAGACTGCACTGACAACTCCGATGAACAGGACTGCGACAGTACGCTCACTCAACTCAGACTTTGTGTACTACATATTGACACTGGGCCAGTTTAGTGAACATGGACTAACGGGGTTGGGATTTAGACTGGGAGCAACAGCGACCTTGTGTGGATTGTGACGATAAACCTTGAAACGAGGACTTTGCTCTGCTCTCCTCCCCTCAGCTATCTGCCTGCCCAACCAGTTCCGCTGTAACAACAACCAGTGCATCCTGAAGAAACAGCAGTGTGACTCCTACAGCGACTGTGCTGACAACTCTGACGAGCTCTTCTGTGGTGCGTTTAACTTCACTCACTGTCGCTGTTGCAAAAATCAAGGGAGTTTAGAATTGTTCGTTCAGAATTTACATACGTGTAATTTTGCTCAGAATTGACAGCGGTCCGTCAAATGTATAGTAATGTCTTTGCCTGTTTGTTGTAGAATTCCTCACCCCCTCGTCAAACGACATTCACTCATCTCACACCAGCACCATAGGCCCTGTCATTGGCATCATCCTGTCAGTGTTTGTGATGGGAGGGATGTACTTTTTGTGCCAGCGGGTCGTGTGCCGCCGTTACAAAGGTCCCAACGGAGCCTTCCCCCACGAGTACATCAGTGGCACCCCCCACGTACCCCTCAACTTCATCGCCCCTAGCAGCTCACAGAACGGAACCTTCACCGGTAAAGAAGGTCAGCTATTACACAACACTGAAAATTCCAGATCAATTGAATGAGTGTATAGAGATCGCCTGTACTGTGACGGTTGTTTTTAACGTGCTGAAGCAGGTAGTTGTTCTGACAGACTGTTGTTTCTCTTAGGTATCTCGTGTGGGAAGTCTATCATGAGTTCTGTCAGTCTGATGGGGAGCAGCAGTAGTGGAACTCCGCTCTACGACAGGAACCATGTGACAGGGGCCTCGTCCAGCAGCTCATCCAGCGCCAAGGGAGCCTTCTATCCACAGGTATGTACCCACCTTCTCCGCCCTCTTTTACCGGCACGGAGGGGACCCACCTTCTCCGCCCTCTTTTACCGGCACGGAGGGGACCCACCTTCTCCGCCCTCTTTTACCGGCACGGAGGGGACCCACCTTCTCCGCCCTCTTTTACCGGCACGGAGGGGACCCACCTTCTCCGCCCTCTTTTACCGGCACGGAGGGGACCCACCTTCTCCGCCCTCTTTTACCGGCACGGAGGGGACCCACCTTCTCCGCCCTCTTTTACCGGCACGGAGGGGACCCACCTTCTCCGCCCTCTTTTACCGGCACGGAGGGGACCCACCTTCTCCGCCCTCTTTTACCGGCACGGAGGGGACCCACCTTCTCCGCCCTCTTTTACCGGCACGGAGGGGACCCACCTTCTCCGCCCTCTTTTACCGGCACGGAGGGGACCCACCTTCTCCGCCCTCTTTTACCGGCACGGAGGGGACCCACCTTCTCCGCCCTCTTTTACCGGCACGGAGGGGACCCACCTTCTCCGCCCTCTTTTACCGGCACGGAGGGGACCCACCTTCTCCGCCCTCTTTTACCGGCACGGAGGGGACCCACCTTCTCCGCCCTCTTTTACCGGCACGGAGGGGACCCACCTTCTCCGCCCTCTTTTACCGGCACGGAGGGGACCCACCTTCTCCGCCCTCTTTTACCGGCACGGAGGGGACCCACCTTCTCCGCCCTCTTTTACCGGCACGGAGGGGACCCACCTTCTCCGCCCTCTTTTTTACCGGCACGGAGGGGACCCACCTTCTCCGCCCTCTTTTACCGGCACGGAGGGGACCCACCTTCTCCGCCCTCTTTTACCGGCACGGAGGGGACCCACCTTCTCCGCCCTCTTTTACCGGCACGGAGGGGACCCACCTTCTCCGCCCTCTTTTACCGGCACGGAGGGGACCCACCTCGTCTGTCCTCTGTTGGCTCTCATACATAATTCCCATACTGAATAAAAGTAAATGTTAAATTACAAATGGAGAATGGCTAAAGATATGCATGTTATCCTCTGTATTTGCAGATGCTCAACCCTCCTCCCTCTCCAGCCACGGATCGCTCCCTGTATAACGCAGACGTCTTCTACTCCTCTAACAGTCCCTCCACCACCAGGTCTTACAGGTAAGAGATCAGTTTCTCTCTTTGCATTATGCTACAGTCAACTTTGTAAATTGGCACCCGTTGTAAAATCAAACAATGTTGTCTTCTCTCCTCCATGCTTGCTCCTGAAAGGCCTTATCTAATGCGCGGCGTGGCACCCCCCACCACCCCCTGTAGCACTGACGTCTGTGACAGCGACTACACCACAAGTCGCTGGAAGAGCAACAAGTACTACATGGACCTTAACTCAGACTCTGACCCCTACCCTCCTCCCCCCACCCCCCGGAGCCAGTACCTATCAGCAGAGGAGAGCTGCCCCCCTTCTCCATCCACAGAGCGCAGTTACTTTCACCTCTGTCCTCCACCCCCCTCACCCTGCACTGACTCTTCATGACACCCGGGGAAATAGCCATGTCTGTAAATAATTTTAAATATGAACAAATTAGATAATTCTATTTTATTCATTTCCACTGATTGCCATGGGTTAAAGTGGGGATGGAATGGAATAGGGCCAGATCAAGTGTGAAATTGTTGTACAGTGTGAAATGTATCACTTTATCTTTAATGTTTCCCACCCTCGTTCCAGATGGAGTGTCGTCCTAATTTAGAGAATACCTTCAATTTGACTCCATTCTATTGGCCTTTGTTTTTTCAGCTAAATACTTTAGAACTTCCTTCAAACAACAGATACCTATTTACGGTGACATTTTTAACAAGCGGACACCAATATTGGTTTGAGGAAGTACTCTATTCAAAAATATTAAGCTGGTAATGTGGCCAGCCAAAATAAAAAAATAAATAAAATAAAAAAATAATTATATTGTAAATATTTGTAATTAAGTAAATAATAATTGTTTTCATAACAGCCATATGTTCTTAATGATTTTATTTGTGATTTGAAATTGTCCCAAGCATATGTTTTATTTTACAATATACCAAAAGTGTGTTTGCTGCTACTGTACATATATACTGAGTTATAAAAACACTTTAAAAAAAAAGCGCCCAACCAAACAATTACAATATTAAGACTGACAATAGATCATGAAGCAATTCTTTTAATTATTTGTCTAGGAACATTGCAATTATTTTTTTGTGTGTAGAACAGTATTCACATGTGCATTTGTGATATTGTGTTAATTGTTTTGAAGGAGTCTGTATGAAATAACTCATAAGAACGGCTTCATCATTGATGCAGTTGTCACCCAGAAATGACAAGGCTAGACACAACCTTTTAACTCTCTCGTGAATCTCTTCACTTTATCATTAAACTGATATGCCACGTCAGTGTGCCCTAATTACATATGACATATTAGACTGACTATTCCTTTAAATGTTTATAGATATATATATATATATAACAATAGATGCCACTAAGGTTGGTGTTTCAGCTTTTGTCAATTGAGTTTTTAGTTTAAAAAAAATCTGTTCCATCCTCTTCTCTAAACAATTTTACTATCCTCACATGCCATTTAATTAATTCAATTTAATTCTATAGATTGAATTTCATCAGTGGTGAATATCATGCACCTGTAAAATCATGGCTCTATTATATTGTCCTGTTTTGATGGTTTATGTGTACGCTCAGCAAACTGTCAGTTGCCAAATTGAGCACTTACTTAAAAATGAACTATCCAACCAGTTATGAAATGTGAATGTAAAATGACTGTGGGACGTGCAGAGGGAAATGTATATTAAATTCATACCTCTTTTAAAGCTTCTTTCCAAGCTTTTTCTCTTGTCATTTGGATATTTGTGTATAAGCAATTAACAATGGCGCTGACATAAGAAGTGAAATTAAATCATGTTCAACATTAGTGCTATGATATAGTGTCAGGCCTCCATCTTTATGTTGAACACCTCTGGCTTCTACCAGAGAGGTTGTATAGGTTCCCCAGACCACCACATGCTGCCCTGCCCATTTTAAGCCATGTTGCTGGATAGGGACAACTTCAGCTCTATTTCATTGTGCCAGTATATAGATGCTCCCCGAACAAACTGTTTTGTGTTTTAAATGCCTTGTGTAATTTACACTTGATCATTTTTGTATCCAAAGCATTTTTATATAATAAAGGTTATATTTTAAGGAATACTTGTGTGCCTAATCTATTAAATTAGTGGTCATTGTTTTGTATAGTCACATGAAATGTGATATTAATTTCCATGTTGGTGAGCCAAATGGAGTTCACATTACTGTTGAGATGCTACTGAATTGGTTATTCAGCACAGCCAGAAGAGGATTGGCCACCTGTCAACCTGGTTCCTCTAGGTTTCTTCCTGGGTTCCTGCCTTTCTGGGGTGGTTTTCCTAGCTGCTGTGCTTCTGCATTGCTTGCTCTTGAGTGTTTTAGGCTGGGTATCTGTATGGCTATTTTGTGATAATTATGTAAAAAGGGCTTTTTAAAAAATACATTTGAATGACTTGAAGCTAAATGCTGCCACCATATGGAGAAAAGTTGGACCGTCCTTTTTATATGTAAATAAATGCCTAATTTGTCTCATTTTCACTTTTCACAAGTGAACATCCATGTCCAAAAATCCTATCAATCTACCCTAATTAAAGAATAGGTATGGCACAGTATGTTGAGAGGGCTGAAAGAAGAATATGCAGCAGGTGTACTCTATTGACTGTCCTATAAACACATCTGTGGAGCAATTGCTGCTGCATACAAAGTTCTTCAGCATAACACATCAGTCTGCAGTTCAAATAAGATACAGTATGTCTATCTGTGTTCCATTGCTGAGCCAGTGTGGTGTGTCACCCTCATAAACACTAACAACCTGTGTAAGCTACTCTGTGACCCTATGTTAACAAGGATTATAGACTGTTATTTTGAATATGGACAACTCCTTAAAACTTCAACTCTCATCCCTTGGGTACGTAAAACTGAAGGAAACATATGAGGAAACAAGTTGCTATTTATATTTTATGTTCTCATTTTGCTCTACATTGCAGAAATAATTGTGCATACATGAAAGATTCCTGGGAAACCTTTGAGTAGGTTGGTGGAGGAGAAGAAACAACTATGTAAGACTAGCATTTGGTGCCTGGCATTCGAGGTTACTAACAGTGAATGGTAGGGGCACATTAGGAAACTGCTAAAGTCTCCAGGTGAAGTTGCTCAAGTACAAGCATGTAATGACAGGTCTAAACTGTTTGTTTTGCTCATTTGGATGTCTTCCATCTCTGCTCAATGATGACAAAGGTATACTTCTCCTTTACATTATCCCTGATGTTACCAATTTTTTTTTAACCTTTATTTTACTAGGCAAGTCAGTTAAGAACAAATTCTTATTTTCAATGACGGCCTAGGAACAGTGGGTTAACTGCCTGTTCAGGGACAGAACGACAGATTTGTACCTTGTCAGCTCAGGGATTCGAACTTGCAACCTTTTGGTTACTAGTCCAACGCTCTAACCACTAGACTTCCCTGCCGCCCCAATGATAACCCAATCACTGTTTTAGGAAGTAACAGCAAGAGACGGGTGGCCAAGGAGGTCCACAGTGTCTGCAGGATTTAAACATGACCACACCTATAGGTAGTCGTCACTCTGCACTCTGTTCATGTCTCCCTCTGCATTTGTAACATAACATATTGAAGGCCTGCAATACATCACCAGATTAAGGTCATTTCCATTTTCAGTCCCTAAGGTTACAGGTCGGTATGTCACAATAAGAGAAAAACATTTCAGAGAACAAAAAAACAGAATACTCATGACACACACACTTTAACTACAGGGACAATATCAAATCAAATGTATTTATAAATCCCTTTTTACATCAGCAGATGTCACAAAGTGCTTATACAGAAACCCAGCCTAAAACCCCAAACAACAAGCAATGCAGATGTAGAAGCACGGTGGCTAGGAAAACTCCCTAGAAAGGCAGGAACCTAGGAAGAAACCTAGAGGGGAACCAGGCTCTGAGGGGTGGCCAGTCCTCTTCTGGCTGTGCACAGTGGAGATTATAAGAGGACATATCCATTAAGGCCAGATTGTTCTTCAAGATGTTCAAACATTCATGACCAGAAAGGTCAAATAATAATCACAGGGTTGTAGAGAGTGCAACAGCTTTGCACCTCAGAAGTTATGTAAGTTGGCTTTTCATAGCCGAGCATTCAGAGGTCAAGACAGAGAGAGAGAGAAAGGGGGTGGGAGGGCGGGAGAGGGAAAGAGAGGGTCGAAAACAGCAGGTCCGGGACAAGGTAGCACGTCTGGTGAACTGGTCTGGGTACCATAGCCACAGGCAAAACTGGATCAGCGGCACGACCAGGTGGACTGGGGATGGGGACAGCAAGGAGTCATCAGGTCAGGTAGTCTTGAGGCATTGTCCTAGAGCTCAGGTCCTCCGGGAGGGGAGAAAGAGAGAGATGGGAGAATTAGAGGGAACATACTTAAGTTCACACAAAACATATTTTTCCAAAAGTCAGGGCGGCAGGTAGCCTAGTGGTTAAAGCTTTGGACTTGTAACCAAAAGGTTGCAAAATCAAATCCCAGAGCTGACAAGGTAAAAATCTGTTCTTCTTCCCCTGGACAAGGCAGTTAACCCACTCATTGAAAGTAAGAATTTGTTCTTAACTGACTTGCTTGGTTAAATAAAAGTAAAGAATAATGGATGTGCACATGCTGCCCTAACGCATATTTGCCTAAACTCATAAATGTATAGAAAAGTATGTTTTCAGGGCATGCATTTGATTCCACCAATCCTCTGACTGCCGCAGTGATGGAGATGAGGAGTGATTTTAGACCGATAGTAACTGACCCTGCTCTATCTGGGGAAAAGGGGAGTTTCTCGACGCGACGTTTTTTTACGTTTTACGCAATGGAGTGGACGCAGTTTAATGACGGTCAGTGCTACCCGGAATCAATGGGACGTCCCTACCCTAAACCCGATCCATTTTACTTCTCAAGTTCAATGGGATAGGGACTTCCCAAGCACTGACCATTTAATGACTTGTACAGTACCAAATCTGAGCTCGTAAGAAGTCTGATTGGCGTGATTAATTAGCCAATAGAGCTCAATCGGTCTGTTTGATTGACTGGTAGTTTAGTTGTGGCAAAAATACTGTTGTCACAAGCACAGCCACACCAATTAAAACAAAAATGTGCTTTTTGGTCTTAATTTAAGGTCAGTCGTGTGGTTAAGGCTATGCTTAAGGTTAGATTTAAAATCAGATTTTAAGAAGACAAATTGTAGAAGCAGGCGTGGTTTAGCCGTGATGAAGTCTCTGCGGCTGTGGTAACTAGTGACGACCAGAAGACCTGGTAACCTGCTTATCTGCCTGGTTATGGTGGTGGGGGAAGGGTCGTTGGAGTTGATGGTGCCGCCATCTTGAAAAGTGCCATCTGACAGTCTAGCTACATTTTCTCGCCTGTCAGAATCCGTTGAAAACACTTTTTTTTTTCTTCTTAGGATTTGTGGCTTTTTTGTTGTTGTTGACACTTTAGGCTAATGGCCCAATAAGCTACATGCCGGGGACTCACCATTTACCGTTGTTTGTTGGTACGTACTTGCTAGCTGGTGCATGCAGTTCAGGAGACAGGAACAGCTACTGAGCTAGCTAGCTAGAGCAACATTAACTACCCATTTCACTTTAGCTACCGGTAAATTAGCTACACCGATGTATTTATAAGTACGAATCGTCTTGTTATATTGTACTCGATAGATAGCTACGATACGTTAGTCTTATTGTGTGTGAAATGCCACTGCACTGGGGTCCATTGAAATGCACTATGTTGTTTGCTAGATAACGTTAGTTAGCCGTATTTCAGACCAGTGTTGTCGACACGGTTTGGCCTGTCTGCGTTGGTTAACTGGAAAATGCTAACTGACGTTGTCCAGCATGCGCCCACCGTTTGAATATTGATGTTAACGTTATACGGTTAGATGTTGGCTTCGGTATTTTTTTGCCAGTTAACGTTAGAGCCATCTAGAGGCGTCAAGTTGTTGACGGGAACTGGCTAACGTTAGTCAAATATTTTTGTGTTCGCTAACGTTAGTTGGCTACCTAGGAAGCGTTAGCATTTTGGGTAACGTCAAAGTAGCTAGTTAATTTTAGTAGTTTGTGAAAACCACGTCAGCTGTAACTACGTTACTTCGATAACTATCTGGTAAACGAACGTTTAGTTAGTTGTCCGCAGCGAACCTACCTAGCTCGCTATCAAGCAGCTGTCTGTGTTAGTTAGCTAAACTCGGCAAAGAAATAAACCTCCTCTCACTGTCAACTGCGTTTATTTTCAGCAAACTTAACGTGTCAATATTTGTATAAACATAAGATTCAACAACTGAGACATAAACTGAACAAGTTCCACAGACATGTGAAGAACAGAAATGGAATAATGTGTCCCTGAACAAAGGGGGGTCAAAAGTAAGTCAGTATCTGGTGTGGCCACCAGCTGCATTAAGTACTGAAGTGCATCTCCTCCTCATGGACTGCACCATATTTACCCGTTCTTGCTGTGAAATGTTACCCCACTCTTCCACCAACGCACCTGCAAGTTCCCGGACATTTTGGGGGAATGGCACTAGCCCTCACCCTCCATTCCAACAGGTCCCAGACATGCTCAATGGGATTGAGATCCGGGCTCATCGTTGGCCATGGCAGAACACTGACATTCCTGTCTTGCAGGAAATCATGCACAGAACAAGCAATATGGCTGGTGGCATTGTCATGCTGGAGGGTCATGTCAGGATAAGCCTGCAGGATGGGTACCACAAGAGGGAGGAGAATGTCTTCCCTGTAATGCATAGCGTTGAGATTGCTTGCAATGACAACAAGCTCAGTCCGATGATGCTGTGACACACCGCCCCAGACCATGACGGGCCCTCCACCTCCAAATCATTCCCGCTCCAGAGTACAGGCCTCAGTGTAACACAAGACAAAACCGCAACTCGTCAGAGAAGAGCACTTTTTGCCAATCCTGTCTGATCCAGCGACAGTGGGTTTGTGTCCATAGGCGACGTTGTTGCCGGTGATGTCTGGTGAGGACCTGCATTACAACAGGCCTACAAGCCTTCAGTCCAGCCCCTCAGCCTATTGTGGACAGTCTGAGCACTGATGGAGGGATTGTGCGTTCCTGGTGTAACTCGGGCAGTTGTTGTTGCCATCCTGTACCTGTCCCGCAGGTCTGATATTCGGATGTACCGATCCTGTGCAGGTGTTACACGTGGTCTGCCACTGCGAGGATGAAAGGATGATCAGCTGTCCGTCCTGTCTCCCATTATAGTTCTGTCTTAGGCATTTCTCAGTACAGACATAGCCATTTATTGCCCTGGCCATATCTGCATGCCTAAGGCACGTTCACGCAGATGAGCAGGGACCCTGTTCTTTTGATGTTTTAGAAGGGCCTCTTTAGTGTCCTAAGTTTTCATAACTGTGACCTTAATTGCCTACCGTCTGTAAGCTGTTAGTGTCTTAACGACCGTTCCACAGGTACATGTTCGTAAATTTTTTTTTTATGGTTCATTGAATAAGCATGTGAAAAAGTGTTTAAACCCTTTACAATTAAGACCTGTGGAGTTATTTGGATTTTTACAAATTATCTGTGAAAGATCGAGTCCTGAAAAAGGTGCTGTTTGTTTTTTTGCTGAGTTTATGTACTGTTAGCTTGGTCGTTTTGGTGTAGTTTCAGGATTCTCCGGGTCAGGCTAAGTGTTGAATTTAGCTAGGTAGTTTGGTTTCGGACCCCTATAACCACAACTAACTTGGCTGGCTAGTTAGTCCCAGGCTGTCCAGAGACATGACTGTTGGTTACTTAGCTTACGTTAGCTAGCTAACGCACAAAAGTATGTAGTCTAGCTCGCTAATACAGTAAGAACAACACTGAACAGTAAATGGGGCTAAATGGCAATGTAACCCTTTGCTCCCAAGGCAGTGCATTACATTTGACAAACAATAGTGTACTAAAAGAAGGTAGGCCTATACAAAAATACATCAAGTTATGACACATTCTGGTTTAGTTTACATGAAACCGAATGTTACCTTGGGCAACTTCAGGGTTTCAGTTTTACACTGTCACTGGAATAGTCATACGTGTATATTTGAGTAACCAACCATACATTACTGTGTTGTATGGTTGTGATTTAGCTGACAAATTGTTTTTGTCTTCACCCACTGGAGATTGGCTATTCAGCATTTGTCATATTTTTGTCAATTGAGACAGATGGGGCTATTCCTTAAATCATGGAATTAAGTGTTCATAAGCTTTCTCAGTAGCTGGTAGAGCAAACACTTCAGCACCAGGCCATAACCATATAAATAACCATATAACCAATGTAAACCAGCAGCTGAAAGTGCTTATTTTTTGTTAGTGACACGGGACTTTGTTCAGGCCAATGTTGCGCTCTTGGGTGGTGATAAAACAGTTTTTCCTGTTGTTATTTGGTCACCTGTGGTAGACAATTTAATGCCAGACAATAATTCAATGTTTTTCCATGACATTCATTTTGACATCTTCAATTTATTGTAGTATTTTATAGAGCAATGAATGAGTTGCACACTTTCATCAAAGAATGTGCCTGGACAGGGACCAATGTCAATTCTCCCTCAGCACAGCCCAGATGCTCAGTCTATTAATACTTTCTTTTCTCAGCCATTCACTTGTCTGAGGTGCTGGTTTAGCATAAGCCAAGATGGCTTCACTGTAACCTTTAACCCTATTTCTCCCAGGCTTCCCCACAAGATGGGAATTCCTAGCAAATACTTAGACTTTTATTTTTACCTGAGGGCCAGGTGTACACAGTGGGAAATTCTGTTTTATCTTTTGGGGCATATGCCTAGTGTGTGCACTGAACATGTTTCACTGCTTTGTTCCTACGGTGAGTGAGTTGTTGACACAGTGTTCTATATTGCCACTTAAGATGTGGCACAAGGTGATTTGACTAAGCACAGTGTTCTGAACTAGCAATGATCTTGCCAGTATTTGAGTGTGGAGCGGTTAGCCCAGTAGTGCTTGTCTTAATGCTTTGAAGTTTAGACTGATTTTGGGGAGAGTTGTTGGGATGCTGACATGTGAACTCTTCCTATGGTGGGAAAGCTGTGGTTTACCGGCTCTTTGCCAGAGATTTAAAGTTTGTCTCATGACCTAGACTAAGTATTTGTTTTCACCTGGTTAACACTTATTATTTAGAAGGTAATGTGACAAAAAAAAACTTATATTACTACTTGTTTCAGTAGCATGTGACCTTAACGTAAGAAATGTTACTGTTAGTAAGGAAATGTTGTTCCATTACAATGAGTAATATGCTAATTTATCTTTTGCTTGTTTCAGGTGTGCGTTGATCTGTTGAGGTGGTCGTTCTGCTGCATGTGTCAAAAAGCCTGTCTTGTCACTGCTGCCTGTGGAGCCTGTAATGGGCCAGAACTCCCAAAGAGCACTATCATTAGTTTATTTTTAACTTCTGGACTATCCCAGTCAGGTACATTTGTGAAGCTGTCTGTTTGACCACCACCTGCTTTCTATTTGACCACCTCATCTCAACCCACATTGTGTACTTTGTCACTGTGAGTGCTTTCCCATTGTCTTATGAATGTTTTCCTTCCTTGTAGAAGCATCATGTTTTGGAAGTTTGATTTACACACGACGTCCCACATCGACACCCTCCTGGAGAAGGAAGATGTGACTCTGACAGAGGTGATGGACGAGGAGGATGTCCTGCAGGAGTGCAAGGCCCAGAACCACAAGCTGGTGGACTTCCTGGTACGGCCTCAGTACATGGAGGACCTGGTAACTTACATCACACAGGAGCCAAGTGATGATGTGGAGGAGACGATCAAGTACAAGTAAGTGGGATTCACACACACTAGGCCAGGATATACTTACGGATATATGCCAATTTTGAGAAAGATTTCTTTCAGTTTCCCTTGCATTTGTTTAATTCAAGGGAATTCCCCCTACAATCACAAGGTGGCAAACATGACTTGCTAGACAGTCAATTATATAGGACCTTTGATGTGCTCTTTTGTGTGGTAGTGGTACTGTATTAATTGAAAATTAAATGTTGGACTTCTATGCTATTTTCAGGTACCCCAACATATCGTGTGAACTCCTTACCTCAGACGTTGGACAGATCAATGACAGACTGGGAGAAGATGAACGTTTACTAATGAAACTTTATGGCTTCTTGCAAAATGAATCTCCACTCAACCCTTTACTGGCCAGTTTCTTCAGCAAGGTCCTGAGCATCCTCATCGGTAGGAAACCGGAACAGGTGAGATCAGTACAAAACGCTTGTATAAACCACACAGGTTTTAAAAAGTGTATGACCTGCGGGGTTTCATGAATGCTCTGGGAGAAAAGATTGTCCTTTGACACATCCTTAAACTTCAACTATCTTTTGCAGATTGTGGAGTTTCTGCGGAAGAGGGAAGACTTTGTGGACTTAATGATTAAACACATAGGGACCTCCGCCATCATGGACCTTCTGCTCAGAATGCTGACCTGCGTTGAACCACAGCAGCTCAGACAAGATGTCTTAAATGTCAGTGTTGTTATTTGGTTTACTTCGCATTTTAGCGTTTTTTTTTTTTTGTGTGTGTGTTCAATTACTGACCTCCATCTTCTCCTCCCACAGTGGCTGAACGAGGAGAAGGTGATCCAGAGGCTTGTTGATATGGTCCAGCCTTCTCAGGATGAGGATGTAAGTCACATTTCATCAGCAGTTTGTTTGGTGTTCTGTTGCTCTCTTACAGTGTCTTAAAGTCTCTCTGTTCATCATCCAGAGGCACTCCAACGCATCCCAGTCTCTGTGTGAAATCATCCGCCTTAGCAGAGATCAGATGTTCCAAGTGCAGGGCTGCTCAGAGCCTGACCCATTACTGGCCACACTAGAAAAGTAAGTCTCTACAACCTGTTTGTTTTTTCAAGGAGGAATACTCATTATTACTGTCATCATATTTTACTGTCATATTTTATTGTGCCAAAGTCATTACTAACTTACACATTCAAGGTTTTCCTTTATTATTACTATTTTCTTCATTGTAGAATAATAGTGAAGACATCAAAACCATGAAATAACACGCATGGAATCATGTAGTAACCAAAAAAAGTGTTAAACAAATCAAAATATGTTTGATATTCTTCAAAGTAGCCACCCTTTGCCTTGATGAGAACTTTGCACACTCTTGGCATTCTCTCAACCAGCTTCACGAGGTAGTCACCTGGAATGTATTTCAATTAACAGGTGTGCCTTAAGCTAATTTGTGGAATTTCTTTCCTTAATGCGTTTGAGCCAATCGGTTGTGTTGTGACATGGTAGGGGTGGAATACAGAAGGATAGCCCTATTTGGTTAAAGACCAAGTCCATATTATGGCAAGAACAGCTAAAATAAGCAAAGAGAAACGACAGTCCATCATTAATTTAAGACATGAAGGTCACTCAATCTGGAAAATGCACAAACTTTCAAAGTTTCTTCAAGAGCAGTCACAAAAACCATCAAGCGCTATGATGAAACTGGCTCTCATGGAGACCGCCACAGGAAAGGAAGACCCGGAGTTACCTCTGCTGTAGAGGATAAGTTCATTAGAGTTAACTATACCTCAGATTGCAGCCCAAAGAAATGCTTCAGTGTTCAAGTAAGAGACATCTCAACATCAAATGTTCAGAGGAGACGGAGTGAATCGGGTCTTCATGGTCGAATTGCTGTAAAGAAACCACTACTAAAGGACACCAATAAGAAGAGACTTGCTTGGGCCAAGAAACACGATCAATGGACATATTAGGTGGAAATCTGTGCTTTGGTCTGATGAGTCCAAATTTGAGCTTTTTGGTTCCAACCACCTTGTCTTTGTGAGACGCGGAGTAGGTGAACAGATGATCTCTGCATGTGTGGTCCCACCATGAAGCATGGAGGTGGGTGCTTTGCTAGTGACACTGTCTGATTTATTTAGAACTCAAAGCACACTTAAACAGCATGGATAACACAGCATTCTGCAGCGATACACAATCCCATCTGGTTGCGCTTAGTGGGACTATCATTTGTTTTTCAACAGGACAATGACCCAACACACCTCCAGGCTGTGTAAGGGCTATTTGACTAAGGAGAGTGGAGTGCTGGATCAGATGACCTGGCCTCCACAATCACCTGACCTCAACCAAATTGATATGGTTTGTAATGAGTTGGACCGCAGAGTGAAGGAAAAGAAACCAACGAGTGCTCAGCATATGTGAGAACTCCTTCAAGACTGTTGGAAAAGCATTCCAGGTGACGCAGGTTGAGAGAATGCCAAGAGTGCAAAGCTGTCAAAGCAAAGGGTGGCTTCTTTAAAAATATATTTGGTTTTAACACTTTGCTTACTACATGATTCCGTATGTTCATAGTTTTGATGTCTTCATTATTATTCTACAATGTAGAAAATAGTCAAAATAAAGATAAACCCTTGAATGAGTAGGTGTGTCCAAACGTCTGATTGGTACTGTACATGTCCCTTCCTTTCTCTCAGACAAGAGACTGTGGAGCAGTTGCTGTCCAACATATTTGACAAAGAGAAAAATGACTCTGCAATAGTCAGTGTAATTCAGATTCTCCTGACACTCTTTGAGACACGAAGACCAGCGTAAGTTAATGATATCCCATTTTAAAGTTATTTGTTTTGGGAGACTTTTTCTGATGTACGGTTCTGTCGTTTGCAGGTTTGAAGGCCATTTGGAAATCTGTCCTCCTGGTATGAGCCACCCGTCCTTTTCAGTCAATCAGAGCATTCTGGAGGCTGTCAGACCTAGGCTCAAAGACTTCCATCAACTGCTGCTGGAACCCCCAAAGGTAATACAGTACTTTACATATACTATATATACAAAAGTATGCGGACATCCCTTCGAGTTAGTGGATTTGGCTGTTGCAGCCACACCTGTTGCTAAAAGGTGTGTAAAATCGAGCACACCGCCATGGAATCACAGACAAACATTGGCAGCAGAATGGTCTTACTGAAGAGTTCTGACTTTCAATGTGCCACTGTCATAGGATGCCACCTTTCCAACAAGTCATTTTTATGCCCTGCTGTAGCTGCCCCGATCAACTATATATGGAAACTTCTAGGAGCAACAACGGCTCAGCCGCGAAGTGGTAGGTCACACAAGCTCATAGGACAGGATCGCCAAGTGCCGAAGCTCGTAGTGTGTAAAAAATCGTCTGTCCTCATTTGCAACACTCACTACCGAGTCAATGTCAGCACAATAACTGTTCGACGGGAGCTTTAAGAACAAGAAATGGGTTTCCATGTCCGAGCATCCGCACACAAGCCTAATATCACCATGCGCACTGCTAAGCGTCGGCTGGAGTGGTGTGAAGCTCACCGCCGTTGGACTCTGGAGTGACGAATCACACTTCACCATCTGGCAGTCTGACGGACGAATCTGGGTTTGGTGGATTCCAGGAGAATGCTACCTGCCCGACTGCGTAGTGCCAACTGTAAAGTTTGGTGGAGGAAGAATAATGGTTTGTGGCTGTTTTTCATGGTTCGGGCTAGTCCCCTTAGTTCCAGTTTACAACGACATTCTAGACGATTCTGTGCCTCCAACTTTGTGGCAACCTTTTGGGGAAGGCCCTTTCCTGTTTCAGCACGACAATACCCCAGTGCACAAAGCAAGGTTAATGCAGACATTGTTTGTCGATTGGTGTGGAAGGACTTGACAGGTCTGGATAGAGCCCTGACCTCAACCTCATCGAACACCTTTGGGATGAATTGGAACGCCGACTGCGAGCCAGGCCTAATCGCCCAAGATAAGTGCGCCCGACTTCACAAATTCTCTTGTGGCTGAGGGGATCCCCGCAGCAATGTTCCAACATCTAGTGGAAAGCCTTCCCAGAAGAGTTGAGGATGTTGTAGCAGCAAAAGGGGGGGGGAGACCAACTCCATATTTCTCATGATTTTGGAATGAGAAGTTCATTGAGCAGATGTCCACATACTTTTGGTCATGTAGTGTACCTATCGTCTTACACACACACTAAACATTGCAGATATATTTCAGTGAGCTAAGTATAGGTTTTTCTCTTTGTTATTAACTTGAATAAATATGACAACCACAATATTTTAAATAAACTATTACTACATTTCTCTGTTGTTATCCTGCTATCTTAATCTTGGTTTAACTTTGAGTCATATTTATCTTCAGAGTGGGTGGTCTTTCCTCTAAATTGACTTTACAAGTGCAGTCCACTCTACAAGTTCACTCCAATGGCGGTTGTGTTTGAGTTACCAACTGAATGAGAGCCTGATTGTTCCTTTCATCCCCATATTTGCAGAAGAATATCATGAAAACCACATGGGGAGTGCTAGACCCCCCAGTGGGCAACACCCGGCTGAATGTGGTCCGTCTAGTGGCCAGCCTCCTGCAGACCAACACTCATATCATCAACATGGAGCTGATTAACCTCAACACTCTAGGTGTCATACTTGTAAGTTGCCTGTCTCTTATATTTTACACATGGTTTTTAGTACTAGTTGTTCCTGTCTTAATCAGCACCAGGATTTAGACTGCTATGCACAGGGATTTCTGTCTTTCATGATACACTAGTTCCTTTACTACCCCCTTCTCATAACTAAGGTCAACAGGGATGATGCTCACTTCAACTTGGTTTGGAACATTTTCTTATTAAATAAATGTATGCTTTTAAAAAAACAATCTGTTTTATTCTCAGGACATGTACTTCAAATATATATGGAATAACTTCCTGCATTTACAAGTTGAAATATGCACTGCAATGATCCTAGCGATGCCCCCAGCCCAAAGTGAAAACCTCAAAATCAACAGTGATCAGGAGCCTGTCAGAGAAAGCCACCTCATCAATCATGTGAGACTTCATCACCCTTTTCTTTACATCTAGAATGGTACTCATGTCAGACAAGTCAATCAACTATTTTTGTGCGCTGTGTTTTAGCTGTTTCAGAAGTGCCAGTTTATACAGAGAATTCTTGATGCATGGAGCTCCAATGAGAAAGCGCAGTAAGTATTGTTATTATTAATGATATATGTGTCTAGTTGTTACTAGACCACTGCAGATTTGGGTTTTTTAAATCTCTTGTGAGCTCTTTAATTTTTCCCCTTGCGACGGCTCACAGAAAAGTCACCACAATGTGCTGGTAGGCTTCAGTAAGTGTTTCCTCTTGCAGGGCTGAGGGTGGACGTAGACAGGGTTACATGGGCCACTTGACCAGAATAGCCAACTCAATAGTGCACAACAGCGACAAGGGCCCCAATGGTGCACAGATACAGCAGCTCATCTCAGGTGAGTGGGCTTTGACACCCATAAGGAATGAGGTTGTTGGAGCGAAAAAACAATCCTTACTATATCCTGAAATGAGGTGGAAAAGACTCATCTTGTTATTTCTCTGTGTTATTTCAGAGCTCACAGAAGAAGACAGAGAGAGATGGGAGACCTTCATTTCTGGTCAGCTAGCTGACACAAACAAGAGAAACACTGTAGACCTAGTAAGTCTGATACAGACACCTCAGTTACTTAATGCCAAAATATGTTTTCAGAGTACACTGTTCCACAGTATTTACACTGACGTACTGAAAGGTGAAGTGCCAGTAATGCCGACGCTCTTTGAAGTATGTCTCATGGTTGTCCTCTTAGTAATACGGTTGGTTGCACTGTGCACTAGGTGAACACACACCATATTCACTCATCCAGTGATGACGAGGTAGACTTCAAGGACAGCGGATTCCACCAGGATTCCTCTTTACAACAAGTAAGTCTGTAACTGGATGAGACTATATAAATGCCTCAAAATCTCCATATTGATACTTAAAAAAAATTATTGTTAACATTATTGTACTTGTCTAGTAATAGTAGTACAGATTTTGTAAATATTAAATGTCTTCCAATTGTAAGTATGCTTGTGCTCTTAATCTTTAAACGATGAACCTATAGCTACAGTGTTAGTCAATTGTTTTGAATTGAAGTACTTGAAGTTTTTTGTAGTGCCAAGACTATATCATTATCGTTGGTCCTGGGTTTGCCAGGCCTTTTCTGATTATCAGATGCAACAAATGACGTCCAATTTTATTGAGCAGTTTGGCTTCAATGACGAAGAGTTTGCCGATCAGGATGATGTCGTGGAGTGAGTACTGATCCTGCATGTTTTCTTCCTGCTATTCTACTGGTTTGGGGGTTTCAGTAAGGGTGTGGGGGTGACTAGACTGGTGTTCTGTTAATAAATTATTTTCTTCCTTAAAGGACTAGGAATCAGTTTCTTTCTCTGTACAAAAGTTTAGGTTACATACATGTTTGCAATTAACATTTACATATGAAAATAAAATAAAAATAAAATGTAAGTGGTAGGTTAATTGGATGCCAATCTGAATTCAGCAACGCATGAATGTCAAATATTCTTATTACATTTTAAGTAGCTCATATTATACAGTTCTACCATTTTAAAGTAGATTGCCTGTGTCACTGTCAATCAAGACTGATGCTTTGCTTGGACCAGAGTCCAGAATGTAATTGGTAATTGCAAAACAGTTTATTTTAAATTTTTCTTGATCAAAATGGGGCTTGTGGTTGGTATGGACATGGTAGCCTCTGACCAAACATTTTAGAGGCCCTCCTGTTGGCCACATTAACAATGTAACTGTTTTAATGCTCACTTCCTGCAATTCTACACATTTTGCTATCCCTTACGCTATCCGAGTCAAATATCCCTTTTCTACCAAGCTGTTTTTCCGCCAACTTTATCCTGACAACTTTTACCCCCTCTTCTTTATATCTGAAAGGTATTGCTGGTATCAAAGCCCAAAAAATGTTCTTCCAAACGATCTACTAATCATTTCAGTAAAGTTCTGCCTACGGCATAGTATGAAACGTGGCCGTAATGCTGAGGCGGCTTTGGCACGCCCTACACTCTTAAACTCTTGATGGTTGCTCGACAGCCAGTTATACATTTTGCAAGACATGTCACTTCACCCATCTCTTCTCATAGCCCACCACACGCACTGTTTTCTTAAACATAACCGGGTGGATACATAAAGAATTACTGTGGGAATAAATATCACTGAATGATGAAACTATTGGATTAAAGTATGTGCAATTGAAGGCATGTATCAAGTTGTTGCTTACTGAAACCTCCCAAAGTCATCCAATTCTTGTAATAAATTTGAAGCAAACGCCTACTCGATTCTAATTTCAGCGCTGTTTTGATTGGGATGGCACAATTGCTCTGCTTTGAGACAAGTGTGGGGACTCATCTTGGTAAATCAATCAACTTTTAAAAATCTGTTTTGAATATTGTTTAGGATACTATTACTTGCTTAGTTAAATAAAAAAATATATATTTTAAATACCATATCTGTGTGAAAGCAGCAGAATATTATAAAATCACCATTCATCATTTTGGGAGTTTTTGATTCTCCCTGACTGTCTAGCTTTTACTTAGGGAGTTGATCGTTTTCAAAAATCTTATTTTAAAAATATATAGGTCCGTTATCTTTCCTACATACTTTATCTGGTTTTAGTATTTTGTTTACACTGAAACGTCTTTATGTACTATTTTTTTTTTTTTTTACTGTTTGGACATGGGCGGCCCGAGGAAAAACACTTAGGCGACCCACCCAAGACTTCTCTATGCAGAGTAAAAACCCTGCATAATTCAGTTTCGAATAAGTAGCGAACTTCAACCCTGTTCTGTGCCTCTGGCTCTTGTTATGTGGGTGATCTGCTGGCGGCTGGGCCCCTGAGGAGAATGACCAGGTGGGAATGGCTGGCTGGAGTTTCTGCATAAAGCTGCTTTCATGTCAATAACATTCTTCTTCCTGTTAATGGGCCTCTGTAGGTAGGCGTCCTGACGCCATTGTGTTTAGTCATTGTTTGTAGTCATTGTCTAATTAATATAACTAAACTAAACTCTTTTCTTTTAACATTTCAGTATTCCCTTTGATAGAATATCAGACATCAATTTTTCCTTGAATACAAATGAAAGTGTAAGTATTTTAATTTAATGCATTTCAAAGATAGTGAAAGGATGTTAAAATGAATGCCATGTTGTCTTCCATTTGTACTGGAGATCTGTTCAATTCTAGTGGAAATGAGTAAGATAACTTTCCTCAACTGCTACTTTATTATCTCCCAAAGTTTTAAAGTTTACAACTTTCATAATGCTGTTAGTCTTTACCCTGGGATTTTTTTTCAGCCTCAGAGACAGAATTTTGAAGCTAATTTCCTGCAAGCCTACACATTTTGCTATGGCTTATTTCTTGATCTTATGCTGTCTGATTCAAACATAAGTCATTGGGTGGCCACATGACATTTTTGGAGTTTCAGATTCTCCCAGACTAGTTTTTATTTTGGCAATTGTTAGTTCTCAAAGATAATCCGATTTATGAAAAATAAAAAAATTGCTCCATTATCTTTTCAACAATCTTTATCTGGTTTTAGTCATTTTTAAGTTTACACTGAAAACGTTTTACCATCCTGAAAAGGATTGGTACATATTAGCTAATGCTGCACTCTAGACGTCTGAAGTTCTGTTACCTATGAAAATGATGCACATACATATTTTCTTCCCTTTTCCATTTACAGTAATGAGGAAGTGGAGGCATCACAGCGTATCTTTTTGTGTATCATGTGCTTTACCCTGGTACTGGTGTTGTCTTCCAGGCGAATATAGCTCTGTTTGAGGCCTGCTGTAAGGAGAAGATCCAGCAGTTTGAAGATGCAGGCTCTGATGAGGAGGACATCTGGGACGAGAAAGATGTTACTTTCGCACCAGACGCTCAGAGACGTCCTCGGTACGGCAGCGCCTCTTGGCGGATATGTAAATTACATGATTTAAATGACTAACATATCTTCTGAGGCTGGTTTCAAAGCACTAGTTTGGGTGATTTTGATACATTTTCTTGACTTTTGTCCATTCTGTGCCTCCCATTAGGAGCTCTGGCAGCACAGATAGTGAGGAGAGCACAGACTCTGAGGAGGAGGATGTTAAACGTGATCCCTTTGACCCCAACAATGCCAGCTCTGATGACAGAATGGAGGTGGACACTGGTGAGTGATTGTTCCGGGTTTGCGCACTGGGGTTGGGTTTGTGTTTCGTTGGGTAGGTCGGTCGGTCTGGTATGATCTTTTCGAGATGATGCCTTGCTTTTTTGTGACGGCTGCCCTGTTGTTTCAGGGCCTCTGTGGACAGCTAACTTTGATGACATACCCATGGACACCGGGAGTTCTACGGCGATGGGAGAATCTGCCCTAGCCTCCGCTGCCCCAGCCTCCCCCTCCTCCCCTGCGGTTATACCAGAGTCTGCTGGCTGGAGCTCCCCCAATGCCTCCCCTGGCAAAGCCATGGGCTGGGCAGACTTCTCTAGCAACTTCTCACCAGTTAGGTAAGGGTTCATCATCCCACCACCCTCAATCCCAAGGCCTTAGGTGACACTATTGCCAAACATTTCCATATTGTGTTCCATGTAGTATGAATAAGGATGTGGGTGACAGGTGTTCTGTTCATTCCCCTGGCTTCCCATGTCTAATATTTGAGATTGGCTATTTTAAGAGGACAAATTCAAGACCTTTTCTGACTATTTTCCAGACCCAAAGATCCTTTGAGGAGCAATTCCCCAGTAGCAATGGAGACCTGTATAGAGACAGGAGACCCCTTGGGTGTCAACGCACCAATGCAGCATGAAGGTGAGGTTTGCCACTGAGCTTTTCAGGTATAAGTGTGTTACGGCTAACTCTGGTCACGGTTATGATGCTGTCCCTGTGTGACGTCACAGATTCTGACCAGTGGCCAGGGGATGAGGCAGCCCAGCCAGCCAGTTCCCCTGGAGGGAAAGCTGGATGCTCGGATGCAGAGGAGTCAGTCACCACTGAGACGGTCACCAATGGATCCATGAAGGAAACAGTTAGCCTTACTGTAGATGCCAAAACTGAAACTGCCATTTTCAAGAGGTAAGGCTTTTGATGACTCACCATACCCTGTTCCTCTGGTCACCAATCCTTCCTTTACAACACAGCCATTCACCTCAGAGCATGTGGAATTGACCTCTGTGTCTTGCCACGTTTTCCCCCTCCTGCACTGAGTGACTTAAATCCATGCAAGGCAGGGACACTCCAGTAGACTTGTATAAATATCTATATACCATTTATGTATCACCAAACCTACATTGCTGTCTGTGTTGTTTGAGAAACTGTCCTTCACTTTAACTGCAACACTTACAACATGAGCTTCCTCTTTCTCTCTGGCGTGCGTGTGGCTTCAGAGTGTTGAAATCTTATCGGTATGTACAGCCAGTCGGTGGGCAGACATCTGCCGTGTCTTGTTTTCATGTCAGCCACTGAGTTTTTTTATTAATTATTTTGCCATCTCCATTTGCATGTATATCTCAGATGTATTGATTTGGTCGTCGGTCGTCGTCAATGACGTCGTGAATTGGCCATCAGCCCTCGGGATTAGCCACTCCCAGGCTTTGAGTTGGCCTTGTTCTCCTTTCTGTCGATGTCCAGGTGGGGGTGTGGATTGGTGGAGGCAGTCTTCAAAATTTATCCACCACCTCCTTGTGCTGGTGTCTCATTGGCTTTGGTTTGTAGCTCATGGCATTGTGAGGTGGCTGGAATAAACTGGAGAGAGATGAATCTTAGCCGAGCAGTAGTCCTGTTGTCGCGCAAGATTCAGCTCTACTAGCAGTGAGCTTTGTTTTTAAGCTTGAATCTCAAGTCCAACAGACTTTCAAAATGCCATCTAGGTAGTTGTAAATGTAGTTCACTTTGCCAGGTCATTTTAAACATGAATGTGTTCTAAATTGACTTGCCTGCTTAAAGGTTAAATAAATCGCACATAACCGCCGCCTCAAACAGAAAATGAATAAGACTTGTAAAAATACCCAAATATCCTGGAGTGCGTTAGTTTTGCCTCGTAATTATGACGATGTAGTCGTGGTGGTTTTAATGACAAAAATCAAGACCGATGGCTGAAAACTTTGAATCATTTCGGCGAGTTTCAAAACTGTCATCTCCTCGTGTTCTGCTCTTCCAAACAAGCTCACTATTAAAAAGAGGAAACTGCTGTAAGTGGATGGTCAGAAAATCTAAATGGACTCTTGCTGCTTCTGTCCATTTGCTGTCCATTTTGTTCCTTGCATCCATTTTTAACCGCCATACGCATTTCGACACATTCGTTTGCCCAATGCTTTGATGTTGTCTCTCTCCCATTCTGCATGCGCTAGTCTTTTCTGTTCTGTGTCTATAAACAATGGGGGTTTCTGTCTGTCATTCTGAATGTTTGAAATGGCAAGAGCTCTGTAAATGTTCCCTTTTTTCTCTGCAGTGAGGATGTGAAGTTGTCTACCTCAGAAGACGCATCTGCAAAGTACGTGGTGAGGGAGAGTGGAACACCAGAGAAGAGGGTCCCTGCATCTGTCCAGCCTGTCAGCAACTGTTCCAAACCAGGGTCTGGCTCCATGTTGTCTACTTATACCTTCACTGGAACTGTCTCGTACTAGTGAGCTATTTTCAGACATGCTATTGTACCGGTTCTGTCTCATGATGTCCTATCTTTTATTTCTTCCCTTCCACAGTGCACACCATTCAGATGAGAAATCAAAAGTCCCCAGTGATGCTGTTAATGGTCCCCTAGAAGGAACAGCAATGGACGAAGCCAAGTAAGTGTCAGCTAGAATGAGGTTGTGCTGTGGGGTTCCAGTCTGGCATGTCTTATCACTTGTGAAGTGTGTGTCATCCAGTATTTTACACTGTGTCCTCTGTCTGCCCGCCTACAGAACAGAGCAGAGCGTGGCCTCACCGGCGGCAGCTGTGAATGGCCCAGGGTGATGTGTGGTTCCTGCCAGCCTGTTCCTGCCACGCCCAGCTCTCTCCCTGGGCCACCAGTAGAGAGCAGTGCAAGTCCAGAGTCAGAGCTGCTGCTGCACTAACTTCACCAGATCAGGACCAGCAATATTAATATTAGGCTATTACAGACAGTTGTACAGGAAGTTGGAACTGAATGAGGAGATACTCTAATGGATACAGTTATTATTTTTTTGCATTCGTTTATATACTATTGTTATGAGGTGATCCGTCTGATATTTTGCCACTCCAAGTTAAATAGTAATGTTGCTATAGTTAAAATGATTGTATGAATAAAATATTTTATAAAAAGAAAATGTATACAGAAACAGACGATAACTGAAATATACCAATTGGAAAACTTGGTGTGATTTTGATAGGGGTTTCCTTCTGCACAAAATCTGATAATTTCATTTCCAGCTACCATGCAATGTTAATCGGCAACCCATGTTGGTATGTTTATCAGTACGCTTGTTGGTAGCAATCAAAATAATTTTAAATATTCAAAGGTTTATTTTTCCACAGCTATTATTTGTAAATGTTTCTTGTATACTTTCAACATGAGCAAGATTTGAAAACCTTTGGTATAGTTTTTAACTTAATTTATTAAGGTAGATAATGTTCTGTTAGTGCCATACACATGTTTTCTCCCCCTTGACAACATTAAACTGTAGAAAATGGTTTCCAGTTGCACGTATCTAGTGAGTGTTAACTGTCTGAAGTCTTGTGGTAAATGGCTTCCATTTTACAACTGTTACAGTACCACTCAAGTCAAACGTTCTACCTGCAAAATGATGCGTGTGTAATGCATGATTGAAGCAATACCAAGAATATTCATCAACCATTGATAATTTTTATACGGTGCATTTGGAAAGTATTCAGACCATTTGACTTTTTCCACATTTTGTTGTTATAGCCTTAGTCAAAATGGATGGTCCCCCCCCCCAGGTTTTTAGAAATTAAATACAAACCATTCAGACCCTTTACTCAGTACTTGGAAGCACCTTTGGCAGTGATTACAGCCTTCAGTATTCATGGGTATGACACTACAAGCCTGGCACACCTGTATTTGGGGAGTTTCTCCCATTCTTCTCTGCAGATCCTCTCGAGCTTTGTCAGGTTGGCTGGGGAGAGCCACTGCACATTTCAGGTCTCCAGAGACGTTAGATCGGGTTGAAGTCCCTCCTATGTTTTCCTCAGCTGTGTGCTTAGGGTCGTTGTCCTGTTGGAAGGTGAACCTTTGCTCCACCCAGTTCCTGAGTACTCTGCTGCAAGTTTTCATCAAGCATCTCTCTGTACAGTTGTGGCCAAAAGTTTTGAATGACACATTCATTTTCACAAAGTTTGCTGCTTCAATGTCTAGATATTTTTGTCAGATGTTACTATGGAATACTGAAGTATAATTACAAGCATTTCATAAGTGTCAAAGGCTTTTATTGACAAGTACATGAAGTTGATGCAAAGAGTCAATATTTGCAGTGTTGACCCTTCCTTTTCAAGACCTCTGCAATTTCCCTGGCATGCTGTCAATTAACTACTGGGCCACATCCTGACTGATGGCAGCCCATTCTTGCATAAGCAATGCTTGGAGTATGTCAGAATTTGTGAGTTTTTGTTTTTCCACCCGCCTCTTTGAGGATTGACCACAAGTTCTCAATGGGATAAAGGTCTGGGGAGTTTCCTGGCCATTGACCCAAAATATCAATGTTCTGTTTCCCAAGCCACTTAGTTATCACTTTTGCCTTATGGCAAGGTGCTCCATCATGCTGGAAAAGGCATTGTTCGTCACCAAACTGTTCCTGGATGGTTGGGAGAAGCTGCTCTTGGAAGATGTGTTGGTACCATTCTTTACTCATGGCTGTGTTCTAGGCAGAATTGTGAGTGAGCCCACTCCCTTGGCTGAGAAGCAACCCCACACATGAATGGTCTCAGGATGCTTTACTGTTGGCATGACACAGAACTGATGGTAGAGCTCACCTTGACTTCTCCGGACAAGCTTTTTTCCGGATACCCCAAACAATCGGAAAGGGAATTCATCAGAGAAAATTACTTTACCCCAGTCTCGGCAGTCCGATCCCTGTACCTTCTGCAAAATATCAGGCTGTCCCTGATGTTTCTCCTGGAGAGAAGTGGCTGCTTTGCTGCCCTTGACACCAGGACATCCTCCAAAAGTCTTGGCCGCACTGTGCATGCAGATCCACTCCACCACCTCCTGCCATTCCTGAGCAAGCTTTGTACTGGTGGTGCCCCGATCCTGCAGCTGAATCAAATTTAGGAGACGGTCCTGGCGTTTGCTGGACTTTCTTGGGCGCCCTGAAGCCTTCACAACAATTGAACAGCTCTCCTTGAAGTTCTTGATGATCCGATAAATGTTTGCACCAAAATCAATCTTACTGGTAGCAATATCCTTGCCTGTAAAGCCCATTTTGTGCAAAGCGATGATGACGGCACGTGTTTCCTTGCAGGTAACCGTGGTTGACAGAGAAACAATGATTCCAAGCACCACCCTCCTTGAAGCTTCCAGTCTGTTATTCAAACTCAATCAGCATGACAGAGTGATCTCCAGCCTTGTCCTCGTCAACAAGAGAATCACTGACATGTCAGCTGGTTCTTTTGTGGCAGGGCTGAAATGCAGTGGAAATGTTTTTGGGTGGGATCCAGTTCATTTGCATGAATTAATTGCAATTCATCTGATCACTCTTCATAACATTCTGGAGTATATGCAAATTGCCATCATACAAACTGAGGCAGCAGACATTGAAAATTAGTGTCATTCTCAACTTTTGGCCACGACTGTACTTTGCTCTGTTAATATTTCCCTAGATCCTGACTGGTCTCCCAGTCCCTGCTGCTGAAAAACATCCCCACAGTATGATGCTACCACCACCATGCTTCACCGCAGGGATGGTGCCAGGTTTCCTTCAGACATGACGCTTGGCATTCAGGCCAAATTGTTCAATCTTGGTTTCACCAGACCAGATAATCTTGTTTTCTCATGGTCTGAGAGTCTTTAGGTGCCTTTTGGCAAATTCCAAGCAGGCTGTCATGTGCCTTTTACTGAGGAGTGGCTTCCGTTTGACTACTCTACCATAAGGACCTGATTGGTGGTGCTGCAGAGATAGTTGTTCTTCTGGAAGGTCCTCCCATCTCCACAGAGGAACTCCAGAGCTCTGTCAGAGTGACCATCTGGTTCTTAGTCACCTCCCTGACCAAGGCCCTTCTCCCCCAATTACTCAGTTTGGCTGGGCGGCCAGCTCTAGGAAGAGTCTTGGTGGTTCCAAACTTCTTCCATTTAAGAATGATGGAGGCCACTGTTTTCTTGGGGACCTTCAATGCTGCAAAAAAATTTTGGCATCCTTATTCTGCTCTGTGCCTCGACACAATCCTGTCTTGGAGCTCTACAGACAATTCCTTCGACCTCATGGCTTTTGTTCTGACATGCACTGTCAACTATGGGATCTTCTATCTACAAGTGTGTGCCTTTCCAAATCATTTTCAATCAATTGAATTTACCACAGGTGAACTCCAAGTTGTAGAAACATCACAAGGATCATCGATGGAAACAGGATGCATATGTGCTCAATTTTGAGTCTCATAGCAAAGGGTCTGAATATATAAATAAGGTATTTCAGTTTTATATTTGCAAATATTTTGAAAAGGCAGTTTTCGCTTTGTCATGAGGTATTGTGTCAGTGTTAAACAAATCAAAATTGATTTTTAATTCTTCAAAGTTGAAACCCTTTGCACACTTGGCATTCTCTCAACCAACTTCACCTGGAATACTTTTCCAACAGTCTTGAAGGAGTTCCCACATATGCTGAGCACATGTTGGCTACTTTAGCTTCACTCTGTGGGCCAACTCATCCCAAACCATCTCAATTGGGTTGAGGTCGGGTGATTGTGGAGGCCAGGTCATCTGATGCAGCCCTCCATCACGCTCCTTGGTCAAATTGCCCTTTCACAAGCGCAAACCAGCTGGGATTGTGTATCGCTGCAGAATTCTGTAGTAGCCATGCTGGTTAAGTGTGCCTTGAATTCTAAATAAATCACAGACGTTGTCACCATCACACCACCTCCTCCATGCTTCACGGTGGGAACCACACATGCAGAGATCATCTGTTCACCTACTCTGCGTCTCACAAAGACACGGCGGTTGGAACCAAAAATCTCAAATTTTGACTCATCAGACCTAAGGACTTCCACCGGTCTGATGTCCATTGCTCGTGTTTCTTGGCCCAAGCAAGTCTCTTCTTCGTATTGGTGTCCTTTTAATAGTGGCTTCTTGCAACAATTCTAACACGAAGGCCATATTCACGCAGTCTCTTCTGAACAGTTGATGTTGACATGCGTCTCTTTCTTGAACTCCGTGAAGCATTTATTTGGGCTGCAATTTCTGAGGCTGGTAACTCTAATGAATGTATCCTCTGCAGCAGAGGTAACTTTGGGTCTTCCTTTCCTGTGGCGGTCCTCATGAGAGCCAATTTCATCATAGCACTTGATGGTTTTTGCGACCACTTGAAGAAACATTCAAAGTTCTTGAAATGTTCATTATTGCCTTAATGATGGACTGACTTTCATTTCTCTTTGCTTTTTTGAGCTGTTCTTGCCATAATATGGGTATTTTACCAAATAGGACTATCTTCTGTATACCACCCCTACCTTGTCACAACACAACTGATTGTCTCAAATGTATTAAGGAAATTAACTTTTAACAATGCACACCTGTTAATTGAAATGCATTCCGTATGACTTCCTCATGAAGCTGGTTTAGAGAATGCCAAGAGTGCAAAGCTGTCATCAAGGCAAAGGGTGGCTACTTTGAAGAATCTCAAATATAACATTTGTTTTGATTTGTTTAACAATTTTAGTTACTACATGATTCCATGTGTTATTTCATAATATTGATCGTCTTCAGTATTATTCTACAATATAGTAAAACTAAAGAAAAACCCTGGAATAAGTAGGTGTGTCCAAAATTGATTGGTACTGTATATATATACACACACACACACGTGGACAACCCTTCAAATTAGTGGATTCGGCTATTTCAACCATACCTGAGGCTGACAGTTGTATAAAATGGACACAGCCATGTAATCTCCATACACAAACATTGGCAGTAGAATGGCCTTACTGAAGAGCTCAGTGACTTTCAACGTGGGGCCATCATAGGATGCCACCTTCCCAACAAGTCAGTTCGTCGAATTTCTACCCTGCTCAAGCTGCCCCAGTCAACTGTAAGTGCTGTTAATGTGAAATGGAAATGTCTAGGGGCGAAAGCGTCTCACCCATGAAGTGGTTGGCCACACAAGCTCATAGAACAGGACCACTGAGTGCTGAAGCACAGAAATCATCTGTCCTCAATTGCAACACTCACTACTGAGTTCATGCTGCCTCTAGAAGCAACGTCAGCACAAGAACTGTTTGTTTGGAGCTTCATTAAATGGGTTTCCACAGGCAAGCAGCTGCACACAAGCCTAAGATACGCAATGCCAAGCATTGGCTCGAGTGGTGTAAAGCTCCCCGCCATTGGACTCTGGAGCAGTGGAAACGCATTCCTTGGAGTGATGAATCACGCTTTACCATCTGGCAGTTCGACAGACGAATCTGGTTTTGGTGGATTCCAGGAGAACACTTACCTGCCCGAATGCATAGTGCCGACTGTAAAGTTGGGCGGAGGAGGAATAATGGTCTGGGGCTGTTTTTCATGGTTCAGGCTAGGCCCCTTAGTTTCCAGTGAAGGGAAATCTTAATGCTACAGCATACAATGGATGACATTCTAGACGATTGCTTCTATCTTCGTGGCAACAGCTTGGGGAAGTCCCTTTCCTGTTTCAGCATAAAAAAATGCCCCAGTTCACAAAGCGAGGTCCATACAGGAATGGTTTGTTGAGATCGTCATAGAAGAACTTGACTGGACTGCACAGAGCCCTAACCTCAACCCCATTGAACACCTTTGGGAAGAATTGGAACGCCAACTGCGAGCCAAGCCTAATCGCCCAACATCAGTGCACAACCTCACTAATGCTCTCGTGGCAAGTCCCCGCAGCAATGTTCCGACATCTAGTGGAAAGCCTTCCCAGAAGAGTGGAGGCTGTTGTAGCTGCAAAGGGGGGGCCAACTCCCTATTAATGACCATGAATTTGGAATGAGATGTTTGATGAGCAGGTGTCCACATACTTTTGTAGTGTAGATGGTATCTGTGCCAGCAATGGAAAAGGGATAAACTGTTTATATAAGCACTATTCTACCCTATTTTCTCAGATATTAGATTTCACGTATTGTATTAATCTCAAAATAATTACTCCTAACATGACATTGATTCAAGAGTTTGACAACGGTCTTTAGGGATTCAATTCAAACAAACCTGGGGGCCTTTTCTGTTCAATTAATCTAGGTGTTCAAATGCTCATGTGCTTTGCTAGTACAGTGTTATTTTCCCAGAGTAGATGTTGGATTAGTCAAACGGCAGTTAGTATAGTATAGTAGTATAGCATATAGTATATGGCCATGTTCTGTTATAATCTCTACCCGGCACAGCCAGAAGAGGACTGGCCACCCCACATAGCCTGGTTCCTCTCTAGGTTTCTTCCTAGGTTTTGGCTTTTCTAGGGAGTTTTTCCTAGCCACCGTGCTTCTACACCTGCATTGCTTGCTGTTTGGGGTTTTAGGCTGGGTTTCTGTACAGCACTTTGAGATATCAGCTGATGTACGAAGGGCTATATAAATAAATTTGATTTGATTTGAGTATAGCCACTGCACAATAGTTGAGCCTGGATGACAGCTTGGATGACAAGTAGGTTTAAGCTTAAAACAGTAACACACAAACGCTATATGAAATAAATATGTTTAATATTAAATCAGTATGATACATTTGAAAACAAATTTGCTTATATAAGTTTTACAGATTCAGGTTGCCTGGCAGGTTGTGTCTGGGCCTGTATGGCCAGTAGTTGCACAGTCATACCCTATTATCACGTGGCCTTGTCAAGTGATGAACAACTTCTCTTTGGAGAACCCTCCTTAGACGTCACCTTCACAAAGAAAGACGGATGTTCCTCTCTGGGGCCACTATTTCACTTCATTAATGTGTTAAACATGATAAGGGGCAGCAGGGTAGCCTAGTGCTTAGTGTTGGACTAGTAACCGGAAGGTTGCAAGTTCAAATCCCCGAGCTGACAAGGTACAAATCTGTCGTTCTGGCCCTGAACAGGCAGTTAACCTGCTGTTCCTAGGCCGTCATTGAAAATAAGAATTTGTTCTTAACTGACTTGCCTAGTTAAATAAAAGTAAAATAAACAAGATACAGTTCATTATATTAACTTACGCTTACAGTTCTCAGCAGCCCTGATCGATCATCTCTAGATGCTGCCGGGAGAGAAAGAGGAGAGTCCGATGTCAATTCGCTTGCAATACTTGTGAAGTCGTTGGACTTAAAATATCAATTATCTAAAGCCCATTTGAAATAATACTACTGAAGGGCTTGGTCATAATGTTAGTTTAGCATTCTGCCCATCTTGCATCATTCTAGGTTCAAAAGAGAGCAGAGACACCTCACGTAATCACCCTGAGGCTGACTGTAAGCCCTCATTCACCTCTCCTATGAGCTGCATGTCTCAGACAGGGAACACTGTCCTGTCTTGGAAGCTCTGAGACGGTCTGCTTCATTTCAGAATGCTCACTTGGCACGATCAACAGTTTGGTGGTGTTTGCTGTGCCCAGTACCTATACCGAGTTGAGTTAAAACAAAATAAGTTAACACTTTCTGCATCTGAATGAAGAGGTAAAAACAATAGAAAGACATACAATAGCGCAACTTATCTGAGGATGTCGGCCATTTTTAACATGACACTTGTGCACTGATAATATCTCCAGCAGGTGGCACTATTTCCTAGTCAGTGAATGTCAAGTTGACTAGTGTAGCCACAGTATGAGAAGGTGACATCTGAGTTGTATAGTAACCTGGTGAGTAGTCCTGCTGATGAGAGCTGGGGCGTTGTAGGAGCATTGGGACGCGAGGTCATCACAACTCCCATAGATCACCACCACGTCCTCCATGGTGCCGTCGTACACGTCAAACTTCCTGTTCACCTCCACGTCTACCAGATAGGCCCGGGCCAGATGAGAACAAATCCTGTGGTAACTCCAGCCCTGTGAGGGAAAAGGATTTTGTTCAAATGATTTTGGAACTGTCGAACAATACTGTCTGTTGTCCGCTGGTTATACAGAATGCTAAGTAACGCAACTCACTCTCTCAATCTGTGCTGCGATTTACGGGCCATTTTCTTTGTTGTTTAACTTTATAGGAATGCTACAGTGGATGTGTAACTTGCAGAGTGTGAGACTCCCATTTATTTCAATGAAACCTGGGCGTAAGCAGTTTGGATCTTTACTACATATTGCACCATAGAGCGCTAAGTTGGTAGTACCTGATAGCTAATGTGCTCCATGAAGGTGCTGGTGCTGATTTTCACTGCCAGGGAGCGCCAGATCATATACTCCAGAGACGGGAACTCAGGGAAAACATCAAACGCCTCAAACAGGGATTCAATAGCAATGAAGCAGGTCTGGGGAGAAACCATGGAAAACAATCAGGAAAAATATAGACAGGGGGAAAAATGGCAGGTAACAATTGTCTCCATGGTTACGTGGAACAGTTGGAGAAGTGGCCTTATGGCTGGTTTATCAACCTCACAGTGACGTTTTTGCACACAATTATCTATGTCGTGAAAGATCACACCCTTATCTGACATAGCTATTATCAGACAGAGGAGTGGATATTCAGTTACTTGGGCTTTCTCCAAAACAACTGCATCAGATACAGGGCCATTCTGGAAAGAGCCTTGATAATATTGCCCACTTTGTCCATACTACTATTCTCCTTTACATTTGTACTGATCCGACCTTTGAGACTGAAAAAGGTTCTCAAACACTTGTCTTCACTGACATAAAAAAAAAGGCAATTTCACGCGAACAAAGTTTAGTAAATGAACTGTAGAGAGACCTGAGTGGCTGTCTCACAGGTGACCGTCATCTCCATAGACTGCTGGGTGAGACAGTTGAGTTCTCCCATGATGGCCCCGCAGCTCCTGTAGTCTGTCAGCCTGGTCTTCTCCTTGGGCCTCTTGCCTCCAAGGTTTGGGCTTCCTCCAGTCATCTGCGATACAGTACGGTTCAGAGATTCACATCCATACAGTATAAGGTTATGACCACAGAGCGTCAATCAGGTGATTTTGTGCTTGTTTGATGATTAGGTACAGCTTCCATTTCAACAACCGGAAACCCTTCCATGTAAAGTATAATGAAAAACATAAGCTGGGGATGTGTACATTTAATTACGCCTCTTGAAGAAGATGCATCAACCAGCGTCATCAATGTGACCCGGGGAATAAGGATGGGAGCTCTGAGAAGAGGATACTGCAGTTTGTAAGTGTGACAGCTGGTCTACCTCATAGGTAACAAAGCATTTGCTTTTATGCCCATCGTGCTGCTCCATGACTCACAGAGTCATAGAGCTTATTACACACTCCGTCTTCATACAATGTGAAAATGACCTGTGACGTTGGTAAGTTCAAACCATTCTAGGATGAGGAGATCAAACAAACAAAAAAATGTAGCAAAAGACAATTTCTTAATACAGTAATTGCTGAAGTTCAGCTTTACAGCGTGATTGAAATGTAAAAGGCATTGTTCCCGCTTAGCAGAGACTGCATTCACGGTAACCGCTGCATATGTCGTTTCAATTGGAAAATTCCCTTTAAATTTCTATCGCGGAATCTGTAGAGCTTCAGTGTTATAGATTGAATAGAGCCCTAAGTAACAAAGGGATGTTTGTGCTTTTAACATTTTACGACCTTGCTAATTACAAAAATAATTTCGAATAAAATACTGATAGAGATTGTTGTTGCACTCAATATTTCTATTTGAGACTTCCCTTTCTAGTTTGTTTTCTACTATCCTTAATAAAGCTTCAACAAACAAAGTGTCCCTGAAGGTACTTTGGCTTACTGTATCTACCGAATGAGAAATTCGATATAAAGAAAATGTAGGAAACATGTTAATCAATGTTTCTGAATATTGTTTAATATCAGGTCCTGAAACCAATGCCTTATACTGCATTAACAACATGAATGGGACAATGACTTAAAAAAAATAATTTTAAAAAGTCCAATTTTATATTCAGAGGCAAAGAAACAAGAATTGGTATAGAAAATGAGCTGATTTTGAACAACGGCGTAAGATCACAAGGTAAGTAAAGGTGTCTGTACAAAGAGAGCGCTATTATCCCCTGCCTTTCAAAATGACCCATAATTGCACTGTCACACTGTAATGTGTTGAAATAGCTTACATTGTGTTCCATTTTAAGGTGACCAAAATGACAAGTGATTAAGTGTAATTTCCAAATATTAATAGCATTGACTGTATACTTGATGTTGTGTTCTACAGAGCTACAATGTGACGGAGTGAGGTAATTAGTTTGTGGTGAAGACTGGGAAAGAAACTACTGGTGAGTAGTAGGCAGATGAATATCAGCCAGCCATTATTTTGTTGGCTCTGAAAAGAATGTGTCATGCCAAAGACATTCATTCCCAACTATTACATCTAGCAGTGATGTTTCAAGTTTGTGGTTTTTGTGTCTGATCATATTGCAAATGAAAACCGCTCGATACAAAAACGAGAATGCATTTTCAGAACAGTAACCCCTGATTAACAAAACTTCAGCTCAGTAGTATGTTATCCCTTTTACTATTTGTGCGTATCAGTACATACCTTAACCAGGCCAGAGACAATCAAGTGTATTCCTTGAGGGTCATCATTTTCTTGTATGATGGTGTCTCCAAAGTCAAAGAAAAGAAGCTTGGCCACTGTCTGAAATAACACGATAAATAGAAGGAAAAAAATGGCATGAAAGAAACATTGGTATAATACAGAAAATAAAAACGATTGTCATTCTAAGGCAAGGGTCTGAGAGATGTGTGCTCTACCTTGATGAACTGAATCTGGGTGCTGTCTTTGTTCAGCCAAGGCAAATTCTGCAAAAGCTCCTCTGCTGTTGCTGCTGGGATTGTTGGTGGAAATTTGATCAATTTCTTCATTTTTATTTCAATCATCTGCCAAAGGGAAAAATGTAACATTCATTCATTTAATTTGTCAATAATAAACCTAACTCTGTATAGTCAGAGGCAACAATATATGTATATATTTGAGGAAATTCATTGGAGGCATTGTAAATGGCAGGAGGAGCAAACTGAAAGCACCTTCTCCAGCTTTGATGCTTCTATGTCATCTAAGAGCCCCCCGGACACTAGTGTATGGATGGCGTCTCTCTCACTGTTCAGCACGGCTCGTATGGCCTGTCTGGTCTTCACCGAGATGGCAATCTCAGGATGGTCTCTCTGCAGCAAGCCTGAGAAAAGATCCCACACAGTGTCCTCAGTCACACTCCTGTCAGTTGTGAACTTAGCACACTGTGCGTAAGCTTGCCATCAAATAACAAAAAGAACCTGAGATGCACTGAGGGCTACATAATTCTATTTCAGAAATAGAAAATCAAGCTGTTTTACATATACTTGTAGTGTGTAATCCTGCTTTGCGTCTGTGAAGACTCCCTAAGGTCACCACAGATCTGCTCTTTCTAAATGCTAATGAAAGGTGTTATATAGTTTTCAGAAAGAAGCATCAATCTCGTCCAGCAAGAGAGCATGCTGGGAATCTGAGAAAATGGCTCCATGAGGCATTATTACCAGTATCCTACTGAGCCCTTGTGTTCTCCCAGAACACATTTAGGTCCCCTACTTTGAGGAGTCACCTATGTCCTGTTTCTGTCTTTGATGGGGTACAATGGACTGGTAGTTACATCCCATACCTTTTCTCCGAATCCCTGCTAGCTTCCCGATACCAGAGGCCCAATCATTAGTATTTCCTGATGTGTCCCATTTCCTTTGATGGTTGTATCTAAAAAGATAGTTGCTCTAAAAGTACACAGACTTGATCCCCCAGCCTGCTCCCTTTTTCTCCCTCTCAAGTAAGTTGGTCAGAACTTAGGTACGTAGAATCACTACAAGCATGACCAGAACAGCTTCAACTATACGTAAGTTTAAATTATTGTACGTCTTTAAAGCATGATTGGCTAGCAGTGCATTTTTCTCCATTAACCAAGGTACACAATTAGAAAATCACACATTCTAAACTGGGTAGTTCGAGCCCTGAATGCTGATTGGCTGACAGCCGTGGTATATCAAACGTATACCACGGGTATGAGAAGATGGAACGAGATGGATTTTGGCTGACATTCTGCACATTTTCTCATCGATGAAACATTTGATCTCAATAGTTTTCTGTTCCCAAAACTAGAATCTGTTATGAACAGAGTGGACTAAGTTTTGTAGACTTTCGCCTTTGCAATAGTTCGGAAAAAAAATTGCCATGGCATTGATGAATACTTGTTTCTGAATTGGCTTGATGGGCATTGTAGAGCGTGCATTATTTGCCTATAATGTACTGTAGAATTCAATGGCTGTAATTTATTCTTACATGTTCTAAGTTTGAGCTGCTTTTGAAAACAAAAGTCAAATTGAAAACATTATCGGCATTGTTGAATTAGATTTTAATAATGGCAAGCTAGGACTAATGGATGGTATGGTTAGCTAAACTAGCAGGTATGTTTGGTTACCACGGCAACTACTGTAGGTATCCAGTAAACTTGCTAGCTACTCGTGGATGTTGAACACATTTCTACAGGAAAATGAACACATTTATATCGGCACATGTGTTAAATTATAGCCATGGTATAAAAGGGATAATAAACTGGGGGCTCTATGCGTTCTCTGGAAAATAATGAATTATTTTCGATAGAACTGATAGCCAGCCCCTCGTTGGTTATCCCTTACTTACTATACCGGCCACTCAAGAGTATTAACATCAGTCCATTGAAGGATTCTGTCATTGTTTCATTGAATAATTTTTCCATCTATATCAATTTAGGGGAGGTTTAATGTAGGATACTTGACATGTAAATAGGACTGAAGGATTGCTGCTGTGAAAGATGTAGGTGAGTTAAAGCCAACTAACTATACTATATTTGTGATCTCACAGTGACCCTGGTTAAAGTGATGGCCTTTATTCAGCATGACTGATATACTGAAGATACAGTAACATTGCTTGTCTGTCTCCCCTACTCTCTTACCAATCTCCCTGACAGCCTGCTGGCAGTTTCTCTCCAGTATTACTTTCAATTTCTGCAACACAAGATGTGGTGTGATGTACATGATCCCAACACATTATAGGGCTATGTAGTAATTATTATTTGGCTAGATACATCTCTGTGTTGCAAAAAAAAAGCACAAAAAAAAAGGCAAGTACCTAAGATTTCTTTACTATGAGAGAACTAAACATGATATCATGTTGTGAAAAGATCAACATTTGTTGTTGTATACTGTATTGTAAATGTCATTTAAAAACACCTTAGATATGCTTTTGTCATCAGAGATATGGTCAATGATCTTGCTTATGTGCTCCTCTCCGATGACATAGCCTTTCCCGATGTCATACCCAAAGCTGAGCTGCTTATGGATCTGCCGGTTTATGATTTCTATGAGCTTGGGAATGATGATCTGAAACATGTACATTCAACAATAGATTATTAAGATTCACAGCCTTGCTAAATGTAACTGGATAACCTTAGAAAATGTGCTGTAAAGCTATGTCAAATCTACACTGAGTGTACAAAATATTAGGAACACCTGCTCTTTCCATGACATAAACCGGCCAGGTGAAACCAGGTGGAAGCTATGATCCCTTATTGATGTCACCTGTTAAATCCACTTCAACCAGTGTAGATGAATGGGAGGAGACAGGTTAAATAAGGATTTTTAATCCTTGAGACAACTGAGGCATGGATTGTGTATGTGTGCCATTCAGAGGGTGAATGGTCAAGACAATATTTAAGTGCCTTTGAACAGGGTATGGTAGTAGGTGCCAGGCGCACTGGTTTGTGTCAAGAACTGCAACGCTGCTAGGTTTTTCACGCTCAACACTTTACTGTGAGTATCAAGAATGGTCCACCACCCAAAGGACATCCAGCCAACTTGACACAACTGTGGGAACCATTGGAGTCAACATGGGCCAGCATCCCTGTGGAATTCTTTGCCCTGACAAATTGAGGCTGTTCTTAGGGCAAAAGGGGGTGCAACTTAATATTAGGAAGGTGTTACTAATGTAAAAATGTACACTCAGTGTATATCACTGATCATAGATTTTATGGTCCCATCAAAGCATAGCATACCTTCACCAAACGAAGTGCCCTGGTAAGGCGGATCATTTTAGACACCTTCACAATTTTTATCATGTGAATATTGACAACATATGCTGTGGTTTCTAAATAATGGTCCAGGAATATGTCAACACAAGCCAAGACGATAATGAAGAGGTCAAACTGGTTCCAGTGATTGAAGATATAGGCCTTCCTCATGGCCAAAGCCTGTAGAACAAGAGGAAATGTGTCACAGAGGGTCTTAAAACCCAAATGTTTGACATTATGTGAGGGCATTGTGTATTAGATTATTTTTAGTTTACATGTATTTTAGTGTTGGCCTATGTCCTACCTTCAGTATAGCCTCCACAAGATAGCCGCTGAAGAAAATGTAGTTGATAATACTGAGTTCTAGGTTATGTTTTTCACTGATCGCTGGGATGAACTCCAGGATGATGGGGAAGATGTTGAGGACAATCAATGCGTAGATGAAATACTCAAAGGGGAGGCTGAAGACAACCTGGTAGCATCGCTTGAGCATCGCATTCCTGAATTACAACATATCGTTGCGAACATTATGTGTCATTAGAGCAGTTATACAACACCATTATTTCACTGACTAACCTGGTGGTCTAAATGAATTTACAGTAAATCTCAGCTGTGCTTTCTTACCTTGATGGTTTAAGTTTATCAAGCTTGACATTGTACAGCCAGTCCTCTAGACTCCTCCGAAGAGACACAAAAAACCCTTTCAGCTCCCAGTATTTCTTGACATCCTGAACACTCATGAACCTAAACAAAGACAGAAACGTATGCATTGCTCTCCCAATTTTTGCAAACATATCTTCTCCTATACTTAAACAGTCCTCAATGTATATCACATACCTGTATATGAACTCGTATTTCCACTTTATAAAAATAAACCACACATCATAGCTACAGTGCATTCGGAAAGTATTCAGACCCCTTGACGTTTTCCATATTTTGTTACGTTACAGCCTCATTCTTAAGTGGATTAAATAAAAAACGGTCCTCATCAATCTACACACAATACCCCATGATGACAAAATGAAAAATAGTTTTTTTATTTTTATTTAAACTAAAATGATTAAAAATAAAAACAGAAATACCTAATTTATATCAGTATTCAGACCCTTTGCTATGAGACTCGAAATTGAGCTCAGGCTCATCCTATTTCCATTGATCATCCTTGAGATGTTTCTACAACTTGACTGGAGTCCACCTGTGATAAATTCAATTGATTGGACATGATTTGGACATGATTTGGAAAGGCACACACCGGTCTATATAAGGTTCCACAGTTGACAGTGCATGTCAGAGCAAAGACCAAGCCATGAGGTCGAAGGAATTGTCCCTAGAGCTCCGAGACAGGATTGTGTCAAGGCACAGATCTTGGAAAGTGTACCAAAACATTTCTGCAGCATTGAAAGTTCCCAAGAACACAGTGGCCTCCATCATTCTTAAATTGAAGAAGTTTGGAAGGACCAAGACTCTTCCTAGAGTTGGCCGCCCAGGGGAGAAGGGCCTTGGTCAGGAAGTTGAGCTTCAGAGTTTCTCTGTGGAGATGGGAGAACCTTCCAGAAGGACAACTCCACAGCACTCCACCAATCAGGTCTTTATGGCAGAGTGGCCAGACGGAGGCCACTCCTCAGTAAAAGGCACGACAGCCCACTTGGAGTTTGCCAAAAGGCACCTAAAGGACTCTCAGACTATGAGAAACAAGATTCTCTGGTCTGATGAAACCAAGATTGAACTCTTTGGCCTGAATGTGAAGCATCACGTCTGAAGGAAACCTGGCACCATCCCTACTGTGTAGCATGGTGGTGGCAGCATCATGCTGTGAGGATGATTTTCAGCGGCAGGGACTGGGAGACGAGACAGGATCAAGGGAAAGATGAACCAGGGATGCAAACTGGTGAAGGCCCAAAAAAGTGACCTTTTTTTCCCCTCCTCACTGAAACATGCAAAAAAAAATCCCTGCTAGGGGGAAATGCAGGTTTTAACTGATTAAACAACAAATAATGTGATCTACATGATCAGTCTCTGTATGTAAATTAAAAAAGTGGTTAATGTGAACCTAACTCACAGCAAAAAATGTAAGGAAATCAATCCAATGTTATTTGTTGCCTAGACTTTACTGCAAATGACACTCAAGTCTTGAGAAAAAAAGCAATACACTAATATTGCAGTTAGCCATGACAGCCTTTATTATAGAATGCTTGTGACCACACACACACACACACATCTAAATATTGCACTTGGGGGAAAAAAAAAAATAGATATAGAATGAAACAAACAGGCATTCTATTTTTGCTCTATCATAGTGGCCACTTTGTAAGGCTACAAAAATAACGCTCACGGAGTAAAAAATGTAATAATCCACCCCTCACTCACACAAGTGTTACTGTCAAGTTCCACACAATAAAAATAATATCTTTGGGCTACATTGCACGTTATTACATTGTTCACTTTCTGCCTGTGGACATCTGTTCTACAATGTTCCAGCAGAGCATGATATCCTTTGTTGGCATAATTGATCTCTTTCAGGCAGAGTACACCCTCTTTCAGGCAGAGTACACCCGGCATACCCCTTTTATCCACTGTATTGAAAGAGGGAAAGTGTGTGGCATTTCTTTCACCTGTATTGGCATCCAGCATAAGCCAGGCCCAGCTCCACTTGATACCTGAATCCACTTGTTTAACCTCTATGGGATTGGAGTCCCCCCTGTGGTATGGTTGAGCTTAACATATGCTAATCACATTAGCCTGAGGTTGTAAGTAACAAAAAAAACAAAACAACAAAAAATCCCAGGACATAGACATATCTGATATGGACAGAAAGCTTAAATTCTTGTTAATCTAACTGCACTGTCCAATTTACAGTAACTATTACAGCGAAAGAATATCATGCTATTGGTTGAGGAGAGTGCACAACTAATAAACCAATTAGGCACATTTGGGCAGTCTTGATACAACATTTTGAACAGATATGCAATGGTTCATTGGATCAGTCTAAAACATTGCACATACACTGCTGCCATCTAGTGGCCAAAATCTAAATTGTGCCTGGGCTAGAATAAGACATTATGGCTGTTCTCTTGCATTTCAAAGATGGCAAAAAAAAACTAAAAAAACAGATTTTCTCTTTGTATTATCTTTTACCGGATCTAATGTGTTATATTCTCCTACATTAATTTCACATTTCCACAAACTTCAAAATGTGTTTCCTTCCAAATGGTATCAAGAATATGCATATCCTTGCTTCAGCTCCTGAGCTACAGGCAGTTAGATTTGGGTATGTCATTTTAGGCGAAATTTTTTTTTTGAAAGGGTCGGCTCCTCCAACAAGCAACGCCTCTTTTTTATGTAATTCTCTCACTCTGTAAATTAACCATATACTGTAGAGGGAAAACATGAGTTCAACGCTAACAATACACACTTCCTCCTTCACCTCAAACTTTCCAAATGCCAGTTGTTTTTCGGTTACAGCTCATGAAGTACACTTCATCACCTTCTCACCCCCGTCTCAGTGGTCAGGCGTCTCACCTACCTCTTCGTTATCGTTCAAGGACCCACTGCTGTAACTGGCAAACTGCCTTTGCACCCTACTGCTGTCTTTACAGAGCGAGCACTGATTCTGTAACTAGCAAACTGGTTGTCTTCTCTCTCTTCAGTCGCGTGCTGCATTCTGTTGTTATGTGAACGATTGGCTGAGCCTTGGATACAGCCAGTATTGCTCCAAATACGCATCACTTGTTTGCTTACAAACGCGCATCACTCATTTGTTTACAGTCAGTAGTGCTCCAAGTGACCCCCCCCCCTCAAACTTTTCTCATCGAATCTACACGATTCACGTAGGTCACCTATTTTGGATTCAAAACGGCGAATTTCGCTGAAAGGTGACTAGTTTGCATCCCTGATGAACAGAGCAAAGTACAGAGAGATCCTTGATGAAAACCTGCTCCAGAGCGCAACAAGACCTCAGACTGGGGCGAAGGTTCATCTTCCAACAGGACAATGACCTTAAGCACACAGCCAAGACAACGCAGTAGTGGCTTCGGGACAAGTCTGAATGTCCTTGAGTGGCCCAGCCAGAGCCCGGACTTGAACCCGATCTAACATCTCTGGAGAGACCTGAAAGTAGCTGTACAGCGATGCTCCCCATCCAACCTCACAGAGCTTGAGAGGATCTGCAGAGAAGAATGGGAGAAACTCCTCAAAAACAGCTGTGCCAAGCTTGTAGCATCATACCCAAGAAGACTCAAGGCTGTAATCGCTGCCAAGGTGCTTCAACAAAGTACTGAGTAAAGGGTCTGAAAGTTTAGGGAAATGTGATATTTAAGGTTTTACATTTTAATACATTTTAAGCAATTTCTAAAAACCTGTTTTTGCTTTGTCATTATGGGGTATGTTAGAGTAAGGCTGTAACGTAACAAAATGTGAACAGTCAAGGTGTCTGAATACTTTCGGAATGCACTGCATACTCAAACTTAATGGTTAAATATATTTGCTTTGTATATATATATATATTACACACACACACACGTTTGAACACACTTACTCATTGAAGGGTTTTCTTTATTTTTTACTATTTTCTACATGGTAGAATAATAGTGAAGACATCAAAACTTTGAAATAACATATGGAATTATGTAGTAACCAAAAAAGTGTTAATCAAATGAATATATATTTTATATTTGAGATTCTTCAAAGTAGCCACACTTGACAGCTTGACCAGCTTCATGAGGTAGTCACCTGGAATGCATTTCAATTAACAGGTGTGCCTTGTTAAAAGTTAATTTGTGGAATTTCTTTCCTTCTTAATGCGTTTGAGCCAATCAGTTGTGTTGTGACAGAAGATAGCCCTATTTGGTAAAAGACCAAGTCCATATTATGGCAAGAACAGCTCAAATAAGCAAAGAGAAATGACAGTCCATCATTACTTTAAGACATGAAGGTCAGTCAATGCGGAACATTTCAAGAACTTAAAGTTTCTTCAAGTGCAGTCGCAAAAACCATCAAGCGCTATGATGAAACTGACTCTCATGACGACCGCCACAGGAATGGATGACCCAGAGTTACCTCTGCTGCAGAGGATAAGTTCATTAGAGTTACCAGCTTCAGAAATTGTAGACCAAATAAATGCTTCACAGAGTTCAAGTAACAGACACATTTCAACATTAACTGTTCAGAGGAGACTGTGTGAATCAGGCCTTTTTCTGCAAAGAAACCACTACTAAAGGACACAAATAATAAGAAGAGACTTGCTTGGGCCAAGAAACATGAGCAATGGACATTGGAAATTTGTGAGACGCTGTGTGGGTGAATGGATGATCTCTACATGTGTATTTCCCACCGTAAAGGTGGAGGTGTTATGGTGTGGGGGTGCTTTGCTGGTGACACTGTCTGTGATTTATTTAGAATTCAAGGCACACTTAACCAGCATGGCTACCACAGCAATCTGCAGCGATACGCCATCCCATCTGGTTTGGGCTAAGTGGGAGCATCACTTGATTTTCAACAGGACAATGACCCAACACACCTCCAGGCTGTGTAAGGGCTATTTTACCAAGAAGGAGAATGATGGAGTGCTGCATCAGAAGACCTGGCCTCCACAAATATCAAATACCCGACCTCAACCAAATTGAGATGGTTTGGGATGGGTCGGACCGCAGAGTGAAGGAAAAGCAGCCAACAAGTGCTCAGCATATGTGGGAACTCCTTCAAGACTGGTGGAAAAGCATTCCAGATGAAGCTGGTTGAGAGAATGCCAAGAATGTGCAAAGCTGTCATCAAGATGAAGGGTGGCTATTTGAAGAATCTCAAATATAAATATATGTATTTTTTAAACTCTTTTTTTGGTTACTACATGATTCCATATGTGTTATTTCATAGTTCTGATGTCTTCAATATTATTCTACAATGTAGAAAATAGTAAAAATAACAAAAAACCCGTGAATGAGTAGGTGTTCTAAAACTTTTGACCGGTAATGTCAATACTTTTATTTTCTGCACTTTGAGAATCATGTATAATGAAAATCGCTTTACAAATGGAATAAATTATTATATGTTTTTCAGCAACAGACCTGCCTAATTCTCACTCGAAACAGTTTGGTGTTTAATAAACTAAAATACACATTCTCGTAACATCTGACTCCATAGTGATCTGTACTTGCAATTTCTAACGTTAGTCTAGTTATCTAAATGTGAATTGTTAGCTATGATAATTTATCAAAAAGCTGTTTGGAAGTAACTAACATTACTAAGTTAGTGAACTAGCTGGCTACTTTTCAAAGTTACTTAGCTAGCTAAGTAAACTAATGTTACCAATATGTATCTTAATGGTAACTTTATCGCAGTCAAAGATGATCTATTATATTGACAAAATAGTCAGGTGACCACTCTAACAATGCAAATTCATGTCCTCAAAGATGGAAGGCAGGCGAGAGGAGGTGAGATCAGGTGGGACCATTCTAGCCAATGAAAAGGCAGATACGTGTGTGAACAACAGGCACAACTAAGTCATATTTCTCAAAGTTGCGGGAATGTCACGTGCATCCACTTATAGCAGTACGTTATTTGTAACAGCATAAACATTACGAAACTTCAATTCGATCAAATAAGCCTCATGTTATTCGACACTCTCATAGACCTCCATACAAAAGAAATCCCACTTGGTCTGCTTATCTCATGTGAACAGATTTTGGACGTTTTTATTGATTTATGTTTTAATTCTAAAAACCTGTTTTGGCGTTGTCATTATGGGGTATTGTGTGTAGATTGATGAGGGGGAAAAAACTATTTAATCCACTTTAGAATAAGGCTGTAACGTAATAAAATGTGGAAAAAGTCAATGGGTCTGAATACTTACCGAATGCACTGTATATTACTTGGCCTATTAACATTGCCATAGGCCAATAAACCTCTAGGACAATAATAGAATCATAACCCAGAGAGATGTCAAATATTTAAGGGGTGCTTAATCTAAGTACATAATAAGGTGCAATTACTGAGGTTAGAGTCTTCCAAGTGGTGCCCCCTTTTCCAAAGGGTGCCACACACTTACACAATGACTATAAAAACAATGGAAGATGCTCATCATAAACACATAGACCCGGACTGAACCAAGTGGTCCTATATCTTTTTGAGTGAGGTCAACGAGAGCAGCACTTACTTTCCCTTGTGGTCTGTCATGTTCTCAGCTGTATTGATCAGGGTCCTGGCTGCCTCTCGGTTCAGCATTCCAGCGCTGTACTGCTTCCAGTAGCTTGTCTGGTAGGAAACCAACATCAGTTTCCAGTTTAGGCACCATTCATTCTGGACTCTTAATGATTCATCGGTCAACTTCATGCTAAACCCATTACATTCACCAAAGTCAATAGTTCTTTCCCTGTGGGCTAAAAAGTTAATTATATTCTTATGGGTCATCCTAACCAAATTGTAGAAGTGTATCAACAAGGCTACAACTAAGTGAAGAAAAGCAGAGGCACAGGCTGTGATTAAAGAAACAAAAACCATTTCTAACGTAATATCCTATCGAACGACCACATTGATTTTACATATTTGAAAAGAACAGAACATTCGACCTCATCCTCTTTTTAGGTGAGCATTGCTTCCATGCGTTGTACATTGAACAGGCTGAACGAGCGATTAGGCCCCATCTCTGTACGCAAGGTCAGGGTGACTATGATGAACATTGTGGTCAGTAGGATCCAGTGGGGTGAACCATACCTTCTGAGCCTTCAGGATGCGCATGCGAGCCTCCTCCATCATGTCCTCCAGCTCCTGTGGTGATGGTGCATAGGGAATGTCCCTGTCACAGTCTGGGCACTTAGTCATCCTGGCTGTGGGAGAGAACTCTTCAATGCTAACCTGGAAGAAAGGGCACAGGCGAAGACATATTTTCACTCATATGTCAAAGTAGGAGTTAAATATAAATATACTGATTTGGGTGTTTACACTGTAACACAATGCCAAATGACTACAAATGATATGCATGTCGTCTTGTTTCAAATCGGTAACTTCTTCGTGTTAAAGAAAACAGAAAGAGACACACAATACCTTTTCATTGGGTGTTTTATAGGGGTCCTCTATGAGGACTCTCTGCTCTGCCATTTCCCAGTTAGCATCTGCTAAAAACCTGTCAATCTTCAACATACTGAAAGTGTTCTGCGAGCTCTCTCGCACCCGCTGCACCGCACTATACATGGCCATGCGCCTGGGCACAGACACATCATACAGGCCTGGGAACACAAGATACATTATATAGGCCTGGGCACAGACACATCATACAGGCCTGGGAACACAAGATACATTATATAGGCCTGGGCACAGACACATCATACAGGCCTGGGAACACAAGATACATTTTATAGGCCTGGGCACAGACACATCATACAGGCCTGAGAACACAAGATACATTTTATAGGCATGGGCACAGACACATCATACAGGCCTGAGAACACAAGATACATTATATAGGCATGGGCACAGACACATCATACAGGCCTGGGAACACAAGATACATTATATAGGCATGGGCACAGACACATCATACAGGCCTGGGAACACAAGATGCATTATATAGGCCTGGGCACAGACACATCCTACAGGCCTGAGAACACAAAAGACATTATATAGGCCTAAGCACAGACACATAATACAGGCCTGGGAACACAAGATGCATTGTCAGAGAGACAACCTCTTGCTGCCTAGGTGCTCCTAAGTGCAGTTTAGTTGGCCTCGCAAACATGGTTCGTTGGACAAAGCCTACGAGGAAAATGAATGGTGTTTTTGGATGTTTTTTTTGGCCGAACCAGATTTGAGAGGACTACAAGCTGTCAAGGAAGAGAAACTACTTGACACAGTATACCTCACCTAATAGTCTAAGGAACCAAGTCATCGAAGATGCATTGATAAGAAGTGTTAGGACCACCATTCCAGAAGACAGGACCAAAATCTGTAACAGAGATGATATTCAACTGTCAAGATTGCAATTACATTAACCGGGGCCATAAGACACTGCTATCATCATGGTAGCCTGCTAAAGGGGTAGAAAGTAGCAAATACAAAAAAATCCCTACCTTTTCTCTCACTTGCACTTCATCTAAATCGTCTGACTGAAAAGCCATGAGTGTAAGACTTAGACAAAAGGCCCCTTTGGTCCCGCCCCAGACACAGACTGCTGCCCACCGCCAGCTGAAGCCATAGCCAGTGCGTACCAGGAAGGGTGACAGTGCAATAACAGTCACAAGTCTGTAATAGAGAAAGAAGAGTCCCAAACCAAACTGATACATAACATTAGCACATGGTAGAAAAACTGGTTAAATGCTTGATGTAAACTCATTAAAACAGTGATGTTCTTTACCTTGTGATGTACATAGCAAAGTAGAGCACTACAATGTTGAAAAAATCGTTGACACCCACGTGTTGAAATGCTCTGGCTACCACAATACCAACAATGAAGAAAATTAAGGTGTTGGCCAAATAGGTCAGCATCTCCCAGAACCTATAGAATAATTAGAATCTTGTCTTTAGAAACTATTTTAAATTCAGAAAACACCACAGAAAGTGGATTTAATTATCTAGACTCACCGTAAAAGAAACACTTCAATTTCTGGGCTGAAGTTGACAGTGTCCAAGAGAAGCCCCATAATGAGGACAGCTATGACCCCAGACATGCCTAGCCATTCAGCTAAATGACATGAAAATGTTCATTAAACAAATTATATTTATTTAAGATACATTTCTTGCTATTGAACAAACAGAATTACGTCATTTCTAAAAGGACGTAACAAAAACTCCCTTACCGAAGTAAAATGTGATGTACGTCATTGCCAGGCTGATGGTTATTTCAATCAATCCATCGTTGAAGATGTAGGACAGCCAAAACATAATGATTTTAGACATGGTGAACCCTAAAAGAGGGCTCCCGAAGACTTTCAATATCAGCTTGATGGTGAAAGTTGTTGCTGTGGGATGAAAACATTCACATGATTACAGAATATTCCTTCTTTGAACCCCAAAATAGATACAACTGTAATTTCACAGATACTGTACATTGTACCTTCAAAATGACTAAGATCAGTGGCAAGGTCTTTGAATGCATCAAATGTAATGATAGAGGCGCCATCACTGAACAATGACTCTCCCTCTATCAGAAGTATGAGGGGTTTGGCTGTTCCTGTAGAGAGGGACATAGTGAGTTCCTACCAGTACAGCTGATATCATTAAATTGCATTTTTCTGCAGAAAGATGTGTATTCTTACCGAGACTGCGTAACAAAGCCGTTGATATGAAAGGGTCAATGGTGCTTACAATGGCTCCAAACATCATGCCAACATACCAGTCCCAGTTGTAAGCATACACTTTCACAACTAGCAATGCAATCATAGAAGAACTGAGCAAAAATCCAGGTATTGCCAGCAGTAGTACCTGTTTAACACAAAGTTTAAATCATCTGTTTATGTTATTTCTTTAGTCATTTCTAGTGACATATTTTAGTGTTGTTAACTTATGGCTCTTTTAAACACCATAAGGCAATTCACAAAATGAATTGTATTGCAACCTGTTCATGATAACAACAGTGCAGGGAAGACCTTACCTGTATTAAAGATTTCCAAAAGATGTGGGATTCAATTTCGAAGGCACTACTGAATATCAACACGGGCATAAACGTGTGAATCAACAGTTTGGGGCTGATGTGTGCAATCTCCTTTGTGTAATAACTGACCTGGACAGCAATAAAAATCCACATCAGCAAAGGTATCATAATTCTGATCATATGGCCTATGATTAACATCAGAATTTTGGGTTGTAACCAGTCTATAGAAGCAGAACATAAAAAATAAAAAACAACTTTTCTCAACAGTATATTTTAGACTTTTAGATATTAAATAATTGGATAAATATGATACAATTGAAGCCAGAAGTTTACATACACTTAGGTTGGAGTCATTAGAACTTGTTTTTCTACCACTCCAAAAATTTCTTGTTAACAAACTATAATTTTGGCAAGTCGGTTAGGACATCCACTTTGTGCATGACACAAGTCATTTTTCTAACAATTGATTACAGACAGATTATTTCACTGTATCACAATTCCAGTGGGTCAGAAGTTTACATACACTAAGTTGACTGTGCCTTTAAACAGCTTGGAAAATTCCAGAAAATGATGTCATGGCTTTAGAAGCTTCTGATAAGCTAATTGACATCATTTGAGTCAGTTGGAGGTGTACCTGTGGATGTATTTCAAGGCCTACCTTCAAACTCAGTGCCTCTATGCTTGACATCGTGGGAAAATCTAAAGAAATCAGCCAAGACCTCAGAAAAAAAATTGTAGACCTCCACACGTCTGGTTCATCCTTGGGAGCAATTTCCAAATGACTGAAGGTACCGTACCACGTTCATCTGTACAAACAATTATAAACACCATGGGACCACGCAGCCATCATACCGCTCAGGAAGGAGACACGTTCTGTCTCCTAGAGATGAAAGTACTTTGGTATGAAAAGTGAAAATCAATCCCAGAACAACAGCAAAGGATCTTGTGAAGATGCTGGAGGAAACAGGTACAAAAGTATCTATATCCACATTAAAATGAGTCCTATATCGACATAACCTGAAAGACCGCTCAGCAAGGAAGAAGCCACTGCTCCAAAACCACCATAAAAAAGCCAAACTACAGTTTGCAACTGCACATGGGGACAAAGATCGGGGGGATGCTTGCAAGCCGAAGACACCATCCCAACCGTGAAGCAAGGGGGTAGCAGCATCATGTTGTGGGGGTGCTTTGCTGCAGGAGGGACTGGTGCACTTCACAAAATAGATGGCATCATTAGCAAGGAACATTATGTGGATATATTGAAGCAACATCTCAAGACATCAGACAGGAAGTTAAAGCTTGTTCGCAAATGGATCTTCCAAATGTACAATGACCGCAAGCATACTTCCAAAGTTGTGTCAAAATGGCTTCAGGACAACAAAGTCAAGGTATTGGAGTGGCCATCACAAAGCCCTGACCTCAATCCTATAGAACATTTGTTGGCAGAACTGAAAAAGTGTGTGAAAGCAAGGAGGCCTACAAACCTGACTCAGTTACACCAGCTCTGTCAAGAGGAATGGGCCAAAATTCACCCAACTTATTGTGGGAAGCTTGTGGAAGGCTACCCGAAATGTTTGACCCGAGTCAATTGAATGTGAATGTAAACTAATTGAATGTATGTAAACTTCTGACCCACTGGGAATGTGAGGAAAGAAATAAAAGCTCAAATAAATCATTCTCTCTGCTATTATTCTGACATTTCACATTCTTAAAATAAAGTGGTGATCCTAACTGACCTAAGACAGGGAAGTTTTACTAGGATTAAATTTCAGGAATTGTGAAAAACTGAGTTTAAATGTATTTGGCTAAGGTGTATGTAAACTTCCGAGTTCAACTGTATGTCCATACCTCTGGATACTGGAAACTAAGTGTTCCTAGTAACATCCCACAAAGGGCTAATAGTACAGTATATGGCAGCTTCAGAGTCTGCAAGAGGGTTCTGACAACAGCTGTAGAAACCAGAGGGGGAAAAAGTTGTCATGTTTGTGAGGGATTTCGGGTAACACAGGGGTAATTGTAGGGGTAGTGTATAATTGTACGGCACTGACATGGTTTGCAATTACATATTGCATTTAGTTTTGGGTTGTGCACAAGAAGTGACTAGTGTATATGGTCTAGCTAGTTAACTAACTTTACCTCCAAAGAGACATGCTCCAAACACAGTGAGTATGATCCCTGGTTGACTCTGGTCACTTAAAAGAATCCAGGGCATGAGGCTGGTGTCATTATCAGACATCATATTGCTGATTTCTGAATGGGATTCGGTGTGTAGGAAAGCCATTTTTGCATGCAGATAGACTGGGAGGGAGGGACAGGAAAAAGGTTATTGCACCCATTGGTGACAACGGGTGGTCATTGTCAGCGGGCTCGGACGGGTTACAAATCACACTAGCTAACGTTAAAAATACTCAGCCAGGTCAAACTGTTCGAAAGACATCAGGCTTCTTTTGGATATCTGGTGGTTAAACAAAATAGGTCTGGCTAGCAGTGTTGGGGAAGCTACTCTGAAAATAGGCCTATAGTTTTCCAAGCTAGCAGGTACATCACAATGAAAGAAGTTAAGCTACACTAAAGCTACCCTCAAGAAAAATATAGCTTACTTAACTGAAGTTACTTTGAATACATCCAAACTAGTTCCTGAAAAGTATCACATGTACAGTGTAAATCTGAAATGCAAGAACAGATCATTTTGTTATTTAGTCTATTAAACGCTTCTCTGATATTTATGTATTTTTGTACAAAAAAAGTAGCATGTAGTACAGTAGCTAGCTACACCCCTACATCTCAAAACATTAATTAACTAGGTTAATGAAAACATTACCTAGATTTGAATTTAGTTCAACTACTCAGTGTTGGGGAGTAGTGAACTACATGAAGCTTATTCAACAAGATAGTAATTTAACTACATTTTGCAGTAGCTTGGTGGTTGTTCAACAAGCTAAATTAAAATATTGGTAGCTAGTGTTTTCAGTAGTTAGCTAGCTAGTCAATTAGCTAGCTAGCTAACTTACTTACTTGTTTGCCATGTAGGGGTGTAGTTAGTAAGCTAACTAGAACTGGAACTACATAGCTACCCACTGGGCACAGATGTCAATTCAACGTCTATTCCATGTTGGTTCAACTTAATTTCATTTCAATGATGTGGAAAAAAACATTGATTCAACCAGTTGGTAAACAAAATATAGGTGAAGCAGGCAGATATCTTTTAATGGTTGTATATATTTGCTTGGTTTAAGTAAATATATACAGTACCAGTCAAATGTTTGGACACACCTACTCATTCAAGGGTTTTTCTTTATTTTTACTACTATCTACAATGTAGAATAATAGTGAAGACATCAAAAAATATGAATAACACATATGGAATCATGTGGTAACCACAAAAATGTTAAACAAATCAGAATATCTTATATTTGAGATTCTTCAAAATAGCCACCCTTTGCCTTGATGACAGCTTTCATCAAGGCAAAGGGTGGCTACTTTGAAGAATCTCAAATATAAAATATATTTTGATTTGTTTAAAAGTTGTTTAGAAGCCTCTTGAACCTAGACGCTCCGGTACCGCTTGTCGTGCGGTAGTAGAGGGAACAGTCTATGACTAGGGTGGCTGGAGTCTTTGACAACAATTAGGGTATTCCTCTGACACCACCTGGTATAGAGGTCCTGGATGGCAGGAAGCTTGACCCCGGTGATGTACTGGCCGTACGTACTACCCTCTGTAGTGCCTTGCAGTCGGAGGTCGAGCAGTTGCCATACCAGGCAGTGATGCAACCCATCAGGATGCTCTCTATGGTGCAACTGTAGAACCTTTTGAGGATCTGAGGACCCATGCCAAATATTTTCAGTCTCCTGAGGGGGAATAGATTTTGTTGTGCCCTCTTCACGACTGTCTTGGTGTGCTTGGACCATGTTAGTTTGTTGTTGATGTGGATGCCAAGGAACTTGAAGCTTTCAACCTGCTCCACTAAATCAAATCAAAGTTTATTTGTCACGTGCGCCGAATACAACATGTGTAAACCTTGCTTACTTACAGGCCCTAACCAACCCCTTATGTATGCTGCTGCTACTCTGTTTATCATATATGCATAATCACTTTAACTATACATTCATGTACATACTACCTCAATTAGCCCGACTAACCGGTGCTTGTATATAGCCTCGCTACTATTATTTTTCAATGTCTTTTTACTGTTGTTTTTTATTACTTTACTTATCTATGGTTCACCTAATAGCAATTTCTTACTTAAAAATGCACTGTTGGTTAGGGCCTGTAAGTAGTTCGGCGCACATGCCAAATAAACTTTGAATTGAATATTGATGAGCTTTGAGGGCACTATGATGTTGAATGCTGAGCTGTAGTGATTTAATACCACTCACATATGTGTTCCTTTTGTCCAGGTGGGAAACGGCAGTGTGGAGTGCAATCAAGATTGCATCATCTGTGGATCTGTTGGGGTAGTATGCAAATTGGAGTGGGTCTAGGGTTTCTGGGATAATACTGTTGATGTGAGCCATGGCCAGCCTTTCAAAGCACTTCATGGCAACAGATGTGAGTGGTACGGGTTGGTAGTCATTTAAGCAGGTTACCTTAGTGTTCTTGGGCACAGTGACAATGGTGGTCTGCTTGAAACATGTTGGTATTACAGACAGACAGGGATAGGTTGAAAATGTCAGTGAAGAAACTTGCCAGTTGGTCAGCGCATGTCCTAGCAATCCATCTGAATGTTGACCTGTTTGAAGGTCTTACTCACATCGGTTGCGGAGAGCGTGATCACACAATCGTCTGGAACAGCTGATGCTCTCATGCATGTTTTAGTGTTACTTGCCTCGAAGCGAGCATAATAGTTATTTAGCTCGTCTGGTAGGCTTGTGTCACTGGGAAGCTCTCGGCTGTGCTTCCCTTTGTAGTCTGCTCCTTGAGAGCAGCAGCTCTAGCCTTTAGCTCAGTGCAGATGTTGCCGGTAATCCATGGCTTCTGGTTGGGGTATGTACGTACAGTCACCGTGGGGACGACGTGATCGATGCAATTATTGATGAAGCCAGTGACTGATGTGGTGTACTCCTCAATTCCATCAGAATATCTATTATATTGGCAAGAAATTCAAAAATGGAAATTCATGTCCACAAAGATGGAAGGCAGACGAGAGGCGAGATCAGATAGGACCATTCTAGCCAATGAAAAGGCAGATATGCGTGTGAACAACAGGCACAACTAAGTCATTTTTCTCAAAGTTGCCCAGAAAGCCACATGCATCCACTTATAGCAGTACATTATTTGTAACAGCATAAACATTATGAAACCTCTATTAGATCAAATAAGCCTCATGTTATTGGAAACTCTCTCATAGACCTCCATACAAAACAATCCCCACTTGGCCTCCCGAGTGGCGCAGCAGTCTAAGGCACTGCAGTGCTTGAGGTGTCACTACAGGTCTGGGTTTGATCCAGGGCTGTGTTGCAGCCGGCTGCGACCGGGAGATCCATGAGCAGAAGCACAATTGGCCCAGCGTTGTCCAGGTTAGGGGAAGGTTTGGCCGGCCAGGATGTCCTTGTCCCATCTCACTCTAGTGACTCCTGTGGCGGGCCGGGCGCATGCACGCTGACACAGTCGCCAGTTGTACGGTGTTTCCTCCGACACATTTGTGTAGCTGGCTTCCAGGTTTAGCGAGCGGTGTGTCAAGAAGTAGTGCGGCTTAGCAGAGTCGTGTTTCGGGGAGCATGGCTCTCGACCTTCGCATTTCCTGAGTCTGTACTCAAGTTGCAGCGATGGGACAAGACTGTAACTACCAATTGGGTACAAAAAAGGGTAAAAATTTAGAAAAAAATATTATAATAATAAAAATGTAAATCCCCACTTGGTCTGCTTATCTCATGCGAACAGATTTTGGCCAGAGTACTGTAAATACTCTCACTTTGCTTCTTCCTCTCTGGTGCAGCTTAACTTCTTCCAGTGTAAAGTAATTGGTAGCATGTAACATTACTTTGAACTAGCTAGCTAGCTATATTTTCAGAGTACCCACTGGGTACAAACACAGACTCAACGTTGTTTCAACGTAATTTTTCGCAACGTATTGTGCCATGTATTATGTCATCATGGTTACCAAATTTCAAAATAGACAAACCTTGTGTAAAATATGTTGAATTTCTACCTTAAAAACAATGTCAGATCTACAATGTTGTACACTATAAGAAAAATAAAACAGTCTGGGCAGAACATCCTACTGGGAAATGTATCTATCTACAGCTACCCTTTGGTCTCCCATCGAGGGTTTTAGCACAACCAAATATCAACATTTGATGGAGATGTATCTTTTGCTTGGATAGTGCCATCTGTGCCACTGACTTAGTCTGGCTTTAATTCCAGTTTGCCTACATATTAATAATTTATATTTTGGATTCAAGTTAAAGTCTAATTTAAAGTTTGATTTTATTTAGTACTATCATTTAAGTTAGATTTTTGATTGAGACATGAATCCAACATATCAAGGAAACATGTCAAGGAAACAGCAGAGTGAGTCCCCCCCCCCCCCCATCCACATCGATGCGACCACAGTGGAGAAGGTGGAAAGTAGAGTTCGACCGATTAATCGGAATGGCTGATTAATTAGGGCCGATTTCAAGTTTTCATAACAATCGGAAATCGGTATTTTTGGGCGCCGATTTTTACAAATATTTGTACCTTTATTTAACTAGGCATGTCAGTTAAAAACACATTCTTATTTTCAATGACGGCCTAGGAACGGTAGGTTAACTGCCTTGTTCAGGGGCAGAATGACAGATTTTCACCTTGTCAGCTCGGGGGATCCAATCTTGCAACCGTACAGTTAATTAGTTCCAAGCAATAACGGCCTGCCTCTCTCTCGTTGCACTCCACAAGGAGACTGCCTGTTACGCGAATGCAGTAAGCCAAGGTAAGTTGCTAGCTAGCATTAAACTTATCTTATAAAAAACAATCAATCATAAACACTAGTTAACTACACATGGTTGATGATATTACTAGATATTATCTAGCGTGTCCTGCATTGCATATAATCTGACTGAGCATACAAGTATCTAAGTATCTGACTGAGCGGTGGTAGGCAGAAGCAGGAGCGTAAACATTCATTTAAACAGCACTTTTGTGCATTTTGCCAGCAGCTCTTCGTTGTGCGTCAAGCATTGCGCTGTTTATGACTTCAAGCCTATCAAATCCCGAGATGAGGCTGTGAAATAACCAAAGTGAAATGGCTAGCTAGTTAGCGCGCGCTAATAGCGTTTCAAACGTCACTCGCTCAGAGCCTTCTACTAATTGTTCCCCTTGCTCTGCATGGGTAACGCTGCTTCGATGATGGCTGTTGTCATTGTGTTGCTGGTTTGAGCCCAGGGAGGAGTGAGGAGAGGGACGGAAGCTATACTGTTACACTGGCAATACTAAAGTGCCTATAAAAACATCCAATAGTCAAAGGTTAATGAAATACAAATGGTATAGAGGGAGATAGTCCTATAATTCCTATAATAACTACAACCTAAAACTTCTTACCTAAAATAAGTGTTCATTCAGTATTGTTGTAATTGTCATTATTACAAATATTGTTTTTTTAAAATACTAAATCGGCCGATTAATCGGTATCGGCTTTTTTGGTCCTCCAATAAATCGGTATCGGTGTTGAAAAATCATAATCGGTCGTCCAAGTTCCTCGGCGTACACGTCACTGACTAACTGAAATGGCCCACCCACACAAACAGTGTGGTGGAACAGCGCCTCTTCAACCTCAGGACGTTGAAGAAATTTGTCTTGGCACCTAAAACCCTCACAAACTTTTACAGATGCACAATTGAGGGAATCCTGTCAGGCTGTATCACTGCCTGGTACAGCAACTGCACCGCCCGCAACCACAGGGCTCTCCAGAGGGTGGTGCAGTCTGCCCAACGCATCACCGGGAGCAAACTACCTGCCCTCCAGGACACCTACAGCACCCAATGTCACAGAAAGGCCAAAAAGACCAGACTGTTAAATACTGTTAAATAGCTATCACTAGCACATTAGAGGCTGCTGCCCTATATACATAGACTTGGAATCACTGGCCACTTTAATAATGGAATACTAGTCACTTTAATAATGTTTACAAATTTTGCATTACTCATCTCATATGTATATACTGTATTCTATCCTATTCTACTGTATCTTAGTCTATGCCTCTCTGACATTGCTCGCCCAAATGTTGAAATATTCTTAATTTAATTCCTTTACTTTAGATGTGCGTCTATTGTTGTGAAATTGTTAGATATTACAGTTAGATATTACTGCACTGTTAGAGCTAGAACCACAAGCATTTCGCAACACCCGCAATAGCATCCGCTAAGCACATGTACGTGACAAATACAATTTGATTTGATTAATTTGTAGTCAAACTGGAATTAAAGCAAGCCAAGTCTGTGGCACAGATGGTACTATTCAAGCACTAGATTAAGCACATCCTTTAAAATGCTGACATTTGGTTGTGTCAAAACGCGCATTGATAAACATTTGGGTAATGTTAAAACAACTAACCAAAAATCAGACATTGTTTTTCCATTGGAATTTGGTTGTGCTTTTAGGTGGTTGAAAGCATAGTGATAACACATTGGAATTGGAAATTCAACTAGCTTTTTGAGTGGGTGAATATAGGTTGTAATCGCATTGATCTACAAAGTCTCAACCAAATATTACCCAATTATCCACGTTGAAATGAAGTGGTGTGCCCACTGCCCAGTGGGAAGCTTCCTCAATATTTACTACCGCCAAGCTACACAAATTTAGCTAGCTAGCTAATTACAGAAATTACTAATATTAGCTAGTTAAACTACATGTAACGTTAGTTAGCTAACTTTAGATCACTAGCTACTACACGACACCGATGGTTAGCTTGCATGGCAACGAAGCCAGAAACTAGCCAACCACTGTAGCAGGTAGCTAGTTAGCTACAGTAGCTAGGAAAACACAAACATACGAGATCGAGCCCCTTTCACATTGCGCTGATCAACGGCTTCTGTGGGCAAAATACGCTTGCTAACGTTAGCTATGTTAGCATACGTTAGCAAGCTAAACACACTACACAAATAAACTTACCTCATGGATTTATTTAGGGATTTGAGACAACGTTTTTTTCTCCAAGTTCATCCAAATTTCCGAGAGACCAGTGTAAACGTTTCAATTTAACGTTGCTAGGCTAGAACGATGTTTCGAGCTTTATGATCGCGTGACGTCATCGGTCGCCTTTGGTTGAACAGCCAGTGCGCTACGCGACAGTGCGCTCCACACAGGAGCTGTCTCCGACAAGCAAGACTCGTACGCTGTCCGTTTATATTGCGAAAATAGACATTTAGCCACTGCTATAATCTGTAATAAGCAGTCTTTCACAAATCCAGAATTTGTGTAATTAATTTAGCCCTTGTAAGATAACTGTAAAAATGTGCGATCATTGCAGACACAGAGGGCATGGAGTCTCAAAGAAAATAAGGGTTAGTGCAAATGTATGCAGTCACGTGACGTCATTGATGCAAATCATGTATTTTGGGAATACTTTACTTTATATATGAGTTAGGAACGTTCCTTAATTTCATCTATGATATTTAATATTGTAGAAAGTCAGAAGAAAACTGTCAGGCTTCAATGGTCAACTTGCAGAGGTTGAAATGTTGCCCAATGGATTGTCTGCTAAAAGAATGCATTGTGAACTACGGCGAGAGACCTCTGATTCGGAGCAACAAAGACCATTACCTGCATCAGAAGTTGCACTTTTCTCTAAAGCACAACCATGCGTAGTCCAGTTAAACAGTGACGGCAGATATGGATGTGTTGCAATTACTAAGGATGGGGTTATAGCACTGTTTCTTCCAGACAAGAACCCTACCTGTGCAAGAGCCCTACCTGGAGTCCAGGAGCTAAGGCCATTCTGTGATAGGACTTTGCAATTAAAGACAAGGCAAGGAAAGAACATCGAAAGCAGGTAGGCCTGGACTTTAGCTGGAAAAGTGGTTGTATCCAAATAGATCTGTCCTGTATGGTTGGTACAGGATGGAGTGTAGATTGTATAATACAAGGTGTTGAGTCAGAACAGTGCTCATAAAAACGTGATTTTCTCTCCAGCAACCTCTCCCTGCAGAAAACATCAACACATGGATTGTGTGGTGGAGTGATAAATACTCCGATCATCAATGTGAAAGGAGACAGCCATAGATCTTCAGCATTGAGTTCTTTGGATGGAGTTCCTTCCTCATGTCATAATGGATCAGAACATTGCCCAAGGTGTGATGCTTGTTACAATGGAGGATTTCCCACACAGACCAATGACAAATGGAGAGAAGAACTTACCGAACTGCCCATGCCTGTTGCAGAATCAGACCGAACATCTAAAAACGGACAAACCATTTTACAAAGAGCCCTAAGGTTCCTGCCTTTGTTACACACAGTTTTTGTCCCATTTTGCTCTCTGTTGGTGGCTGCTGACCTGTACTGTCATTGGAATGGAAGGTCATGGTGCCCTGAGAGTGGCTTTTCTAGTCTGTTATCTAGTGTAGCTTGTGACTACCATCCTCCAGTATGACTAGTTAATCTCAATGATCGAATAACATTTTCATATAAGTCATGCTCTCATTATTTCTGATCTGTTAATTAAATAAAGAACTTCATTTAAATCCCTCTTATTGATCTCATATACATGTAACCTATAACCATTTCTGAAAAGTGTTATTTTAACACCTTCAAACTAATATTTTATGGCAACTATCTATGGATAAAGGCTACAGAAAAGTTCCAATCTATTGTCACAAAAAAAGATATCGCCCTTTGATTCAGGATTTCTTGCTTTCATATTTGAAATGGACCAGTCCACAAATCCATGGAAAGATTCTAACTTTCTCCTTGTCTGTAAGGGTTTTGTATTTTGACATTTTAACCACTCTGAGAGGCTCTAAAATAAATCGTTTAGATTCACTGATCTTATAGCACTTTTAGTTTAGACATACACGATAAATGGTTTTTCTACAAATGATATCACGTGAGATTCTGTTAATGAAAAAATTGATCCGAATTTCAGAACTACTGTCCAACTCAATGTTTCAGGTTGCAAAAAGTACATGACGATGTTATGTAATTTCATCGTGACATGACCACTAAGTCTACAGGAGGGGGTAGGTGGTTGTGACGTCTGAATTTGAGGAACAGGTAGGACCCCCCCTACGCTTTATCCCCCTACACTTTTTTTGTAGTTACTTGGGGATTATAAAAGGCTACCAGAATCATCCTAACCCAAACGAGAATCACTACATGGACATTGAAGTTCTCTCATTTATGAGCATACCTATTTTGAATAAAGCCTTATAGACGTTTACATTATATTTTCTCTTCCACCGTTGAACAAAACTTTAAAGGTAAGCAGATTTAAGACTTTATAAATGTTTGTTTTGCGACTTTCAACTTCTAAAATGTTGAGATTTTCTACAACTAAAATGTTTTTATATCTTGCTTTAGATGCAGAAGTCTATTGGAGTAGTTTGCATATCACTAATTTTCTGCGCAGCTCTGTCAGAAACAATTGGATTAGTGATTGCGGTAGGTCAACGTTGTATTGTATTTGGAAAAATGTTGTCTAAAATGCTGTGATTTTCTCGTTGTTTTAACTAGAAGTAGGCCTAGGCTATTGCAAACAACATAAAAATTATATTAACGTTTTAATGACTTAACACCATAACGTGGCATTGAGAGAATCGAGTTATTAATCGAGTTAAGTTGAGCAATTGGCATCCCAACATTTTTATTTATTAACAAGTGAAATACTGTAGAATGAGGTGTGTGTTGAGTTAACTGATGAGTATGTGTATAAGGAATCTGATTTAAGCGTGTGTGCGTGTGCGCGTGTGTGTGTGTGTTTGTGTGTTTGTGATCGCAGGCTAAAGAGAAGCGAGGATGGACACTGAACAGTGCTGGCTACCTTTTGGGTCCTCGTAAGTGTCTTCTAACCAGGGTTGGGTAGTAATATATTACATAATGTAACGTTACATGTAAGGGATTACAAAAACGGTAACTGTAATCCTTTACGAACAAAACATATTGTAATTACAGATACTTTTGAAAAACTAGATGATTACTTTTAAATTCACAAAGGATGTTTGCGAAAAAATTATTTGACACTTCTGATTGCTCAATGACATTCAAATCAGCATCGAAAAAAGGCTCAAGTTTCAATTTGTTCCACCTGAGGGAGTCTGACCACAAATCAGATGTCACTGTGATGACACACTAAATGTGTTTGATAGATCGCGGGAAAAGAGCAGGAATAGGATTTTGTAGGCTACAGTCCAAACATTTCTTCCAATGGTGCGACTGCTGTCGGCATCCAACGATTATCCATTTTGAATAATGTTTGGAGGTAAGGATGACAGCAGTGGTGTAGTCTAGGGCGATACGGAGATCACTTATTATTGATATCTACTTAGCGCAGTGATGTGAATCACACTGCTGCTCTTATTTAGCTATTTGCGCCTTACGGATTGTGGTTGTTGAGGATGGCTGTTCACAAATCTAAAAGTATATTTGAACCCAACAATGGTTGAATTCAATAAATGTAAGCTGCCTATCAATCATTGTTTTTGAAACCAGTGGACAGCCAGTGAAAAATGCGCTCTTGCAACAGCTGCATAGTGCGGATCCCAGCCTATGGATAAAATGTAGGGCTTTTATTGCTCAATCTAATCCATGCTGATAAAAAAAAAAATCCATAGGCCTAATGGACACATGCTCAAACTCACACACTTTTGATATACTTAAAGGGGCAATTTGTAGTTGCTACATCCATTTTTGGATTTATAAATGATATACATCAATGTAAAGATGCAGTAGAAAGCGATGGGTTAGAAGAAGTATACATAACCAACACATAAAGTAAAATGTGACATCCATGTATGGCCAGCTATGTAAACTTAAACATTAATTTATCTTGCAATATATGTTGTTCAATTGGTAACATACATTTTTGTCTTCTTCTAATGCAGTTTAAGGGGAATGTAATCTAAAAGTAACTGAATGTAATCAGATTACGTTACTGAGTTTGGGTAATCCAAAAGTTAAGTTACCGATGACAAATTTCTACAGGTAACTAGTAACGGATTACATTTAGAAAGTACCCAACCCTGCTTCTAACTTATTTACAATATATACATGTACAGCCTCTCAATCACAACAGTCAACTCCTTTCTCCTAGTCTTAACCTCATACTTGTTTGCCCATTGTATACTTTTTCACCTTTCACCTGGCTGTGTGATGTGGCATGATGGTTTCCAACATACTTGTTCTGTGTAATTATTGGACTTTTAAGTTGTCATCCCTGACTATATTCACAATATTATAATATTTTGGAAGGTATCTGCTTTAAACAGGATAACCTATTAATTCCAAAGGTTAATGGATTCTTGTCAACAAAGAATGAGGATATGTCCTAAACTAGTTTAATTTTCAAACACAAATGCAATATGCAGTACGTCTGTCATATGCAACTTTGTACTTTTAACTGAGGATTTATTTAAATATCACATTTAATCCAATCTGTCTGCTGAATGCCAATGATGGTAAGTGGTTAACTGCACAATGTTAATTTAAACATCTCAATACTCAGTGTGCACTACTTTATAGACACAGGTCAGTGTTGTAAGTTCAGGTAAAATGCCATCATCCCTGTGTTTCAGGTCGTATTGATCACCTAATACAGATAAAGGATAATCCCAGCGTAAGGGGGAGAGAAGAACTGCTAAGTCAATGTAAGATAGCTCCTGCAGGACATTGGAGTCAATGGAGGAATTGCTCTGTGACGCATCGCTCTGTGTGCTTATTTACTGTTTCCAGATTAAGCATATGTCATGTCTCATAATGTATTAAACGACCAAGCAGAGGTGTTTTATCACGGTCATGGTCCCTTTGTTAGTTTATTTTTCTACCTGTTTATTAATTATTAAATTGTCATACAGGAACTTAAATCTCAGAAAGGCACTGTGAGAACAAAGACAATGATGCGAATGTTATTTTAGTATTTAATTATAATTGATGTGTGATGACTGAGGCTATGGGTTAAGGTAAAAATTCAAGGATTACAATTCAGATAATTAGTGCACTTACATGATTGTTCAGTGCATTTTTCCTAGCCCTCTTGACTTAAACCTCTATTAAAGTTGTGAAAGTGGACTGGTATTGCAACCATTTTCTGGTCTGCACCGTGCCCCTTTGGCTATAAATTAAAAACATAAGCAATGTGCTCTCTGAGATGCACAGTGAATGAAATTACTCTCCAAACGTTAATTTAGCCTAGCTTTCTTGGTTTTTATTTGTATTTTTTCTTAGCATGTGGTTGGACTGTTCCTTAATATTTATTTCCTTTTTAGGTTCTGTATCCATTCTCAAATGTGTATGTGCGTATCCTTCACTTATTCCATTGGTGAATATAAGTTGTAAAGCAATTCCGAGACTCAAGCCCTGCAGGTTGCTTTTCAGACTCATGACAGATAAAAGGAAAAACGCACGCTCATGAATTACAAGGGTGCCTTGAGGCTTTAGGCAGGGCTGTGGTGTTTGTGCGTGGTGTGCAATGAAGGGGATTACATCTAGGGAATGGGTGAAAGTCAGCTGTGCAAACTATGATTTTGTCTTGTTGTTCAGATGGCATCGACGGTCACCGGACGCTCAGTGACAAGCATGGCCTTGCTGGTAAGAGAGACATGCCCCGGGACTATGACTTCAAATCAGGTGAGAGGCTCTAACAGCCATGTAAAACCTGGGGCTTGTAGCCTACAGTTTATAGACCCTATGAGAGGGAAAATCCAACGTTCAGAGTACTGCAGTACAGTAAGTCTGCTTTACTCAGTGTACGTCTTCTACACCTCATGAGGATCTCTAATTTTGCAGGTTCCTTGAGAATAACAGATGAGGATGTATTACACAATGTCATTGACTTCTTATCATACATGCAACTTAAAGGTGAGTTGATGTCTGTTATGAATGTTTAATTACAGCAAAATATATGACTGCGTACTCCATCAGGAGTTTTATTCATATCATAAACGGTTATGTTGACATGTTCCAGAGTAAAATGATCATATTTTGATTTAATATTTACATTTGTAGTCAGATTCCTGGCACTATATAGTTAAAAACCTATTTGGAACAGAACAACTTACTAGCATAGTCCTGATCAGATATAACCATCTGACTGTGCTCACTCAAATGTTTTTTCATCTACTTTGCAGAAATCGGAGCTCTGGATACCCTGCCTTCCTTGCTCACATCAGAAGAGATGAGTCAGCCCTAGTTCAACTTCAACATTCATTGATCTATTCTCAACTCTTCAAAAGCCTGCAAAGTACATTGTCTGTGCATATCCCATTATACTGGTGTCATGATTTACAACAATCTCCTATACAGAGTAAACATGTTCCTATTATAATTTGAAAGAAATGTATTGAATAAAACTTTTTGAATGGCAAGACTTTTTTGTTCCTATATATTGATTATACAGTATATAATTGTTCTATGCAAACAGTGAGATTATCTTAGAAAGTGCAACAACCCAAACAACTCAGATTTCTTTTTTTAAATCCCACATTTAAAATGTCAAGTCTCCAGCTTCTCTCTCATTCCAACTAAATACAAAGAAATCAGAGATTGCAGAGCAACCTAACAGCATGATGTTGCAATTGTGCGTTGTATTCTATGATCTCTGCTCAGTGTTTTGTCCCAGTGAATTGTCGGCAGTACAACTGCACATTACACAAGTTACTGTTTCAAAGTTGAGCTTCACCATGGTAGCTTGTTTCCAGAGTTGTTGAAGAATCCTCCATGATGCTTTTCTGTCAGAGACAGCAAAGATGATCCTCCGCACTCAAATCCGCCCATTCCATAATAGACAGGAAATGCTGCATAACAGTCAATTTATTGAGATACACAGAAATATATTATAATGTATTCATATTAAGGACCCAATCATAAAACACCTCAACCAAGAGTATGAGACACTCACATATGGGCCACCTACGTCAGTGCGCACCCAGCCAGGGTGAAGGGCTATACACAGAATCCCTTCAGATTCCAGGTCAATGGCCAGACAACTTGTCGCTATGTTCAAGGCAGCCTACATATGTAAACAAAATGAGATGGACAGGACATGTAATGACTGTGTACACATACAAACAGTCAGATTAATTATCTTCACACCCAAACATCCTATGGCCAATATTGCAACCGGAGATGATCTGTAATGTTTATATGGGCTCTGTTGAAAGGACAATTACTGTTGCTGTTCACCTTTGAGGTCCTGTAAGCATAGCTTTTGAAGGCTGCTCCGGCTCCCCAATTGGCCTTAATGGAGCCCAGTATGGAAGAGATGTTTATCACAGCTGCCCTATTGATCCCCATTACAGTGGTCCGTGCAGCAGCTGCCTGGAGCAATGGCAGAAATGCCTACAAGAGCCAACAACATAAACAACTCAGTCAAAAACATGACAATGTGATCTGGACAGTTACAATGTAGGTTTCTTAGATGAAGTAGGGAACCGGTCATAAAACGTGGGTATGTGAAGATCCTCTGTACTCCAACAAAATTAAGAGGTTTCTCATTCATGCTCTTCTAGAGGTGAAACAAATACATTTACCTTGGTGGCAAAAAGAGTAGAAACAGTATTACTCTCGAAAGTCGTCAGGTGTCACTGTCTTCAGATCAGCTGTGTTGTTTATGAGGCAGTTGAGCCCATCACCTCCCAGTATGGATGACACCTCGTGAAATTCTGAGTCGATACATGACTGGCTGCCAACATTTGATAACAAAGAGAGCATGACCATTTAAAACAAGAAACAAACCATTTTTGTTGTTGCTTGTTTTTATTTAAGAGGATAAGGTTTAATTAGCTAATGGTTATTTATGTTGAGTACTTGAAACATAACATTGAGCATGTAATCAAAGTTACTTGAATGTTTTAATTTAAAGAGAAGCCCTGTGAGGAACCTCAAGCCAAAACCCAATACAGTGCCTCTTGCGCCATCTGCTGGAATACCAAACATGGCACATGATACACATAGGATCATATCCCCAACAAAATAATGAATCCATCCGCATTACTCTGCGCTCTCTTTTACGTAATTATGTTGGCTATGCTACTCACCAAGCCGTACAATATAAACACCTTTGTAGGATTTGGCAATATTATGAAGATCCCGATGAAGAACAACTTTTATCATGCATCCCTAGGTTTACAGTCAAAACATATCCTCACACGTGTATTCCCATTAGATGGAATTCATAAAACAAGTTGAACATGATGTTCTCATACCTGTGCTGCGGGTGGTTTGCGCGCAGTCACTTATTGTGGTCGGTCGCTAGATGCTTCTCGTCAGGTCTTTCACCATTTGTAGACCAAGGCCTCTGCACGCCCCAGTAATTAGTACAGAATGACATTTTCAAAAATGTCGACTCATACTATTTAGAATATGTCTATCAGTTTTTTTGTTTGATGATTAGGAAATATGATTGGCCTGTCCAGACAGAACTATAGTAGCGTTACAATCTGAAGGTGTGGTTATAAAACAACCCGACTGGACCAATGAAGTGCGCTTGATTTGGTGTCTGTCAACTCTTCTTATTTCTTGCCATTTTTACAGAAAAAAATGTCAGCTTGACCTGCCTGTTGCCTTCTAAATATGTCATTTTTATTTATTTTATTTTTCAGCAACTTTGAAAGAATATTATTTTATACACAGGTAGGGTGATTAGAGCAGGTTCAATTTAATTGTGGCATGAATCATGCACACTGATTTGGAAATACAAACGCATTTACAATTTTACATTAATATTTAGCGTTTAAGCATTGCATTTTCGAACTGACACTGATCACCCGCCATAGGACACTAACGAAATAATATTCAATAATAACAAAGATCTATTCTATTTAGATGTGTAAAAACACAAAGGTCTTTGCCAAACCCCAAAGAATTAGTAAACTAATTACAAGCCAATCAAAAATGATTTCCCTCTTAAATCAGTCCAATCCCTATTCACTACTCATTTAAATTATATAACATTATTACTAGCCCCAAAGTGCAAATCCTAAACATCCCCCCTGGCACCAGCCAAGCCATCGAACGCATCCATTTTGAAAGATGGATGTGGCTCGTACCGCCCCTCCCTCCAGTCACTTCGCCTCAGGAAAGGTTCTTCCACAGCTGACTGTCAGGTAAAGTTATTGGTGGAGGTAGCTAGCTAGTACTAATTAGCTTTGAAACACCAGCATATTGTTATTTGTTGTGAACTGTCTAACTAATAGCTATTGGAACAAGAGAGGTCGAGAAAAAAACTTTAAATATGTATATGAATAGTATTGTACTAAGTTAGCTAGCTACAGTAATTAGCTCAACTATCTATTCTAGCTATGCTAACGCCTAAAATCATGACGAAGGAAAGCTATATGTCAAATGTATTATTGAATGGTGAACTGACTGATTCTCTAGCTAATTTAACTAGACTAGACATCTGGGCCGCTTTCCCAAAAGCATCTTAAGGCTAAATTTAATCGTTAGAACCATGCTCATTGACTCTAACCATGAAGTCAGCCTAAAATGCATCTCTGGGCCAGTGTTTTACTAACTATCCAGACTAACACCACTGTCACTGATTTATACTTCTGTCAGGTAGGAGCCTTGTTTTCAGAATGAGTTGCCTCAAAGAGCAAAACCAAAGAAGTTTGGACAATGGATCCGAAACCTCCGCTGTCTATTCCTCTGAGAACTATGGTCGCCACCTAAGAACATTGGACGTCAACATTGATTCAGGCGATCACACTGACTTCAGTGTGCCAGGAGTGATGCCCCATGGTTCAGGTGGAGAGTGGTCAGGGTACAGCAGAGAAGCTGGGTCCAGCAGGATGGACCACCACTGTACCAACTACAGATTCTACCCACCTCCACATGATGCTGAGCCCTCACTCCCTCAATACCAATTTGCTACTCATGGAGATTATGTGCTCCCCCAGTCTAGCCCGTTCCATTTAATGAACCCCAGTTTAGCTAATACCAGTCATCTAAGTTCACTTGGTGGCCAGTGGTCATCTGAGGGCCCAGTCCACAGCAATATGTTGTCAGTAAGTGCTAATTCAAACCAAAAACAAACCTTAGAAATTACATTACAATCCTCAATCTATGGGTGAGTTCGTATTGCAACGCCTGGCGCCCCGAATGGGTGGAGATTTTTAAAATTACCAATAGAATGGTCTAAAAGGTGCAAACACCGGGGCATCCGGCGATGTAGAATGTACTTACCCAATACACTATTTTATTGGATATTTTGACATCACTATCAATTATTGAGGTCGTACAGTATATTGCTCTAATTCAAGTTTGTGTTATGTTACATATTCATATTATTTTGTTTTGTCCAGGGTGAAATTTATGATGCTGTGGCGAGCATTTGCCCAGACAGCAAGGATGACCACGGACCAGAGTCCTATCGCAAACAGGAGACTATGGCCGAGCTAATGCCTCAGAATCAAATGGACATCAGTCAGTCTGTAAGAGGATTTCCAACTTACTGTCTGATGTGTACAAATGTACATGTAACCTACATACTGCACCTGCTTGCAATGACACAGATAAATGGTTATAATGCAGGACCATATACAACCTTTACCAGAAAGCATTTATTTTGTGAATTTTGCACTGCAGGAATAGACACATTCTTTGATTCATGTGATCAATGAAAAAGGGTTGACTGTGAAAAACAGGCTAAATGTCAGCATGACAATTTTAATATGCAGTCTTGCATAGCAAAGAGAATTGATATGATTTTATCTAGCCTTGGAAACCTGATTGAATGGTTATTATTGAATAGGGCTCTCTGAGTCAAAAGATAGAGCAGTATTCTAAACATGTTCGCAATGACCTTACAAGAGTCAAATGGTGTGTTAGTTTGTGTTAAGCAATAATTCTAACAAAAGGATATGTGAAGGTCCTTTCACAACAACCATAACTCCAGACCATTACTGCGTGGATTCTCGGTGATATGCATCTTTAGCTATGAAATGCCAGGCATCTGATTATAACATTTCTGTGTTTCCGGTCTCTAGGCCAACGGGCCGCTCGCTGTGTATCTACAGCACCTAGACCACCAGCTTGGGGAGAACGCCACTGTGAGTGTCTAATTGTTTAGCTGAGATATATATATATATAAAACCCACTGGGCACAGACTTCAATACAACGTCTATTCTATGTTGGTTAAATGTAATTTCATTGAAATGACGTGGAAACACCAGTGTGTGCCCAGTGGGAATTTTCCATCATTACACAACATGTCTTACCTTTAGGCACTACAGTACACATTCAATTCCACAATGAAGGCCTACTCTACAGATGGACATGGTTCTGTGAGTGTGTAGAAGTAAACTGTAACTCCATAAGAGTACCACAGTATGAGTCATAATACCCATAAAACCTAGCAATTAAACAGGGAAATAGTTCAAATAGTTTTTTCATCATCCATTTTCCCATAGGGGATTTTAGAAACACTTAAATAATGGCTGTGTTTCATGTAGGCTTACCCTGGCGTGACGTTTTGATAACGATGGAAATCTCTCAGGGCAAGGTGACTTTTATCAGTATATTTGCCTGTATTTACCCCCTAAAAATGAAATCCTAATTAGCTCATACAGAACTACAAATGCCATGATCTGGATGAGACTGCCGAATCAAGGCAAAGGTAAAAATCTCTGGATTAACTATCTAATGTTAACAACATTTACTAATAAATAAATAAGCAACATTTCCTTAAATTGACAAGTCTGTGAACTGTCTTTGGCAAGTCTTAAATTGACACAATGCCTGTTAGCAAAGATGTCAGCTAAAAATGACGTACAGAAGCTTGCAGGGATTTGTAGTCTTGCATGATGTCTACTTTGATGCTAATTAGCCATTTCTATTCTCAGAGTAGAGCTGAATATATTGATAACAGTCACCTTATCTGAGAGATTTACATGGTTACCAAAAAGTCACACCAGGGTAAGCCTACACAAAACACAGCCCTTATTTTAAGTATTTCAAAATCTCCTATGGACAAAAGGAATGGTGGAAAAACGATTGGAACCATTTCCCTATTTGACTGCTTGGTTTTATGGGTATTATGACACATCCACTGTGGGGCTTTATCTAGGTTGTGTGCAACATGAGTGGCCGAGGGCAGATGGTGGTAATGAACCATTGTAGCCCAGGTCAGATGCTCCACTCCCTGCCTCCTGGCCACCCTGACTCCAGTCCAGAGACCCACTACTACACCACATCCTCTAAGGAAAACTCAGAGCAGAGCTACTCAATGGGAAAAGGTTAGAGGCAGGCAGATCACGTCTTAGTGCTGTGTTGTTGACGTGTAGGCTACCATGAAGAATCTTGATCATCCCATACCTCATAGGCCTACTGTTGTTGAGCTGTTCTGGTTATTTGAATACGTCTTAATAAGTAAGCCAATATGGATGTATGAACTATTTAATCCCAGAATGTTTATTATGTATTTTTAGATAAATAAATATTCATAGCAGGGTATGATGTGTTGTGCAGTATCGACACAATCTCATTCTTCATGTACTACAGCTTCTCAGTCCTACCTGCCCTCTATGAGCCTGCCTCCCATTGGGCCCAACCACAGCCTCCTTTCCCCCAACCATCTGGTCTTCTCTGGTCCTCCTGGCTCTGGATACAGCTACAACCACATGCCTGCACCCTACTTCTCACAGGTCAGTAGCATGTATGTCTCATCCTCAAGTCTCATGACCTGCATAAGATCAACTGTGGCTCTAACAATCAAAAAATGTAGCCCAGAATGTTTGCTTTTACTATTGATAAATAACACTAAATCAACCATCAAACTTGAAAAGCTAAAAAGAAAAATGAGCTTCATAACAATTGACCATGAAGTTGACATGTATATGGTTGTCCTGCCAGTACCACCAGTATCCTGAGTATCCTGACTCCCTATGTCTGGTCCCTGATGGTCAGTCCACGGCAAGCAGTGTCTTACGGTAGGAACACTAGGGGATGTGACAAATGGAATTTGTCCTGGTTTTCCATTAAAACGATAAGAAAAATGCAAAGGATTCCACATGAATCCACTTAAATACTACTTTACTAAAAGTATCTAGTTTTAGATGTACTGAAGTACAGTGGTGGAAAAAGTACTCCAATGTCATACTTGAGTAAAAGTTAAAAAAATAAATGCTGTACATCAAATTCCCTATATTAAGCAAACCAGACGGCTCGATTTTCTATTTTTTCTATTTACAGATAGAAGGATACACTTCAACACTCAGACATAATTTACAAACACAGTATTTGTGTATAGTGAGTTTGCCAGATCAGAAGCAGTAGGGAGGGCATTGTGTGTGAATTGGACCAGAATTCTGGCCTGCCTGAGCATTCAAAATGTAACAAGTAAATTTTGGTGTCATGGAAAATGTATCGGAGTAAAAAGAACATATTTTCTTTAGGAATCTAGTGGAGTAAAAGTTATGAAGTTTCAATATGTAACTTTTTGGGCGACCCGACCAAATTCACATAGAAATGTTGGTTATAGATCTTTAATTTGCATTGAAAGCAAGTCTAAGAAGTGGCAAATCTGTTCTATGTGTGTTATGTCTATGCTTCCCTTTCTTAAGTTACATTTTTGTCTCTTTCGTTTTTGTACACTCGCTTCAAACAGCTGAAAATACAATATTTTTGGTTATGGAAAATATATTTCACAGTGGTTTAGATGTTACAATGATTCTCTACACTAGACTTGCTTGTTTTGTCACATAAACTGAAATTAGGCGAACTATTCAAATTTTTGCAACCAGAAGCGATTTCTGCATAGTGCTTGTTTTATGTACTTCACACCACTAGTGGCCATTTGCTGTTGTGTTCAATAGTGATCACTCAAGTCTGAAAGTGTTTTGAGAAGGGTGTGACTGCAGGCCGCAATATGGGGCAGTTCCTGCATCTTTATATTTTATACTTTTCCTGCACCCTCTTTATACCTGTATTTTTCCATTTTTAAGCTATGACTGCAGTACTTAGGCAGGAGGCGGAGGTGCTCCAGTACATTAAATGGCGGTAATTGACCATAACGTTGAATGCCCAGCGGCTGATAAACCCCACAGAAGAAAAGTACACACCAGTAGTGTCCCTCGCTCCTGTTCTGTTGACGATGCAGAGGACATTGTGTTAGCTTAGCCAGCTAGTCCTACGCAGGAGGAGGGGATGCAGGTGTGACACCGTGTGCTAGCTAGCTGACTATGACACTGCAGATATTGTCATAGATCATATGGTCAGCAGGTCATGGTAGTAACTCTGCATCTTCTCTTTCACCTTGATCAAGTCTCAGTGGATCTCTATGGGACTCCAAATCCAAGAAGCCCTGCAACTGCACTAAATCTCAGTGTCTCAAACTGTGAGTTGTATCACAACCAGTGAGATATACAGTAGTTTCTTTCCTACTCTGTTATCTGTTATGTAGACTGACAAGCGTGATCTCACGTGTGAATGTTTGTAGAATGACCAAGCAATGACTCAGCAATTATTGGGTGTATCCTAAGACCTTCACTCCTCATGTTATTTGCCATTGTACATTATGTCATCATGACTGGTCTAATCACTGTGTATGCCGTCTTTGTAGTTACTGTGACTGCTTTGCTAACGGCGACGTCTGCAGCAACTGCAACTGCATCAACTGCTGCAACAACAATGAGCACGAGTCCGAGAGATACAAGGCCATCAAGGTACAGTGAAACACTTGTCTCATTAGAGTTTTTCCTGGTTAGGAACAACTCCTGTCCCTACTGATTACAAGTTGTCCACGCTGTGGCAGTCGTGACTTTTTGTCTGTCGATAATTATCATGCAAAAGACTGCTGGTCCCATCGTAAATGTCCGTTAATTAACATAAACATGTTTAGTATCTACAGGCCTCCACACATAAAAGCCGCTGATGCGTCCCTTTGGAACATTTTACGTTTAAAAAATGTATAATAAATCAATTTAATATACACCATCACAACACATCCATTCTATATTTTAGGCAAGTCTAAAGAAACACGATATGAAGAAAATGTATTTCAAAAGAACAGAATATGAGTTGACCTTCTGTATGTTATCTGGCTATGCGCCATGCCATAGGCTGTGGGCTTGTTCATTTAGCAGACAAGATATGCTTATAAGTCTGCCATTTTTTTATATTATATGATTTTATAGTAAGAAGAATATAATTGAACATAGCTGAATAAAATAGAAAGGATATTTTTCCCATTCCGGAATGCATATGAAGTGGCTATGTTGAGCGTAAAAGTGATAATTTGAAACAGGTGCTATACGCTAGGTTTAGACTTATTTGTCAACTTTAGACGTGAATGATACAAACCGTAGAATATCTTAAAAATCAGAACATATATGGGCTTTATGATGTAACTATAGGCTATTGATGATGTGAGAAGCTTGCGCTCTGTTCGTTGCCTCAGGCTGCACATGCTGTTCTCTCATCAAGTGTTCATGTTATTTTCACTATTCTCAATTTTATCTTGTCTTTATTTCGATTTAGAAAAAAGAAACAACCAGCGTGCTGCTCTTGCTAGTATCACGGTTCTTTTTTTAAGCTCTACACATCGGCCTCAAGGCCTAATAAAGGACAGTGACACGAGCAAGAGAGGCATGCAGCTTTCTTCTGTCATGTTATTCAATTGTTACCATACACCTGCAACAAAGATAGCTTAAATGTGCGAGTGCCTTTTGAATTTAGAATGGCCCATTATCAGATAGGCAGGGGGAAAAGACGTCAGCAATATGCACTCAAATAGCGAGTGGAGCCCCCCGTTGGTTTCTTTTTCAATCACGCTGGCTTCTCCAGTTATTTCACTCCACCGCTGTTAGAGGAGCATGCACAGTCTCACTGTGCGACAGGTGATATTCCGTCTAAACTCTGTATGCCATGGGCTCTCCAATTATGTTCCTGCAGCTACCCAGTGCTTAATTTGTGAAACCAAGTGAAATCTGTTCGGGAACATCGATGTTTTCACAACTAAACATATTTCATTAAACTTTTGACAGCCCCTCTCTGCTCGCTGGAGATAGGAATTGTGGAGAGAGAGGAGATGGAAACGCACAGTGGTGAAAATGCCCTTTTCAAAATCAAATAATAATTCACTGTAATTGTAGGCTAACCAGCCTACTCTGTAGCCGCCCTGCACAATCAATGAACCAACAGCATCACCTAGGCCTGTAGGTTCTCTCCCAGACTCATGGATAGTAATGTTGGAGTGTAGCATAAGATAACCAGTCCATCCAGTATGCATAATAATACAGTCCACACAAAGGTGATTACTATAATCTTTACATTTTTGGAGTATAGGCTGGACCAATTATGTACAAAATAAATCTTTAAATCTTTTTTTTTTGTTTTTGTGTGTTTTTCTGTCATGCGGAGGGTATGTATTGAATAACAGCACAATCATTATATTAAATCAGGATTTTCGGGATTGGGCTCAACTGCCTATGCGTATACATAAGCTCTAATATGCGAAGGGATGTTTTTGAAGTAATCATCACCTTAGAAAGCACAGTCCATTTCGTTGTGTTAGGCTTTAAAACAACATCCACAATCCATTTTGTTGTGTTAGGCTTTAAAACAACATCCACAACTACCATGTTTTACACTCAGTTTCAACTTATTGTTGAACTTCTTTCTTCATGTTGATCAAATCAAAAAAAAAAAATTTGTTATTAACTGACTTGCCTAATTAAATAGAATAAATAAATAAAAAATCAAATAACTTTTTATTTGTCACATGCGCAGACCTTACAGTGAAATGCTTAGCTCTTAACCAACAATGCTTTAAGAAGTTTTAAGAAAAAAAGTGTTAAGTAAAAAATAGAAAATAAAAGTAACAAATAATTAAACAGCAGCAGAAAGATGACAAAAGCGAGGCTTTATACAGAGGGTACCGGTACAGAGTCAATGAGCGGCGGCACTGGTTAGTCAAGGTAATTGAGGTAATATGTACATGTAGGTGGAGTTAAAGTGACTATGCGTAGATAATAAACAGAAAGTAGCAGCAGCGTAAAAGCGGGGTCTTGGTAGCCCTTTGATTAGCTGTTCAGGAGTCTTATGGCTTGGGGGAAGAAGCTGTTAAGAAGCCTTTTGGACCTAGACTTGGCGCTCCGCTACCGCTTGCCGTGCGGTAGCAAAGAGAACAGTCCATGACTAGGGTGGCTGGAGTCTTTGACAATTATTAGGGCATTCCTCTGACACCGCCTGGTATAGAGGTCCTGGATGGCAGGAAGCTTGACCCCGGTGATGTACTGGCCGTACGTACTACCCTCTGTGGTGCCTTGTGGTCGTAAGCCGAGCAGTTGCCATACCAAGCAGTGATGCAACCCGTCAGGATGCTCTCAATGGTGCAGCTGTAGAACCTTTTGAGGATCTATGGACCCATGCCAAATATTTTCAGTCTCCTGAGGGGGAAAAGGCATTGTCATGCCCTCTTCACAACTGTCTTGGTGTGCTTGGACCATGTTAGTTTGTTGTTGATGTGGACGCCAAGGAACTTGAAGCTCTCAACCTGCTCCTCTACAGCCCCGTCGATGAGAATGGGGGTGTGCTCGGTCCTCCTTTTCCTGTAGTCCACAATCATCTCCTTTGTCTTGATCACGTTGAGGGATAGGTTGTTGTCCTTGCACCACACGGTCAGGTCTCTGACCTCCTCCCTATAGGCTGTCTCATTGTTGTCGGTGATTAGGCCAACAACTGTTGTGTCATCAGCAAACTTAATGATGGTGTTGGAGTTGTGCCTGGCTTTGTAGTCATGAGTAATCAGGGAGTACTGGAGGGGACTGAGCACGTACCCCTGAGGGGCCTACGTGTTGAGGATCAGCGTGGTGGATGTGTTGTTATCTACCCTCACCACCTACGGGCGGCCGTCAGGAAGTCCAGGATACAGTTGCAGAGGGAGGTGTTTAGTCCCAGGGTCCTTGGCTTAGTGATGAGCTTTGAGGGCCCTATGGTGTTGAACGCTGAGCTGTAGTTGATGAATAGCATTCTCACATAGGTGTTCCTTTTGTCCAGGTGGGAAGGGGCAGTGTTGAGTGCAATAGAGATTGCATCATGTTTGGTATGCAAATTGGAGTGGGTCTAGGGTTTCTGGGATAATGGTGTTGATGTGAGCCATGACCAGCCTTTCAAAGCACTTCATGGCTACAGACGTGAGTGCTACGGCTGGTAGCCATTTAGGCAGGTTACCTTAGTGTTCTTGGGCACAGGGACTATGGTGGTCTGCATGAAACATGTTGATATTACAAACTCAGTCAGGGACAGGTTGAAAATGTCAGTGAAGACACTTGCCAGTTGGTCAGCACATGCTCAGAGTACACATACTGGTAATCCGTCGGGCCCTGCTGCCTTGTGAATGTTGACCTGTTTCATGTCACTGGGCACCTACTTTTTAGTCTGTAACTGTTTGCCAGCCCTGCCACATCCCATGAGCGTCGGAGCCGGTGTAGCACAGTGAGGTGAGTTTTAAAAGCACAATACTGTTTTGATGAGTGTTTGATGTGATTTTCGATAGCATTTGCATAGATGTCAAAGTGGTTAGAGGGACAATAAAGCCCTGAGTTCCAGGCCATTAGGACCTGATGGAGGGACAATAGAGCCCTGAGTACCAGGCCATTAGGACCTGATGGTTGTTAGTGAGTTGGGTACAACCAACGCATGTCCAGAGTGCATGAAAGGAGTTTAGTTGATTAGTCACATGGAATTTTGTTTGCCGGTGTGCCAATGATATGGTCACCACAACAGTGCTAGTCATGTATTGAAACAACTGATGAAGTTGTTGAGAGGACACCCATAGTATCTGCCTGCTGTCATTGCTGACAGGCACTACACTGCTTGAATGAACTCATCAGGGTTTGTATTGAACCATTTATGGATTCGCCCAAGGTTAGAGGGTCAGACTATTAGGGGAGTTTGATGGCTCAGTGAGCCACTGGAGTTGCCAGCAGACAGAAAGACAACAGCTTCAGTGGACCAGGGTTCCCCTACACCCATAGAAAAAAAGGTTCCAAAAGGAACCTTTGGCTGTCCCCATAGAACACGTGTTAAACTCATTCCACGGAGGGCTAAGTGTTTGCGGGTTTTCGCTCCACCCTTTTTTTGTGTGTATGCTTTAGTGTTAGTCAGTATCTTTCATCTTGTAAGTGAAAAATATTGTCAAAGTCAACTGAGCTAGACGTGTAGGGAGTTGGTGATAAATAATGTTTAATTATTATTGGTAGACTGCTTTCTATGTTATTTTAAGATTGATAAACATATCATTTTCCTGAAGATATGTCTGGACAGAAATCCCGAGGCGTTCAGACCAAAGATTGGAAACGGGAAACTGGGAGAGATCAAAGGACGCCACAACAAGGGCTGCAACTGCAAACGCTCAGGCTGTCTGAAGAACTACTGCGAGTGCTATGAGGTATATATGGATAAAACATTACTCTGTTTGACTTAAGAGGAACCTGTAGTGTCAAGAACTCCAACGCTGCTGGGTTTTTCATGCACTACAGTTTCCTGTGTGTATCAAGAAGGGTCCACCACCCAAAGGACATCCAGCCGACTTGACACAACTGTTTGAAGAGTTGGAGTCAACATGGGCCAGCATCCCTGTGGAACGCTTTCAACACCTTGTTAGAGTCCTTTAGGCTGTTCTGAGAGTAAAGGGCACTGCAACGCAATATCAGGAAGGTGTTCCTAATGTTTGGTATAGCCAGTGTAGAATACTAGTCTGTAACAGTAGTGTTTCTATTGTCCCATACAGGCCAAGATAATGTGCTCATCCACCTGTAAGTGTGTGGGCTGCAGAAACTATGAGGACAGTCCAGAGAGGAAGACCATGGTGTGGGACAGCCCTGACACCACCTTCTACAAGAAGACCAAATGTGACAAGGACAAGTGAGGACATCTAAATTAATTCAATGTCATAGATTTAAAAAAATGTTTTCGAAAGCAATCATTCCCTGCTTTCTGTCCAACTCCCTTACCCCCCCCATGGGTTTAGTCAATTAAATAATGAATTGTTTAAAAATCATAAGAAATTAATCCTAAACATGATGGCTTACTAAGTAATTGACTAGGAAGTAGGCCATGAATGAATATCTATGCATATGTAGTGTAAGATGATTTTCATTTCACTTGACAAACAAATCATTTAGTCTCTTCAGGACTTGCTAATTGCATTATGTTGTTGTTGTAAGGAGAGGAGAATGGTCTCCTCCTTCCTTCTTTTGTTCACTGTTGGTCTTTTGGCTGATAGGTGTCCTCTGTCGTGCATCACGCTCGACGTTGTGGAAGCCACATGCGGCTGTCTTCTGGCGCAAGCAGAGGAGGCTGAGAAGGAAGGCTACACGCTGTGTCAAGCTGAGAAAATGATTTTGGAGGAGTTCGGCCAGTGTTTGACGCAGATTGTTCGGTCAATATTTAAATCTACTAGCTCGTAGATAGAATCTCAAGTAGGACAAGTTTATAAAAATGTTGGATATGGTCTGTTCTAGACATGATGACATTTAAACTGCCATTTTTTTTATCAACATGTTTATTAACAAGATGTTGTGAATTGTGTATGCGTATGTATTTATTTGTTACATAATTGATTTATGCATGTATTTATGCGTTAATTTATTTAACTTATTCACTCACTTTAGTTTTAGTCTCAGAATGGAGGACAGTTCCATCAGCTTTGGGTCATATGTCATTGGTTTGAAATATGAATAAAAAAAATAGTTATTGTGAACAATTCTTTCCATCTCTTTCATCCTTTCTTTTTAAGCTGCAGAAAGAACGTTTAATTTTATGCAAATGTCCCTGTTGAGTCTCTGTTAAAATACAACATCCAAATGTACTGATGAGCATTCTGTGAAAATAAAATATTCAATTCCGACAATGTGATTAGTTTTAATGTTTCTAAATGTCTGCAAATAAACGATATGCAGAATCTTTAAAAACCGATCTAAAGATCCAGGATACTCTAATTGTATTGACTTTCATTATGTCAATTGAGGTCTTGACGTAAGCTTTTTGCTTTTGAGCTAACATCAACAGCCTTCCTAGGAGAGCTCAGAGTACCTGCAACAGTTGTCTCACAAGGGGGGTACTATTGAACCTGAGACCCTGTTGCTATCCCTAACAATAAAAGGGGACAAGAACATTGGCCCAATCACAGATGGTTTGGCTTGGCTGTAGACAGGCAGCTCTTTTGTAGACATGGTAAGTATTAGATATGACAATTTTGAGTATTTTCAACAATAAAAAAAAACAGGCTATAAGGAGAAGTAATGGGATGTTTATTTATTTGTAGAGGTCAAGAACAACGATTCAATGGACTTGCACAATCATTGTGATTTGGTTGATTGTGGAATCACATGCTCAAAAGGTAAAGAATTTTATTAATCTTGTTATTTTCTGAACTGTTTTTAAAGAACATGTATTAATATACTTGTATTGCTAATGAATGCAGCAACTACAGCCATGTGATCTAAATTAGTTTATCTCTACGTTGTTCGACAGATTAAAAATAATCCAAACCGCTGGGGCCCTCAGTCAATGATGTATCTCAAAGGAAAATGTAAGTTTAACATCTGGCTCTGCTTCCATGTCGTGAGGGCATTTTTTTCTCGTCATGTATTGCTTCCCAAAGCGATAGATAATGGATATTGTATTTCATGACTTTCAGATGGCACAAGAGATGTACCTGACTATGATGACAGTGTTTACAAATCAGGGTTGAATGGCTGGTACACACTTATTAAAGGTTTGTCTTCATTTTATAATATGCCAAATGTGAAATGGTTATACAATGTCATAGCCTATTGTATATATTGAACATCATTGACAGACATTAGTAATGTGAGATTGACTACGCATTGTCATATTCCAATTTTGACCATAGGGTTCCAAAGGTTGAGGTCACTGAATTTCAGAAAACCCAGAAGACTTCGAACAACTAATCCACTACTTGGAGTATTGAAGATAGATGGATATTTTGAGGTTGAAGTAGTTTAGTTATGGGACAATTTTACCTGAAAGAATTGTCTTAAGATGATGAAAGGCTTAAGTATTTTTTCATGTACTTTTTCACTGCTGACATTGTTGATATGTTCTTTATATGATAAAATGGTAGCAATTTGTGCTGTGTAAATTTGTACATGTTCTCTTTAAAAATGTATTGCTGGAGAATTTCAACTGAAAATGACTGAATATTGTAATAAATTATTCAAACGGCGAAGATAATGATCCTCACGTGTCTGATGTTGCGCTGAGTGCTCACAACAGACAGTCACGTAGTAGGCATCTGTATGTCTAGCACAGACGTGGGCTAAACTGACCATGAACTGCACTAAATTGTTAACAAACGTCCTACACTTGTCATTTGATTAAATGAGACTAGCTTCAGGCTGTTCTTCACACAGCGTTTAATATTATTATAAGTCTATAGAGCAGCTCTAGTTCTTTCATATCTCGGAACACCAAAGGTGTAAGTGCTGTGGATCAGAATGGAGCCAGGCAGGGAGTACTAATGTGTTTTAGCATAGATCCTTCAGTTATTATTTGGCATTTCCTGCCTAAAGATTCATGTTTATACAAAGAACAGCAGTTGAATTTCTCCATACTATTTGTGTTTATTAACCCAGCGCCCAGTGATACACTATATATACAAAAATATGTCGACACCCCTTCAAATTAGTGGATTCTGCTATTTCAGCCACACCCATTGCTAACAGGTGTATAAAATCGAGCACAATCTACATAGACAAACATTGGCAGTAGAATGGCCTTACTGAAGAGCTCAGTGACTTTCAACATGGCACCGTCATAGGATGCCACCTTCCCAACAAGTCAGTTTGTAAAATTTCTGCCCTGCTAGAGCTGTCCCGGTCAACTGTAAGTGCTGTTATTGTGAAGTGGAAATGTCTAGGAGCAACAGCAACTCAGCCACGAAGTGGTAGGCCACACAAGCTTACAGAATGGGACTGCCTCGATTGTAAAACTCACTACTGAGTCCCAAACTGCCTCTGGAAGCAACGCCAGCACAATAACTGTTCGTCAGGTGCTTCATGAAATGGGTTTCCATGGCGAGCATCCGCACACAAGCAAAGCGTCGGCTGGAGTGGTGTGAAGCTCACCGCCATTGGACTCTGGAGCAGTGGAAACACGTTCTCTGGAGTGATGAATCACGAATTCACCATCTGGTAGTCCGACGGTCAAATCTGGATTTGGCGGAATGCAGTAGAACGCTATCTGCCTGAATACATAGTGCCAACTGTAAAGATTGGTGGAGGAGGAATAATGGTCTGGGGCTATTTTTCATGGTGCGTGCTAGGCCCCTTAGTTCCAGTGAAGGGACATCTTAACCTTACAGCATACAATGACATTCTAGACGATTCTGTGCTTCCAACTTCTTGGAATGTCAATGCCCCCCATACATAAAGCGAGGTCCATACAGAAATGGTTTGTCAAGATCGGTGTGGAAGAACTTGACTGGCCTGCACAGAGCCCTGACCTCAACCCCATCGACCATCTTTTGGATGAATTGGAACTCCGCCTGCGAGCCAGGCCTAATCGCCCAACATCAGTGCCCGACCTCACTAATGCCCTTGCTCTCCACAGCAATGTTCTAACATCTAGTGGAAAGCCTTCCCAGGAGAGTGGAGGCTGTTATAGCAGCAAAGGGGGGACCAACTCCATATTAATGCCCATGACTTTGGAATGAGTTTTGGACATGTAGTGTATGGGGCCGTTAACCAGGGATATTTTGTGTGACATTGATAAATTATGAATTATAAAGTGTGATAGTCATGGTGATTTTATCAGCTATATTTGCGGTGGCGTGGTCAAGGTAAATGTGACAACAAGCACAGCAGCATCATCTGCTGGATATGAAGGTTGGAGAGTATAATCCTTGCTAAGGGCAGAATAATATTATATTAAGGTCAAAGATTCTCATACTGTACACACAGCCCCACAATCAAACCCTAACCATAGCCTAACCCGAGCTTCGTGTCCACTTATCAGTTTAACCTTAACTTAATCCTTAAAGGAGAATATAGCTTTTTTTAAACCAAATCAAAACAAAATAATGTAAATGTCCTGTTGTAAAGACAGTTCAATCACGTGTCCACGTAGTGGTCTGCTACGGTACTGTAGGTGGTCTTCCAAAATACACTGAGTATACAAAACATTAAGAACACCTGCTGTTTCAATGACCCTTTCCCTTATTACAGTTTTTCTCAATTGCTAAAACACAATTTCTGATACCCTCCTCCATTTCCTGAAAACATTAAACACAAAACCTCATCTTCAAGCACTATTTACATAACCTCTGACTCCTCTCGCAAAATGAAACATTCGCCTCAAAACAGTTTTACCTGTGTTCAAAATCAAACACTGCTCTCAAATCATAAACAAAGTGATCAAAATGATATACACTCTCAAGCAGTCAGTAAACAATATGCCGAAAAATAGAAAACACATTGTTCAAAACATACAATTCTCAGGGAGAAGTACATTTTTAAACCAGTCAAAATCTATTGAGCCGTCAGTACTGTTAATAAATGGAAAGCACAATGTTCAGGGCCATACAATGTGTCCATTGTACAGTATACAGCCTACAATGCACTGTACTACAGTATGCAATACTAAAAGGGACAAAAATCAAAGGAGTAAACATGTGATCAATGTGCTTCTTCTTGTCTTTGGGCTGGGTCAGGCCAGAGCACTTCGTTGACATCACAAGCAATATTGTCCCTCCCGAGGCAACGGGGGAAGAAGCCTCTTGTGTGCCGTATCCAGCCCTGACATGATTCCTCATCTATATCACCACAGGCTAAATCCATGGCTTGCAGCAGATTTACTCTGGTGTAGGGTTGTCTATCATACACTTTCCATCTGGTCATTGGTCAGAATAACCACAAAACGGCATTATCATACCAAATGATGTACCAAATACCAAATGCTATCCTGTCCACCAATCAAGGCTATTTATGTAAATATGTACAAATGTGTATCAACACACCCACACGATCAGACTGAGGATTTCAATGGAAGAAGGAGGCTCAGGGAAATAAATGATGCAAAATATATTTTGAGTTATTTTCATGAAATATACACACAAAGTGTTTTATTAGACATACAGTGAGGATTTAAAAACATAATTAAAAAAACACAGTAGCATCAACCCTAACCCTATCCTTTATCATCATTTCCTCCTACTTTTTATACTACTTTGAACCCTTAAAGTACTGTAGCTCGGATCCGCATGACTCTCCCATTGACCCAAGGTGCAGGAGCCTGGCTCCGCCTGACTCTCCCATTGACCCAAGGTGCAGGAGCCTGGCTCCGCCTGACTCTCCCATTGACCCAAGGTGCAGGAGCCTGGCTCCGCCTGACTCTCCCATTGACCCAAGGTGCAGGAGCCTGGCTCCGGCTGACTCTCCCATTGACCCAAGGTGCAGGAGCCTGGCTCCGCCTGACTCTCCCATTGACCCAAGGTGCAGGAGCCTGGCTCCGCCTGACTCTCCCATTGACCCAAGGTGCAGGAGCCTGGCTCCGCCTGACTCTCCCATTGACCCAAGGTGCAGGAGCCTGGCTCCGCCTGACTCTCCCATTGACCCAAGGTGCAGGAGCCTGGCTCCGCCTGACTCTCCCATTGACCCAAGGTGCAGGAGCCTGGCTCCGGCTGACTCTCCCATTGACCCAAGGTGCAGGAGCCTGGCTCCGCCTGACTCTCCCATTGACCCAAGGTGCAGGAGCCTGGCTCCGGCTGACTCTCCCATTGACCCAAGGTGCAGGAGCCTGGCTCCGCCTGACTCTCCCATTGACCCAAGGTGCAGGAGCCTGGCTCCGCCTGACTCTCCCATTGACCCAAGGTGCAGGAGCCTGGCTCCGGCTGACTCTCCCATTGACCCAAGGTGCAGGAGCCTGGCTCCGCCTGACTCTCCCATTGACCCAAGGTGCAGGAGCCTGGCTCCGGCTGACTCTCCCATTGACCCAAGGTGCAGGAGCCTGGCTCCGCCTGACTCTCCCATTGACCCAAGGTGCAGGAGCCTGGCTCCGCCTGACTCTCCCATTGACCCAAGGTGCAGGAGCCTGGCTCCGGCTGACTCTCCCATTGACCCAAGGTGCAGGAGCCTGGCTCCGGCTGACTCTCCCATTGACCCAAGGTGCAGGAGCCTGGCTCCGCCTGACTCTCCCATTGACCCAAGGTGCAGGAGCCTGGCTCCGGCTGACTCTCCCATTGACCCAAGGTGCAGGAGCCTGGCTCCGCCTGACTCTCCCATTGACCCAAGGTGCAGGAGCCTGGCTCCGCCTGACTCTCCCATTGACCCAAGGTGCAGGAGCCTGGCTCCGCCTGACTCTCCCATTGACCCAAGGTGCAGGAGCCTGGCTCCGGCTGACTCTCCCATTGACCCAAGGTGCAGGAGCCTGGCTCCGCCTGACTCTCCCATTGACCCAAGGTGCAGGAGCCTGGCTCCGGCTGACTCTCCCATTGACCCAAGGTGCAGGAGCCTGGCTCCGGCTGACTCTCCCATTGACCCAAGGTGCAGGAGCCTGGCTCCGGGAAGCTCCGGTTCAATTTCACAACTGCTTTAGACCTACACCTATATCTAACTATTTAACCTATGTTTTATGGACTTGTTAACATCATGTTGCTGTATGTACAAACAAATGAAGTGCACAGTCCAATGACTATGACACAGCAGGTGTAGTCTCACTGTACCTCCAGCAGAGGGCAGTGTTTACCCAAATCAGGAATTTGTTACCCAATGATCCAGGGCCCAATGCGATTTGATCAAATTATACGTTTTTATACGGACCTCTTTTTATAACCTTGACTGTCACTGCATGTACATTGTAATATTAAACCAATGTACTTTCTAATGTATGGAGAGAGAAAATGATCTTTCCATTGTTTACAGTAAAATACTTTTAGAATGCACCATGTTTGAAGCAATAATGTACTGTGTATAAAACCTGAATTGCTTATGCCATGCATTGGCCAATGAGAGGCTTTAGCCACCACCGGTCGGCCATATTGGCACTCCTCAGAAGACCAGTCTTCCAAAGGAGTTAATGGAATTCTACAGTATTTCAATGAAATGTTTCAAGGACAAAATTACATGTATTTAAGTGTTTGTTTGTGGTGGGGAAAGTAACACTAGAACTTTCTAAAAAAGGAAATTGTTTTTAGATATAAAGTTTTCTTTGTTTTGTATGTTTAGTTCACATAATATAATTTAAAAGTATGCATTAAATTGTCTGTAGAATAAACATGGCAAAAACAAATATAAACATGAATAAATGCATTTTATATAGCTTTATTGACAATTAAGTGCCTTCGATGGAGGTGTGGTGGCTTCAAAACAGTTCCTCCTGTCAGTCATGAAGAGGCCAATTTGGACCAGAGTTAAGCATGCTTAAGTGGAACATAATTCTCTCTTTATGCACTTGTCTCTCAATGCGTAGTCTGATCTTGAAGTTAAGCATGAGAATAGCATGCTACTTATCCGTTATTCGTTCGGGGTGGAGATCTAAGAAATGAAGGCGTGGTGGAGGTGTGTCTACGAAGACAACATATCCTGACTGACTTAATCCCTCATAGTTCCACCACCTTTACACAGGAGGAAACCATGAATAAGTATTAACTTCTCCATAAACTGTCATTTATAATTGAGAAGAGCTATTGATAAGAGCTCGCTAAATGAATAATCAGTTTGGAGAAGCGGATTGTAAATACACAGACATTGTTTTAAATCATTTTTCCTTATGATCCCTGGAGACGAATGTGAAACCAGTCATATGGAAGCAAAGTGAAAATCATATCAATATGACATGCATTGTGGCCCCTTTTTCCACAGTGAAGTAGGCTATAAATAACTGTTTGGTCAGAATTTTTATTGTGTGCCCTCATTTTTGTGAATGAAAATTGGAGACCCAAGCTATGCTTCCGATAGGCTGCTATGCTTCCGATACCCTATTTTAAGGGATGGCTTAAGATAAATGTACTGAAAACCCTATTGAATGAAAATTCCATGAGAAAAATCTGGGTTTTCCGAGGTTTAATTGAATGTATTCGGCGCCCACAAGGGAACCGCACCTGCAAAGCCTGTTATGCACCTACATAAGGTGTCTGAATACCAACTACTGAGAAGTGCATAGGAAAGATGTGGGTAGTTAAGCCGTACATTTCTTAAGTCCGATTCGGGCCCATAGTGTATAACATATATAAATCATTGGTTAGAAGTGATGTGGTAATGGAATGCAGAGTGGAGCAACTAGCTGGGCCTCTTCCTTTACATGTGATGTTTGTCATGTTTAACATCAATCATTAGTTGCTTTTATGAGGATCCTCTGTGCTGGTCTATGTTTCTCAACACATTCATTAGGGATGTCTGGTTTCTCTGAGCATAGAACAGAGGAGCCCAGCACATCTAATCTGACTTCTCTCTCTTTAGCCAGAAGACTCAATGTGGACTTCAGCACAGCTTGGCTTCCCTGGAAAACTGCTTTCGGGGAGTTCTTGTTGTGATACAACCCTTCTTCCAAATCATTAGATTAACTTGTTGGGGAACCAAGCTATTTTTTTTTTAATTTCTACTGGCACAGAATCAAAGAAGTTCTTTAGGGATTACGGTATCTGGTTTTATTTAATGTACAAAGCTGAGCCTGCCTCATACATAAACAGCTCTTCTCACTAAAGTACCTGTGCCTTCATTATCAAGTCATTTTCAGTGACATAATTATTTTGAATTTTGCTTTTTTTAGTCATGTTTTCAAAGAGAATTGGAGAACTGACCTCACTTTTTGATTTGACATATGGATTTGGTAAGTCATTGATAAGTTGGCAGCCCAAGCTGTAGGGTTCAACACTGAGTGTACCATGGTGTAGTGAGAAACTACAGCCAAAGTATTTGAGTGAAATTGAACTCAAGTCATGTTTTGGAAATGCACAAATAAGTGAATCCACATGGGCCCACAAGTCAGCTAACACAGCCATCTAACTAGCTCTGACCCTCTGCCATTCATGTCTAATCAAAGGCCACCTCTGTTGAAGAGAGCACCAGCATTGATCTGTTAACCATTCACTCTGTATGAAGCAAGACAAAAGCATTGTAATATGGAAGCATTCAACACACAGAAATCAATTGAAAAGCATTAAAATATTTTATTATTTCTTATTTTACAGTATTAGTAAAGTAGCAAGACCTATGATGTTGATGCAATTAGTGACCATAGAACCTGGATCATTCCATTTTATATAACCTACGTACACACTGTAAGTACATATGATTCTTAAAATCATCTTTGGATAACACATAGCAAACAAGCATCTTGTTCAATTCCGTACCAATTCCCATTACATTCAAAACACGAATATTAAAAAATAAACATACATCATCAGTTACAAATCTGAACTATTATTTAAAAAAAGAAACAAACAGGATTACTTTTCTACAAAATTTATGGCACATAGTGCATCAAGTATTCTTTCAATTTCTGATACAGACCTCATCATAGTATAATTGCCTATCAAACAAGAATGATAGCCAAAGGTTTTCTAGCTGCTCATTGACTTTTGTAAGGGGTTTTCTACCTACCATTCCTTAAATCAAAAGTAGCTGCATTGTCTGACAAAAGTTCTAATCTGCATCTATGAAACTTTGGTTAAAGCTTAACATCGGCGTACCAGCATGGCAGGGTTGCCAAATCTGCCCCAGTTATAGTGGTGAAAAAGAGTACCATTTACCTAAATGATGATAGAGCTACTTCAGGCAGGTTCACTCATGTAGTTCAGGATATCTGGCAACCCTCCAGGTTGGTCTTCAGCTACATTAATAAAAGGACCATGACATGTTCTGCAAAGCATTGTGGGCATTATTCTGTAGTAGTACATTTACACTAGGCATGAAGCTAATGGCAGTTCCAATGCCAGTAGTGAGTTCCTTCTCAAGATTAGTGGTGATGTCAGTGCTATTAAAGCACCATTCAAAGAGCCTCTTTCAGATTAGTAGTTACTCACCCTACACACTGTAATACCATTTCAGCAACAAACAAGTAAACCAAACAATAGCTTCCCGGCTTCTAGTAGTCATTGTAGTACAAAAACATGTATCTATGTATCATTACAGTATAAATATGGTCAAAGAAATATTTGACGATATAATGAAATACATCTCATGGATGCTTGTGAGAGGTAGGGTCGCGTGCAGGGGACATGATCTGGAAAACAATGTCACAAGTGAACTAAGCCAAACTAGTTTTTGACTGGAGATGAGAGCTCGGCCTTGACTTTCCACCTCTTAAATGATGTAGACAACAGTTCCCACCTTATGAATTAATTTAAATATATAAACAAACTGTTTTCCAGGGACAAACAACCATTTTTCCCCCCCCCAGACCACATCACCAATGAGTTAGTGTCTATTGGTTGTCTCTCTATGACCTGCTAGAGATATTATTCTAATCACATTGTCAGTCAGTAGTCAGCAACATTGGGTTCTGCACCGTGAGGACTAGTCTGGGATGCAGTGGTCAGAAGGCATAGTACTCCTCACTGTAACCTTTGACCTTTGAGATAAGGCAAGTCTGGTTGACCATTAGTAGAAGAATGCACAACAACAGTAGTACACAAACCCTAGCTAACTAATTGGTGAACAAATATTTCCCGAAAAAACCCATGTCTGGACGTATCTCCTGATCTGTAGCTTTCTTCTTCCTATCATTTTGGATTAATACTAATCCTAATCCTAACTAACAAGAACAGCCTTTTGGCAGGAATGAGTAATAACCCACGCGTCATGACACTGCTAGCGAACACATTTCAAATATTGAGTGAGATGTTCCATTTTAAGAACAAAAAGTTTCCTCGCTGACGGTAGAAAAATAAAAACACTTTGTTCCATAATGACTATTTCACCTTTCTTTTGAGGGCCAACAGAAAAATGGTACCTTTGCGAGATGAGGAAGATCTCACTTCCAACCATGAGAGGATTCTTCCCTAAGCTCGGTACTATACAGTGGCTACCTCAGTGTTGCAACTTCCGACCAGAAATATGACTGTGGCCCTTTGAGACTGTACAATGCTGGAATATGTGAGAGTGTCTGACAAATTCTGCTTTTCATATCCCAATGCAGATTGGTAACCACTACAATTACAAACACTAGCGAGGATGGAACATAATAAGGTTGTCTCTCGTCTTCTTTTAAAGGACCCTGCATGGCTTGCGGTGTGTACACTGAGTATACAAAACATTAAGGACACCCGATCTTTCCATGACATAGACTGACCAGGTGAAAGCTATGATCTCTTATTGATGTCACCTGTTAATATCCACTTCAATCAGTGTAGATGAAGGGGAGGAGACAGTTTAAATAAGGTGTTTTAAGCCTCGAGACAATTGAGACATGGATGTGTGTCATTCAGAGGGTGAATGGGCAAGACAAAATAATTAAGTGTCTTTGAACAGGTATTATGTGCCAGGCGCACCGGTTTGTGTCAAGAACTGCAACGCTGCTGGGTTTTTCCCACTCAACAGTTTCCCGTGTGTATCAAGAATGGTCCACTATCCAAAGGACATCCAGCCAACTTAACACAACTATGGGAAGCATTGGAGTCAACATGGGCCAGCATCCCTGTGGAACGCTTTTGACACCTTGTAGAGTCCACGCCCCAACGAATTGAGGCTGTTCTGAGGGCAAAAGGGGGCAGTGCAACTCAATATTAGGAGAGTGTTCCTAATATTTTGTATACTCAGCGTAGATTCTTTGAGCTGTCCCTATGTTCTAGCTGCCGGGTGGGGAGGAAGGGGTGATGAAGGGAGGAGTTAGTGGCCACATTCACAAATGAAGTGCATTGGATCCCCGGAAGCTCTGGTCTGGTGTGTGTTTCACTGCCTGGTCTGACGTTGCTCCGACCCTTACTGGACCTGAACCAGCAGGCCGTTGTGAGGCTGGGGAATGCACTTCCCACAGAAGCCACCACAGCGACCGTAGATTCTTGCCCCGTCCTACAGACAGAGAGGGAGAAATGAGAATTGAATGGGACAGGACAAAAATGAACTTTCCATAGAGAATGAGGATTTTTATTAATGCCTCTAGAAATTCCTCTTGAATGAATCAGATTTGAAAATCAAACAAGTGACAATTCAGACGATAGGACGGTTTAGAGTACAGTCATTCAGAACATCCAGAATTTCTAGTCCTCCTTACCTCTGATCTGTGGACTTTGACAGAGACATAGTTGCCCTGTGAGGTCCACTTGGTTGTCTCAGCCACTTTCAGACCAGTCCCTATGAGGTTGATGCTAAACTGGCCCTGCGGAAGCACACCAGAGTGATTACAATAGACCAACAAACTGAAACTGTTGTAAGTGGACCTGATCAGGAATCAAATACAGTCAATTAGTCTGTATCTAATTTCCATTCTGGTGACTGACAACTAAAGCACCACGGTACAGTGGGCAGACACACTGAGCTCCACTGGACGGTTAAATGTGATTCTGTGGTTACTGGGAAAACGTACGATTTCACACTTCTCTCCAGTTAACAGACTGGACGGGTCAGGGCAGTAAAACCCAGTCAGACAGAACTGAATTTCAACACCTCGGCCAGCAAAGGTTGGCTCAAGGTACCCATCAAGACATACAGGCATACAGATTATAGTCTGTCATTTATAGACTCACAAATGGTCTGTGTTTCATACCTGAGGACACTTGGCAGCGCTGTAACAGTCTCCCGCCGTGGCGAACGGGACGGGACGGCCAAGCAGGGTCTGAGAGAACTGCAGGTCTGTGGCTGGTACACAACGCAGAGACACAGAGCATATGAAGGTCACTGTCAATACACAGACACAGGAGACGAGGGGCTTTAAACAACTACCATGGCTTAAGGCCTAACGACATGACATTTAAGATGATCTTAGTTCCCCTGTTTTTACGGCTTCGTCACGCATGGTGACCATGACCAGTGCGCTCCCTCCCTCCTAGTCTCCCTCCCTGTGTCTCTCTCTCTCTCTCTTTCCTTCCTTCCCTCTCCCTCCCTGTGTCTCTCTCTCTCTCCCTTCCCTCCCTGTCTCTCCCTCTCTCGCTTTGTAAAGTTAATGAGAAACACATTGCACAGCTAGAGCAGCTCATAATCTAAGTCATTATTCTTCCTTTTTTTTTAAGAGTCAAGCCCAAATGAGTTCCTTGCAGTGCGAGGGGAGGGCCTGGCGTGGTGGGAACATGTGCTGTCAGGACCAGAGTAGACAGGGAATGGGATGGGATGGGAAGATGACTGCATGGGTTCTGTGAAGTGGTGGAGTGGAGTGGTGGGCTCCCTCCTCCTAGCCGCACACACATATAATTACCACATATCCTGACCACGCCACATGTGCACTAATCTAAGGCATGCTCAGGGACAACAGGAGAGGTTGGGCTGGACGTCGTAATGGGCAGAGGATAGGAATATCGGCTGGAGATGTTGCGCGTGTGTGTGTGTGTGTGTAAGAGAGAGAGTATGTGTGACTCCCGATGTGTATGTTAGAAAACACAATCGATTTTGTGTGTGTGTGTACGAGCATTTGTGTGTTTGTGAGTATGCCTGCGTGTAACCATGTGTCTGTGAGTTTGTGTCTTAAAGGGGACTGCTTTGACTCTATCCCAGTGACGTGACCAAGGCCCGTTGAAAGGCGATTATCGCGATTTCTGTGAGGAGTATGGCAAAAGGTGTTCAAAATTGCATTCGGTGAGCAATTCCCTCTTGGCAAGACGTTATTCCGTGCTGTGGGTAAGAGGAGTGGGGTGTGTGCAGGGGTAAAACAACATGGATGTGTGGTCTCATTACAGTGGAGTGGTCAGGCAATCACATGGTCATTACTCACTCATTATCCTCAGGGAGCTGATGTCCAGGCGGACCTTGTGGAAGAGAGTGTATCCCGCTGCAGAGTAATCGTTCCTGCAGTCACAGTCCTGCCTTCTGCTGCCATTATACGGGCACTCAAAAGGGTTCAGCAACCTAGACATTAAAAATAATGGTACAGATAAGGTACATTCCTTATATGGAAAATACAGTACATTCTGTCCGTAGACAGCTGGCCGTGATGGGGAGTCCCATAGGGCGGTGCACAATTGGCCCAGCGTCGTCCGAGGTAGGGTCAGTTAAGTCAGTTATGAACAAATTCTTATTTACAATGACGGCCTACACCGGCCAAAACCCGGACGACGCTGGGCCGTAATAAAAGGTACATTTCAAAAAAATAAAAAATAAATAAATACAGGAAGGAATCCTATACATGCTGTCACTCATCACATACACTGGCAACATGGTGGCTCAGTTGGTAGAGCATGGTGCTTGCAAGACCAGGGTTGTGGGTTCAATTCCCATGGGGGACCAGTATGAGAACATTTCTGCACTCACTACTGTAGGTTGCTGTGGGAAAGAGTGTCTGCTAAATGTCAATTGTTGCAGGAGAATAATCTGATTTCGACAAGCACACCTGTATCCATAGACCTCCGAGTAGTTGTCTGTCTGACTGCTCCGCAGTGTAACATATTCCTTAGGGAAATCAGTCTGCATCTCAGCACAGAAGATCTAGGAGGAAACACACGTTGAGACAACAGATGAGGATGTGGCTGAATGACAAAGTGATGGGATGTTATTTTGACAGAGCACACACACACCTGCAGTATCCTGGACTTGACCTTCAGGTTGAACTCCCCATCCATCCTCACTTCCTGTCTCATCTGGACCTCTCTACAGGACATGAACAGCTGACCTGTGATCGGGAATAAGAGGGAGCACCTTTGGGTTTACAGTATTATAGGGGATGGTGCTGGTCAATATGAACATAACAGGATACTGAAATGAAAATGACCATGAAAAACAAAGTTACAAAGTACCGATATTAGAACATTATTTGAACTAATCATTTAATATACATTACCGTTCAAATGTTTGGGGTCACTTAGTTTGGGATCACCTTGTTTTTGAAAGAAAAGCACATTTTTTGTCCATTAAAATAACATAATATAACACTACTCTCTTCTGATAATGGGCCTATGTAGATATTCCATAAAAAAAACAGCCGTTTCCAGCTACAATAGTCATTTACAACATGAACAATGTCTACACTGTATTTCTGATCAATTTTATGTTATTTTAACAAAAAATGTGCTTTTCTTTCAAAAACAAGGGCATTTCTAAGTGACCCCAAACTCTTGAACAGTAGTGTAACTGTAGCGTATAATGGAAGAGTCCCCGTAGTGCTACAGTAGACTTCACATAGGTCAGTAAATGATCGTGTTCCACAAAACGTTAGAAGCATTCCAATAAATAAACAGCAGGAAAAACTCAACGAAAATGATTTGTATCTGGTCAAGGTGTGAGTAGGAGTTCAACACTGGGGGGGGGCCTTGTTAAAAACATCTCTCTTTGTTTACATTCCCCCCACAGTTGTTCCTATGCGGTTGGAGGCCAGAACTCTCCGATTAGCTGATAGTATGAATACTTCACTGGTGAACCGGCTGTCAACCGAGCATTTCCCTTTCGCCCGATGCCTGACTTGGCAAGAGACTTAACGGCAGAATGCTCCACAGTGAGACCGTGTCTAAACATCTGAGGCGACTCAGCTAACACACAGCCAGGGTCAGGAGTGAAGGTCTCCCCCAGCCTCAGCCCCAGACCCAGTCACGGAACCAGACCCAATCTCAGACTCAACTCCAGTCTTAACCCCAACCGTAGCACACTGCAAGCTGTCTGTCGCCAACTCACTATTTATTGTTTCAGAAATCAACTTCTCCAAGAGAGGCTTAAAGTCAAGGTTAACGTAAAGTGTTCAAATAAAGAAACAAGTTGACATTCTATAAACACCATCAGACAAATCACAATATACAGCGCAGTCTATTCAATACTATTACTATACACATTCCTGTTTGGCAATAAGCACTGCATGGATCAGACAAGTTGGCAAGGAAAGCACATCTACGTTTTAGGCCTAATACTTCAGGGAGAGGCTGGGTAGAAATAGTGGAGATGAGCAGCAGAGAGGCTGTGTAGAAATAGTGGAGATGAGTAGCAGAGAGGCTGTGTAGAAATAGTGGAGATGAGTAGCAGAGAGGCTGTGTAGAAATAGTGGAGATGAGCAGTCGAGAGGCTGTGTAGAAATAGTGGAGATGAGTAGCAGAGAGGCTGTGTAGAAATAGTGGAGATGAGTAGCAGAGAGGCTGTGTAGAAATAGTGGAGATGAGTAGCAGAGAGGCTGTGTAGAAATAGTGGAGATGAGTAGCAGAGAGGCTGTGTAGAAATAGTGGAGATGAGTAGCAGAGAGGCTGTGTAGAAATAGTGGAGATGAGCAGTCGAGAGGCTGTGTAGAAATAGTGGAGATGGGTAGCAGAGAGGCTGTGTAGAAATAGTGGCGATGAGTAGTCGAGAGGCTGTGTACACTAGAAGTAGTATTGTAGAGACTCACACTCTCGCTCTCGGCAGGCGGCCCGTGACTCGGGCCTCTCGGCTGGACGGCAGTGTTTGGACGGTTGGCCTTTAGAGGCCAGACACTCCAACCTGCGCTCCTTCACTCCCGCTCCACACGTCTGGGAGCACTGAGGACCACATAAAGGGCATCAATTACATGGAAACTACTGACACATTACACACTCACAGTACAAAACAAAACTGTATCAAGTAACTGTTGTTTCAATATCATGATCTGATACTGTTTACCAACCCCTCTCTCTCCCTCTCCCCATTCTGTCCATCCCCATTTTTCTCTCTCTCAAACACACTGAAACACACCTTGCTCCATGGGCCAACTTTCCAGTAGGCAGCTTGTAGGCAGTCCCTAAGGAGGCACTGTCTGGTGCCAGGAGGGTGGGGCTCTGGACAGTGGGGGCGGGACTGTGCAGAGGACTGGGCATCATATGGGTGCAGGGTCAGGGAGGATGGCATCACAGAGCAGGACACTATACGCTGTTGGTAGCCAACTCCACAGCTGGTAGAGCACTGGAATTCACACACAATGGAGATCACACCTTAGTGGATATACAGTGGGGCAAAAAAGTATTTAGTCAGCCACCAATTGTGCAAGTTCTCCCACTTAAAAAGATGAGAGGCCTGTAATTTGTGGAAACATCATGCTTTGGGGCTGTTTTTTGACTGATCCGTGTAAAGGAAAGAATGAATGGGGCCATGTATCGTGAGATTTTGAGTGAAAACCTCCTTCCATCAGCAAGAGCATTGAAGATGAAACGTGGCTGGGTCTTTCAGCATGACAATGATCCCAAACACACCGCCCGGGCAACGGAGGAGTGGCTTCGTAAGAAGCATTTCAAGGTCCTGGAGTGGCCTAGCCAGTCTCCAGATCTCAACCCCATAGAAAATCTTTGGAGGGAGTTGAAAGTCCGTGTTGCCCAGCAACAGCCCCAAAACATCACTGCTCTAGAGGAGATCTGCATGGAGGAATGGGCCAAAATACCAGCAACAGTGTGTGAAAACCTTGTGAAGACTTACAGAATACTTATTTTCCACCATAATTTGCAAATAAATAAATTAAAAATCCTACAATGTGATTTTCCCACTTCCCTCATTTTGTCTGTCATAGTTGAAGTGTACCTATGATGAAAATTACAGGCCTCTCTCATCTTTTTAAGTGGGAGAACTTGCACAATTGGTGGCTGACTAAATACTTTTTTTGCCCCACTGTAGAGACATGTGGATAAACACAATATATCCATTTGTCTTTGACGACCTAGCTAGTCAAATACTGTTGGGAAATCGTTACATCGAATGACGCAAAGATCTAAAGGTAGAATAATAATACATGGGATTTGAATAGCGATTTTCAAGGACGCAGTCGCTTTGCAATTCTAGAAGTGAAAAAGCGACAAACAGGAGGCAGGGGTTCCCTAAACCAAGGTTCCTACCTGTGACCACTCCCCTGTCATCCACGTGTAGTGGCAGGCTGCTCCACTGCAGGGCTGGCGCAGGGCAGGGCAAGAAGAGGGGTCACAGAGGGCGTCCTGGACAGGGGTCAGCCCAGCCCCCACGCACAGAACCTTCCTGTTCCTCATACCCTCTCCACAGGTGGCGTTACACTGCGGAGAACAGACAGAGGACGAGAACAACATGAGGGTCAGTCATCGTGTCAACATCAAAAGGCACTATACATAATACAAGTGTAAACTTGTCCCCAGTCTCAATTGCTACCGCATATAGATTCGACACATAGACAGAGAGAGAGAGACAGAGACAGAGACAGAGAGAGAGAAGAGAGAGAGGAGAGAGGAGAGAGAGAGAGAGAGAAGAGAGAGAGGAGAGAGGAGAGAGAGAGAGGAGAAAGAGAGAGAGACCCAACCAAATCATGAGAAAACAAAAAGATAATTCTTTCCAATGTGTCAAATAATTAACAAAAAAACAGAGCAAACTAGAATGCTATTTGGCCCTACACAGAGAGTACACAGTGGCAGAATACCTGACCACTGTGATTGACCCAAAATTAAGGAAAGCTTTGACTATGTACAGACTCAGTGAGCATGGCCTTGCTATTGAGAAAGTCCGCCGTAGGCAGACATGGCTCTCAAGAGAAGACAGGCTATGTGCTCACTGCCCACAAAATGAGGTGGAAACTGAGCTGCACTTCCTAACCTCCTGCCCAATGTATGACCATATTAGAGAGACATATTTCCCTCAGATTACACAGATCCACAAAGAATTTGAAAACAAATCCAATTTTGATAAACTCCCATATCTACTGGGTGAAATTCCACATTGTGCCATCACAGCAGCAAGATGTGTGACCTGTTGCCACGAGAAAAGGGCAACCAGTGAAGAACAAACACCATTGTAAATACAACCCATATTTATGCTAATTTATTTTCCCTTGTATACCTTAACCATTTGTACATTGTTAAAACACTGTATATATATATATATATATACATAATATGACACTTGTAATGTCTGAAACTTCTGTATGTGTAATGTTTCCTGTTAATTTTTATTGTTTATTTCACTTTATATATTATCTACCTCATTTGCTTTGGCAATGTTAACACATGTTTCTCCCATGCCAATAAAGCCATTGAATTGAGAGAGAGAGAGAGAGAGAGAAAGGAGAGAGAAAAAGGAGAGAGAGAGAGAGAAAGGAGAGAGAGAGAGAGAGAGAGAAAGGAGAGAGAGAGAGAGAAAGGAGAGAGAGAAATGAGAGAGAGAGAGAGAAAGGAGAGAGAGAAAGGAGAGAGAGAGAGAGAGAAAGGAGAGAGAGAGAGAGAGAGAGAGAGAGAGAGAAAGGAGAGAGAGAAAGGAGAGAGAGAAAGGAGAGAGAGAAAGGAGAGAGAGAAAGGAGAGAGAGAGAGAGAGAGAGAGAGAGAGAGAGAGAGAGAGAGAGAGAAAGGAGAGAGAGAGAGAGAGAGAAAGGAGAGAGAGAGAGAGAGAGAGGAGAGAGAAATGAGAGAGAGAGAGAAAGGAGAGAGAGAAAGGAGAGAGAGAGAGAAAGGAGAGAGAGAGAGACAGCTGGCTGACGAAGTGAATACAGTAAAGTGTGGAACAAAGGGTAACGTCTTCAGATTGGCATAGGGGGCAGTGTTGGACCGCTAGCAGAGATATCCCCCGAGAAGTTCTACCAGGTTTGGTTGTTTCCTCCAGATGGTCAAACTCTAGAAGAAAACGGTTCTGTGTAAAAAAACAAATGTATTCTACACTTTATCCAGGAGAGGAACAGTAAGCATGATATGACATCTCATGTTGCTTTCAAGAACAACCCCAACGATAAAGCAAACAGCACGTCATGGGTGGAGACGAGTTGGTTTTGAGTGAACTCAAAACGACGGTTTAGAGAGGTAGTTAAGAGTGAAGACAGGTATGCCGATGTGAGAGTAGGCACACTACAGTTTGAATGGCTAAAGCATCATGTCCTACGAAATCAAATGATCAGTTTTGTTTGTAAGAATCTCTCATTCTAAGCCCGAAATGATTTCTGGGCCAGAAATGTCTGTTTCTGAGACAGGAGGCTGTAAACGATCATTGGAATGCACAGCAACACAGGCAGACAGGATCTGAGTGCGTGCAAACATTCCTGCACCAGGAAGCAGCACAAAGTCCTTACATGGCGCTCATCTTTTTGTGTCCTGAACTTTGGCGACAATGTAGGGGTGGGGGGTGGGGGGGACATAAAAGAAAGAGAGGGGCCAAGGGTAGAAAACACTGAGTTCAAGGGGACTGCTCAGTGCTCACGTCACACAGTGTAGTGCCCCTCGAAAAGACAAAAACCGCAGAGCTGATACGGATCAGTGCTTTGAGGTTTGGATGTGATTTATCATAGACTGATGGTTATCATTCAAACCCTCATTGTGTGATGCAGGAGTGCTGGGCTACCTTAGCGACCTCACAAACACAGCTGGTCTGGTTCACTTGCTCTAGTCTAGTGGAAAGAGCTGTGTCCGAGAGCTGCCAATAACAAATCTCCAGTATGATGATTTTATGTCTTTCTCTCGCACACAAACACCCTAACCGCTGTGTATTCATTAAACACACATGCTAGCAACTGGAGTCTGCCTCTATTAACAAATGTATGCGAATATAATCAAATGATGAAATCGTATTTAAAAGCACATTGGCTCTCTGAAGTTCTGTCCCGGGACATTCAACAAATTCTCTTCCCCTTGTGGAATTTTGGGGAAGCGATGCATTCTAAACTGAGGTTACACTAGGGGCTTAGTGTTTTTTTGTGCTTGTCCAGACACCCAGAAGACAAACATGTCCAGTGGACAGCCCCACTTCGTCACTGTGCCTCACACATGGCGGCCTTGCCTGGGTATTCTGGAGTGTTTGTTTAGGGGGGGAGGGGGATAGTAAAGAGAGCACGTTGATGGTCGGCTACTGATCAAGCCCTAAACAGGACCCATAGCACATAGAGGTGAATTTGAAGTTTGATGGGAGAAACCCCAAACCTACAATAAGACAGTTATATGGAGGGGCTGGTGACGAGCCCCTGTTTGTGTCAAAGGAGAAGGAAGAGGAAGAGAAAATGGAAGTGAAATAGAAAGAAGGAGATGGAAAGACAAAGAGAACGATAGACAGAGGTCAATACTTACATCTTGCCACTCTCCGGCTGCCCAGGTGTAATGGAGACACTCAGTAGCCTGGCAGGGCTGGGCAGTGGCAGGATGGTTGTGGGAACCACACAGCTCTTCTCTTACCCGTCCTGTACCCTTCAGTCTGCAGTACACTTCTCTGTTCTGGACCCCTACTCCACAGGGGACAGAGCACTACAAATACACACAAACGCATAAACACACACGTTAGATTGCCTGACACAAAACACACACTGACAGAAAGAAGCACACACGACATAAGTCTGCACACAAAGGCGTTTCACGAACACCTTCAGCAGCCACTTTTTATTCCCAAATGCAACATTTTGGTGATTTTAAACACAGAGTGAGAGTTAATCATCTGATTACATTTCCTGCTCAGAGAACTTTTTTTGTCATTCCACTGGTACCGTAATCAAATCAAATCAAATTGTATTTGTCACATGCGTCGAATATCACAGGTGTAGACCTTACAGTGAAATGCTTACTTACGAGCCCCTAACCAACAGTGCAGTTTCAAAAAATATGGATAAGAATAAGAGATAAAAGTAACAAGTAATTAAAGAGCAGCAGTAAAAAATAACAATGTATACAGGAGGGTGCCGGTACAGAGTCAATGTGTGGTGGCACCGGTTAGTTGAGGTAGTATGTGCATGTAGGTAGAGTAAATTAAAGTGACTATGCACAACATAGAGTGGCAGTTGTGTGGAGATGGGAGGGGGGGGGGTAAAAAATAGTCTGGGTAGCCATTTGACTAGATGTTCAGGAGTCGTATGGCATGGGCTGCAGCAACCAGATCTGAAATCTAAACCAAAACACATACATTTTCCCATCATGTCCCCTCTCACCCTATCTGACCGGGACTAAGTAAACATAAACTCAGCAAAAAAAGAAATGTCCTCTCACTGTCAACTGTTTAATTTTCAGCAAACTTAACGTATAAATATTTGTAGGAACATAACAAGATTCAACAACTGAGACATAAACTGAACAAGTTCCACAGATTTGTGACTAACAGAAATTGAATAATGTGTCCCTGAACAAAGGGGGGGGTCAAAATCAAAAGTAACAATTAGTATCTGGTGTGGCCACCAGCTGTATTAAGTACTGCAGTGCATCTCCTCTTCATTGACTGCACCAGATTTGCCAGTTCTTGCTGTGAGATGCTACCCCACTCTTCCACCAAGGCACCTGCAAGTTCCCGGACATTTCTGTGGGAAATAGCCCTAGCCCTCACCCTCCGATCCAACAGGTCCCAGACGTGCTCAATGGGATTGAGATCTGAGCCCTTCGCTGGCCATGGCAGAACACTGACATTCCTGTCTTGCAGGAAATCACGCACAGAACGAGCAGTATGGCTGGTGGCATTGTCATGCTGGATGATCATGTCAGGATGAGCCTGCAGGAAGGGTACCACATGAGGGAGGAGGATGTCTTCCCTGTAACGCACAGCATTGAGATTGTCTGCAATGACAACAAGCTCAGTCCGATGATGCTGTGACACACCGCCCCAGACCATGACGGACCCTCCACCTCCAAATCGATCCTGCTCCAGAGTACAGGCCTCGGTGTAACGCTCATTCCTTCGACGATAAACGCGAATACGACCATCAACCCTGGTGAGACAAAACCACGACTCGTCAGTGAAGAGTACTTTTTGCCAGTCCTGTCTGGTCCAGCGAAGGTGGGTTTGTGTAGGTGACGTTGTTGCCAGCGATGTCTGGTGAGGACCTGCCTTACAACAGGCCTACAAGCCCTCAGTTCAGCCTCTTTCAGCCTCTCTCAGCCTATTGCGCACAGTCTGAGCACTGATGGAGGGATTGTGCATGTTGTTGCCATCCTGTACCTGTCCCGCAGGTGTGATGTTCAGATGTACCGATCCTGTGCAGGTGCTGTTACACATGATCTACCACTGTGAGGACGATCAGCTGTCCGTCCTGTCTCCCTGTCTTAGGCGCCTCACAGTACGGACATTGCAATTTATTGCCCTGGCCACATCTGCAGTCCTCATGCCTCCTTGCAGCATGCCTAAGGCATGTTCACGCAGATGAGCAGGGAACCTGGGCATCTTTCTTTTGGTGTTTTTCAGAGTCAGTAGAAAGGCCTCTTTAGTGTCCTAAGTTTTCATAACTGTGACCTTAATTGCCTGCCATCTGTAAGCTGTTAGTGTCTTAACAACCGTTCCACAGGTGCATGTTCATTAATTGTTTATTGTTCATTGAACAAGCATGGGAAGTGCTTGAACCCTTTATAATGAAGATCTGAGAAGTTATTTGGTTTTTTACAAATTATCTTTGAAAGACAGGGTCCTGAAAAAGGGATGTTTCTTTTTTTGCTGAGTTTATATGCTTTGTTTAGTCTGCTGGGTTTGATTCACAGGCTTTAAAGGAAAACTCCACATAAAAACTATATTTTGGTATTTGTTTCATAAGTCAATTGTTGACATAGTCCCAAAATGTTTTGCTTGTCATCAAATCACATTCTCAAGATATGTAACTTCCAAAATACAAATCATCTCCATTTGATCCCCTTTGTATCATATGATGCGGCATATTGACCAATACAAACAGAGAAATATGTTTTCCTCTGAGCCTGCATTCGTCGTGCCTTTGTGAGCAGTATTGTCAGTTCACTCACAGGTCTATCACATGGCCCATCTCTTTGAAGCCATTGAGAATCCTACCTGCATGCCGAATAAGCTCTCTGGAACATTAGAAAGAGGTTTCCTAGACAAAAGATTAAGCCATATCCTGGACTAAGAAGCATGTTTAATGGAGACTCTCCGCTCAAAGTGCTTTTTAGTCCAATACTAGCTTAATCTGGGTCTGGAAACCAACCCCCAGGGTTCTAGAAGAAAGCTGTGTAAATACTATAGAGCCACATGTACTGTAAGTACCATATTTCCCGTTCGATCATTTATACAGTAGGCTATATCATGCTGTACTACAACTGTTTGCAGGCCTACGTCGTTGTCTCTATGGTGTGCGGTTAGGTGAAGTCTTGCTCCTTATGTTTGGAAGGAGAACAAAAGGCATTAAGGGGAATCTGAACTCAGATGCGGGTCTAAGCCAAAGAACGAGGCCTTATTTAAAGGCTTGCATTTTTAACATCCCATAGTGGGGTGTAATAGAGCCTCCTATTGCGATTTGAACAACAGTTATGGGTTGAGAAATGTGATTCTCTTTCCAAGAGACTTTTGGTTTTCCTTGCTGAATATCAAATTCATCCCAATTGTGCACACTATTCAATGTCGGACTATTCACTATTCAATGTTGGAGTTGAGCTTCTCCACAGACTGCTGCTCTCTACCCATCTGCAGTACGTCTGTTTGACATAAACATTGAATTTAGAATAGAATTAGAATAAGAATATACTAGAATGTGAACTAGCTATGGGTTTTGATTGGATAGGACAGCGGACCCCAAAAACACGCCTTTGCAGTGTGGTTGACCATAGAGAGGTGGAACATGCAGCTGTCACAGACGAATCAGTGGGAATGCCGCCGCCCCACACCAAGAGCTCTACAGGCAGTCCTCACCCCTTCCTCATTTACCCTTCTCACACCCCCTTGTACCCCTTCACAGACCCCCATTCAGAGGCGACTGTGAGGGGGTTGAGTGGCTAGCTGCTGAAAAGCCCAAACGGTGGGTGCTGAGGTTTCCAAAGTTGTCACAGGCATGAACGTTTAGATATGAAACATGTCTTTATGTTATAGTTGTGGATTTCATGGTTTCTGGTGGTATGTGGAGGGAGATGATTGCTTCCAGACACCAGGGAGGAAGAGTGAGAGGGAGAGTGAGGCCATTAAGGGGAGTGGTCTCATGTGGGAAGACAGAGATGGGTTACCAATGCAAGCCCAATTGGGATTTCACAACCGCAGTTTAGGCGTGGAGAGCAGTGTGAGTTCACTTCATACAAGACCTGTTGATCTCACTTTGCTCCCCATCCTATGTCCAACACAAAAAGAACTTACATATATCATTAGAGTGAGAGAAGCAGTGAAAACTGGGGGGTCTGGGGGGGTAATATAATGTATTAGCATGAATATATACAGACAAAACACGCACATATCATAGCATACCACAGGTTGCAGAGGGAACACCATTTTTGGGGGAGAGAATGACTGTGATAACATCATACGGTCAGACTTTTGAAAAGGGTGTTTTACTCCAAAATGTATGAAAATAAAATGATGCTGACATCTAAAATATAATGTCCCCTCCAGAAATGAGCCCAAAATAACATATTGGTCCATATTATCAGACAGGTGTGCTATTTAGCAATAAGCATCATCACCTGATGTAGCCCACCTGATGCACCATAGTGGCTATAAATATACAGGCTGAGGGTTGCCCATCTGCATTTATCCCATTGGGCAAATCATTAGCTAGAACTCAAATTCTAAAGTCTAAACATTAGGCTCTTGTTGCTAGTTAGCACCATGTTGATTACTTGATACCTTCCAGGGGCACTCAACCAACCAAGGATCATGTACTGTGAATATAATTTAGGCCCAACTGTTACAGCTGACCCTTGTTACATTTAGCCCTGGTCTTCCATATGCATTCAACGCCATTGGCGAGCGAATAAACCGTGCTGCTACTGAAAACTCAGGCTCTAAAAATGTGCATTTTAACCAACTAATTTATTGGATTTAAGAAATAAGTGTAGCCTAGTAACACTAGAAAGCTCAGTGATCCTCCTCTTTTAACAGTGGCATTCAAAACTCCTTTGAAAAGTGTGTTTTCCTGCGACTGCATTAAGAATGTACAATGATGGGGCCTCCCGGGTGGCGCAGTGGTTACCAGAGACTTTCGCGCCCAGGCTCTGTCGTAACCGGCCGCGACCGGGAGGTCCGTGGGGCGACGCACAATTGGCCTAGCTTCGTCCGGGTTAGGGAGGGTTTGGCCGGCAGGGAAATCCTTGTCTCATCGCGCACCAGCAACTCCTGTGGCGGGCCGGGCGCAGTGCGTGCTAACCAAGGTTGCCAGGTGCACGGTGTTTCCTGCGACACATTGGTGCGGCTAGCTTCCGGGTTGGATGGCGCTGTGTTAAGAAGCAGTGCGGCATGGTTGGGTTGTGTATCGGAGGACGCATGACTTTCAACCTTCGTCTCTCCCGAGCCCGTACTGGAGTTGTAGCGATGAGACAAGATAGTAGCTACTACAACAATTGGATACCACGAAATTGGGGAGAAAAAGGGGTAAAAAAAAAAGAAGAGAAAAGAAAGAATGTACAATGATGACTGGATAGGCATATTTCTCGCCCTGTGCGGCACTCGCAATTTGAATGCGCCTCGAGATGAATAGGATTTTATCTCGCATAGAACACGATAGGCTGAACAATTGAATAGGTAAACTATTCTACTACAGTATGGGGTTGTCTCATTTTGCTGTTGCTTACTCATGTTGTTGGCTGTGGAAAAGGTAATGTGCACAACTGTTTTTCATTAGATCATTCAAATAGTTTAACGAAAGGTACTGGATTTCAGCTCTGCCCGGCTCTCATTTGGATCATAGGTGTCGGGTCTCGGACCTGCCGGGACCCAGGTCTCAGACTCGGCCGGACCCTGTCCCAATTTAACCCCTGTGTATATATTCTTTAGAGTGTGTTTTATGGACAGATACAGATACTCCCTATGCTCACTCCACCTGTAAAAAATCCCTCCACCTTCATCTCCTTTACTCTCTGGTGGCCTTGTGATACATTTGGGCTCATGGCTTTTCCCCTCTCCCTGCGCTGGCCCCCTGGCTGTGCCTTCTGACCCAGTGTGACTCTGGTTCCATAAGTGCTGTCACACCCCTGACACAGTCGCTGCACGCTTGTTCGGCAGACACCAAGAGTGTGGTCGGCTCCGCCAGGACTGTGACCTCACAGGTCCCCCACCACCTCCCCCACCCAGTTTTATTTATTTTATTTTTATTTCACCAAGTAGGCTAGTTGAGAACAAGTTCTCATTTACAACTGGCCAAGACAAAGCAAAGCAGTGCGACACAAACAACACAGAGTTACACATGCAATAAACAAACATACAGTCAAGAACACAATAGAAAATAGTCTATATACAGTGTGTGCAAATGAGCTAAGATAAGGGAGGTAAGGCAATAAATAGGCCATCGTGGCAAATAATTACAGTTTAGAAATTACTGGAGTGATAAGATGTGCAGAAGATGGAGTGATAGATGTAAATGACTGGAGTGATAGATGTGATAGATGTGCAGAAAATGGAGTGATAGATGTAAATTACTGGAGTGATAGATGTGCAGAAGATGAATGTGCAAGTAGAGATACTGGGGTGCAAAGGAGCAAAATAAATAAATAACAGTATGGGGATGAGGTAGTTAGATTGTCAATTTACAGATGGGCTATGTACAGGTCCAGTGATCTGTGAGCTGCTCGGACAGCTGGTGCTTAAAGTTAGTGAGGGAGATATGAGTCTTCAGCTTCAGATTTTTGCAATTTGTTTCAGTCATTGGCAGCAGAGAACTAGAAGGAAAGGCAGCCAAAGGAGGAATTGGCTTTAGGGTTGACCATATACCTGCTGGGCGTGAAATATACCTGCTGGAGCGGGTGCTACGGGTGGGTGCTGCTATGGTGATCAGTGAGCTGAGATAAGGTGGGGATTTACCTAGCAAAAACTTAAAGACTTGGATTGGTGATTCTTAATGTGAGTCTGGAAGGAGAGTTTACAGTCTAACAAGACACCTAGGTATTTGTAGTTGTCCACATATTCTAAGTCAGAACCGTCCAGAGTAGTGATGCTGGACGGGCGGGCAGGTGCCAGCAGTGATCATTTGAAGAGCATGCATTTAGTTTTACTTGTATTTAAGAGCAGTTGGAGGTCACGGAAGGAGTGTTGTATGGCATTGAAGCTCATCTGGAGGTTAATTAACACAGTGTCCAAAGAAGGGCCAGAAGTATACAGAATGGTGTCGTCTCCGTAGTGGATCAGAGAATCACCAGCAGCAAGAGCCACATCATTGATGTATACAGAGAAAATAGTCGGCCCGAGAATTGAACCCCGTGGCATCCCCATAGAGACTGCCAGAGGTCCAGACAACAGGCCCTCCGATTTGACACACTGAACTCTGTCTGAGAAGTAGTTGGTGAACCAGGCGAGGCAGTCATTTGAGAAACTAAGGCTGTTGAGTCTGCCAATAAGAATGTGGTGATTGACAGTCGAAAGCCTTGGCCAGGTCAATGAATACAGATGCACAGTATAGTCTCTTATCGATGGCGGTTATGATATCGTTTAGGACCTTGAGCGTGGCTGAGGTGCACCCATGACCAGCTCGGAAACCAGATTGCAAAGCAGAGCAGGTACGGTGGGATGTGAAATGGTCGGTGATCTGTTTGTTAACTTGGCTTTCAAAGACCTTAGAAAGGCAGGGTAGGATATATATAGGTCTCCATTACGGACGCAAGAAATGAGGCAGTGATTGCTGAGATCCTGGTTGAAGACAGCAGAGGTGTATTTGGAGGGCAGGTAGGTTAGGTTGATATCTATGTGCCTGTTTTTACGGATTTGGGGTTGTACCTGGTAGGTTCATTGATAATTTGTGTGAGATTGAGGGCATCAAGCTTAGGATGGCCAGGTGTTAAGCATGTCCCAGTTTAGGTCACCTAACAGCACAAGATAGATGGGGGCAATCAATTCACATATGGTGTCCAGGGCACAGCTGGGGGCAGAAGGTGGTCTATAGCAAGTGGCAACGGTAAGAGACTTGTTTCTGCAAAGGTGGATTTTTAAAAGTAGAAGCCCGAATTGTTTGGACACAGACCTGGATAGTAAGACAGAACTCTGCAGTAGATTGCAACTCCGACCCCTTTGGCAGTTCTATCTTTTCGGAAAAAGTTATAGTTATGGATTGAAATTTCAAGATTTTTGGTGGCCTTCTTAAGTCAGGATTCAGACACAGCTAGGACATCTGGGTTGGCAGCGTGTGCTAAAGCAGTGAATAAAACAAACTTAGGGAGGAGGCTTCTAATGTTAACATGGATGAAACCAAGGCTTTTGCAGATACAGAAGTCAACAAATGAGAGCGTCTGGGGAATGGGAGTAGAGCTAGGCACTGTAGGGCATTTCACAAGCATTTCGCTACACTCGCATTAACATCTGCTAACCATGTGTATGTGACAAATAACATTTGATTTGATTTGATTTAGGGCATGGCTTAACCTCTACATCACCAGTGGAGCAGAGGAGGAGTAGAATAAGGGTATGGCTAAAGGCTATAAGAAGTGTTCGTCTAGTACGTTCGTAACAGAGAGTAAAAGGAGCAGGTTTTTGGGCGCGGTAGAATAGATTCAGACAAAGATATGGTAGGATATAAATACAGTGGAGGTAAACCTAGGCATTGAGTGATGATGGAGGTATTGTCTCTAGAGACATCAATTAAACCAGGTGAGGTCACCGCATGTGTGGGAGGTGGGACAAGAGGGTTAGCTGAGGCATATTGAGCAGGGCTGGGGGCTCTACAGTGAAATAAGACAATAATCACTAACCAAAACAGCAATGGACAAGGCATATTGACATTCGGGAGAGGTATGCGTAGCCGAGTGATCAAAGAGTCCAATGATTAGCTGGATGGGCTGGAGACATGGCGATTCAGACAGCTAGTGGGCCGGGGATAGCAGAAGGGCGTTAGAGGGACATCGCAACGGAAGAACTCTGTTGTAGCCCCCTCGTGCGGTTACGTCAGCAGACCATTCGTGATGGATCAGCAGGGGTTCGTGTAGGAAAAGGGTCCAGGCCAATTGGCAAAATACGTATAGTAGCCCAAGAATTTGATGATTGACCAGTTCAGCTAAAATCTGGTATGCTCTAGACAGCTATCGGGCCGTGGCTAGCAGATGAGCATTTAGGGAACGTTGCAACGGAGGAACCTGTTGAAAAACCCTCTTGGGCGGATTACGTCGGTAGTCCAGTCGTGATGGATCGGCTGGGCTCCTTGTCGGCAGTAAAAGTGGTCCAGGCCAATTGGCAGAATAGGTATTGTAGCCCAAGGAGTTGCTGATGGACCTCTTCAGCTAGCCGGGAGATGGGCTTAGCATAGGCTAGCTCCAGGCTAATTGGTTCTTGTTTCGGGACAGGGATGTTAGCCAGGAGAAGCCAATCAGGATAGCAGCGAGCTAGCTGCAATGATCCAGGTGAAGAGGTTCAGCGTTTGCGGTAGGAATCCGGAAATATGGAGAAAAAGGAGTCTGATAAGCTCTGGGTTGTCTCACGCTGTGCAGGCTGGCAGAAGTTGTCTGGGCTAAAGGTTAGCTGTTGACTGGTTCTAAAGAAAAGAAAATAGCAGATCCATACCACATTGGGTGAGGCGGGTTGCAGGAGAGTATGTTGAAGTTGAGGTAAAGAAAATTATAAAAAAGATATGTGAAAAAAAGATATATATAAAGATATATACACGGCACGCGACAACACGAAGACGCCTGACTGCTACACCATCTTGGAGAAGAAATAAATACATATATATATTTGTTTTAAAGTGTCTCTCCTGCGCCTGCCCTTTGCACTGAAGTGTCTTGATTGCAGCCAGTCCAGCACTTCAGTAACCTGCTGTGCTTTGTGAATGATGATGTCTCTTCTACCACCATGCTTTTATCTATGTTGGACCGCCAACCTGGCTGTCCAAGTCTGGAGCCATGTGCAATGTGACGTCCGTCTGTAGAAAGTAGGTACCTTCTTGCATTTGTGATGTTTGAAAAGTGTGAATTGCACATTCAAAATGTTGTCTAGCATGCTGCATCGGAGCAGAAAAATGCACCAGAAAGGCATTGGTGAATTAGCCTTGATAACTAATCAACCCCAGAAGAGGAAGAGAAAGCACAGCACAAGCTTTTTGGTATTCCCATAACATTTCTTCTCTCAAGTATACAAGTCTAGTGAATTGCATAAACAGTTGTGTAAATCCAGCCTGTGGTGGTTAACTCACATCGGAAGGACAGAGGAATATGTCAACTGCTTAGTGATAGGACAGGTTCTTAGTAAGTACAGTACATCATCTACATCTGTGTTTGAGTTGTGTGTCCCAGCTGCTAGAGGTGACTGTTAGCTTTAGAGAGGCCAGGGGGTATTTTGAGAGTGTGTGGGGACGGGATGGCGTGAACACATACCTCGCTCCACCTGTTGGCTTTCCAGCTGGGGCATCCCCGGGCTCGGCAGGCCTTTTGTGTCCGGGGACGTGACAGATGACTGCAGTGATCTTCCTCTTTTCGGGTTTGGTTTGGGTAAACACAGGCTATCTCCCGCTCCTTGGTCCCACGGCCACAGCTCACAGAACACTAGAGAGAGAGCGACAGGGAGAAAAAAATGTAAATGGGGGCAGTGCGTGTAGAGGTTCTACTGAAATCTTTTCCAACGACATTTGTTGAAATAATGCTGATACCCGCTGCTCGGAGCCAAAATGTATATAAGTATCCAACACACTGCTTTGCTCAATATAGATGTCTTCAGTGTATGAGATGGAGAAAAACGCTCTTGATTTGCTGCTGCATCTCATGGCCAAGTAAACAAGCTATAAACCACTTTTGGCTAAACTAATCGTGACATGGATTTCTGTAAAGCATCCACTGAACACCCAGGTTTGAATGCAGTCCCGTATTTAACCTGTAAACACTGAACTTAGTGTAGGGCACAAACTAGAGAGAGAGACACACATACACAAGCTTAGGAGAGAGAAGACTCACAGAGCTAAAATACCAGGATGCATACATATGGCTAGACAATCATCTGGTTTCAATAAGAAGCTGTACGATGCTTCAGGAAAGCTACAGAGAGAAAAAAAAAACCTAAACGAATAAAAGGCAGAGACCCTGATCAGACCCGGAGCCTTCATAAAGCCCCGTGCCTGAGATGACGGTCGGTTGGTAGATTAAAATATTCTACATTATTGCGTCTTCATGAGGCCAGACAGCAATTAGAGAGCCAACTATTCCTGCTCTGCTCTCAGTGAGAGAGGGAGTGAGCCCCCTTACACAAAGCCACTCCAAAATGGGGTATTGGAATAGAGTACAACAAGACGAGGAGAACGCTGTTTTGTCTTTAGCATATTTTACAGCCCAGATAAACATAATATGCATTTTCCCTTAATTATGATGTCAAAATGTTGCATAACACCAAACCAAATGCCATGCATTTTCCTTCGTCAGGCCTCATGGTAAACTTGTGGTGGTTATAGTACACTATATTGGACTGACTGTGCTGTGATGGAACTATTTGAGGAAAATGTATTTGAGACAAGTAGACATACTGTAGTGAGTTCAAAGAAAAGCTGGTCCTTTTTTTGGACAACAGGAGCTGTAGGATCTGGAGAAGGAGTTTTTTCCACTAACGGAGGAGAAGCATTCTAGCACTCAGAGAGACACACGTCTGCGCAACACTCGGTGAGTGTACTCTAGTACCCAGTAACCTCTTCAAACGGAGGCATCTCCTGCTCTCTTCTCTTCTTTACTGTGGTGCGGGCAGTGCTCGACACCATGCACACACACATCGTACACAGTGTAATTACCAAGGTATTTTAAACACAGGGCTTAGCTCGGGTGACAAGGAGACATCAAAGCTGCCCGTGTTGACTGGCTACTCCTAAACGTGGCAGACTCTCATACCCGCTGCACGCTCACTCAGAGATGATAACACTACTCCTTCCACTTCAAGCAGGAACAGAGACAGGCAAACATATATGGGCGGGGGTAGCGAGGGAGGGGGGGGGGGGGGGTTAGCCCCTCCTTACTGCTGTAAGAGAAGAAGAAAAAAATAGAAAAATGAAAAAAAGCAGGAGGAAGAAAGCAAAGCAGAGCCATAAGGGCCGCGCTCCTCCGCTGAACTGTGTCTCCTGCCTGTTTAACGTCGGGGAGAAGACACTATATGGCAGCGTGCTCCTCCCTCTCCCCAGCCTGGCAGCCTCATCTGTCAACCATTAGTTAATCAGGGCGGGTAACGCACAAGGAGCGCAGAAAACTGGCACAGCGCGTGTGACCCAGAGGACAGCTTCACCTCTGAGAGCAGAGCAGGAGGAGGGCAAGGACCCAGGGGACCGACGGTGTCCTCCACTCTGCACTCCACTGCCAGGCTCACTCTACTCAACACTGTCTCAGGTAAGTCGACTCTCCACTCAACTGCTCAAATGGCGTATCTGTGTATAGCTGCTGGTCTGCTAACTAACATACTAAGGTCAAAAGATGTGATTGAAAATGAGTAAATCAAATGAATATGACCGATGAAGGTTTTACAGGCTGGTAATGCATGAATAGTAAGTGAGCACGGATGACTAAATGCAATGGTTTGAAATCCATTGTTTTACTAGTGGTGCTACTTCATTATGGCATGGGAGTAAAAATGTGTTTTACAGATATCACTGCTGCTTTTATCAACTTTTAACAAAGAGCAATGTTACTACAGTATCGACTACAGTGTGGGAATCTCTAACAAAATAGAGAATTAATGGGGTGGGGGGGACTCAAGGTCACATTCACAGAAAATGAATATGGAACACAAACCTTTAGCCACTAAAATGTAAGCATTTACTTTACTGTAAGTCACTTTGGATAAACGTTCCTGCTACAGGTTGTATACATTATCATTATGAAAACGTTCCTGCCACAGGTTGTATATATTATCTTTATGAAAACGTTCCTGCTACAGGTTGTATATATTATCATTATGAAAACGTTCCTGCTACAGGTTGTATATAGTATCATTATGAAAACATTCCTGCTACAGGTTGTATATAGTATCATTATGAAAACGTTCCTGCTACAGGTTGTATATAGTATCATTATGAAAACGTTCCTGCTACAGGTTGCATATAGTATCATTATGAAAACGTTCCTGCTACAGGTTGCATATAGTATCATTATGAAAACGTTCCTGCTACAGGTTGCATATAGTATCATTATGAAAACGTTCCTGCTACAGGTTGTATATATTATCATTATGAAAACGTTCCTGCTACAGGTTGTATATAGTATCATTATGAAAACGTTCCTGCTACAGGTTGTATAGAGTATCATTATGAAAACGTTCCTGCTACAGGTTGCGTATAGTATCATTATGAAAACGTTCCTGCTACAGGTTGCATATATTATCATTATGAAAACGTTCCTGCTACAGGTTGTATATAGTATCATTATGAAAACGTTCCTGCTACAGGTTGCATATATTATCATTATGAAAACATTCCTGCTACAGGTTGTATATATTATCATTATAAAAACATTCCTGCTACAGGTTGTATATATTATCATTATGAAAACGTTCCTGCTACAGGTTGTATATATTATCATTATGAAAACGTTCCTGCTACAGGTTGTATATATTATCATTATGAAAACGTTTCTGCTACAGGTTGCATATAGTATCATTATGAAAACTTTCTTGAAGAGAAAAAACAATCCGCATGAAAAAATTACTTTTCAAGACAAATTTGCCCTCCCAAGTTGTAACAGCAATTTGTTTCACCTGATTGGGTGGGTTAATTCTAGTATTAGCCAGTGACATTCATCTGGAAATAATATGGATTACTATAGTAGACAGAATGGGATTGTTGCCTGAAAGCGACCACAGTAACATAGCTGTGGTTTTGTTTAACAACGTTTTTCAACTAGAACGGGAGATGCATTAGGCAGAAAGACATAGGCGATGTTTAACCATGTACTGCATTGTGATAACAGCTAACAGCTAAGCAGCTTGTGCTTGTTCTGCTTCTTTCCACTGCTTTCCTGCTTTTCTAGTGTTTAAGGGTTCTGGAACAGTTGACTTAATCGATTACCAAACCAAACCAAATCCAGCTATTTCATGTTTATTCTGTGTGGCATAAAGAATATACTAGAAAACAGCATGTAGCCCTTGAAGTTAAATAGACAGAGCTGCCTTTCTTCAAAAAAACAATTATCACAAATGTTACTTTAATGGACTATGGTAGACTATATTGAAATGTAACCCGCATCAAATATATGGACAGGTTATCTTTAAAACATTTCTATGGTATTGATAAGAGCATGTCTTTGTCTAGGATTGGCAGGCTGCAGTCGCGGGATGACCCCGCCCATTCCATCCCAGAGGACAGGTAAGCCAATGGCATTGAGAGACCACGCTATTGGGTAACCTATGAGACCATTATCTGTTGTTCAGCCTGTACCACCATGCCACAGCATATGCAACTTTAACAAAAAGAACAGAGAAATCCCTACAGAACAACTAACTTTAAATTAGTAGTTCACTTCAAAACTTGTCAGATGTTTTCAAAACTCAAAAGGCACCGTACAATTTCCCAAATGTTCGTAAGTATCTGTTTTCCATTAATTTGGGGTTGAAAAATATAGCTCAATGTGCAAAATAAATTACTTAGGTTGTGGACTAAGGGTGTGGCATTTAGAAATGGTTTATTTATATTTCATGCTGTCCACTCTGACTTAAAACCAGTATAGGGATGTACAGTTGAAGTCGGAAGTTTACATACAATTTAGCCAAATACATTTAAACTCAGTTTTTCACAATTCCTGACATTTAATCCTAGTAAACATTCCCTGTCTTAGGTCAGTTAGGATCGCCACTTTATTTTAAGATTGTGAAATGTCAGAATAATAGTAGAGAAAATTATTTATTTCAACTTTTATTTCTTTCATCACATTCCCAGTGGGTCAGATGTTTACATACACTCAATTAGTATTTGGTAGCATTGCCTTTAAATAGTTTAACTTGGGTCAAACGTTTCGGGTAGCCTTCCACAAGTTTCCCACAATAAGTTGGGTGAATTTTGGCCCATTCCTCCTGACGGAGCTGGTGTAGGCCTCCTTGCTCGCACACGCTTTTTCAGTTCTGCCAACAAATATTCTATAGGTTTAAAGTTAGGGCTTTGTGATGGCCACTCCAATACCTTGCCTTTGTTGTTCTTAAGCCATTTTGCCACAACTTTGGAAGGATGCTTGGGGTCATTGTCCATTTGGAAGACCCATTTGCGACCAAGCTTTAACTTCCTGACTGATGTCTTGAGATGTTGCTTCAATATATCCACAGACTTTTCCTGCCTCATGATGCCATCTATTTGTGAAGTGCACCAGTTCCTCCTGCAGCAAGCACCCCCACAACATGATGCTGCCACCCCCGTGCTTCAAGGTTGGGATGGTGTTCTTCGGCTTGCAAGCCTCCCCCTTTTCCTCCAAACATAACGATGGTCATTATGGCCAAAGAGTTCTATTTTTGTTTCATCAGACCAGAGGACATTCCTCCAAAAATTACGATCTTCGTCCCCATGTGCAGTTGCAAAATGTAGTCTGGCTTTTTTATGGCGGTTTTGGAGCAGTGGCTTCTTCCATGCTAAGTGGCCTTTCAGGTTGTCGATATAGGGCCCGTTTTACTGTGGATATAGATACTTTTGTACCTGTTTCCTCCAGCATCTTCACAATGTCCTTTCTCCAGGAGACAGAATACGTCTCCTTCCTGAGCGGTATGACGGCTGCGTGGTCCCATGGTGTTTATACTTGCGTACTATTGTTTGTAAAAATTAACGCGCCACCTTCAGGCATTTGGAAATTGCTCCCAAGGATGAACCAGACTTGTGGAGGTCTTGGCTGATTTCTTTAGATTTTTCCATGATGCCAAGCAAAGAAGCACTGAGTTTGAAGGTAGGCCTTGAAATACAGGTACACCTCCAATTGACTCAAATGATGTCAATTAGCCTATCAGAAGCTTCTAAAGCCATGACATTTTCTGGAATTTTCCAAGCTGTTTAAAGGTACAGTCAACTTAGTGTAATTGTGTAATTGTGATACAGTGAATTATAAGTTAAATAATCTGTCTGTAAACAATTGTTGGAAAAATTAAGTGTGTCATGCACAACGTAGATGTCCTAACCGACTTGCCAAAACTATAGTTTGTTAACAAGAAATGTGTGGTTGAAAAACAAGTTTTAATGAATCCAACCAAAGTGCATGTAAAACTTCCGATTTCAACTGTACCTATTTACTGCAATTCAATAAATTGTGTTCAAATTGTGGTACAAAATGTAAAGATTGAAAGAGTACTTAGAAAAGGAAATAATGTAATAAAACAAATCTGTAATATTGGAACAGACACTGGATCAGATTACTGGTACTGAAGTCTTATGCCTTCAACTTTACAGGTGGATTTTGAAGACCACTAGTGTAATGTTTAGTAGAGGTGGACTTAACGTGGGTTAATAGCACCGATAGTGGGAGCAGACTTTTCCCCCTAGTATTTATCCTATATTCCCGAGTTCTAACAAATACCATCTCTCAGAACATGTGAGTGCCAGGGCTGAATTCCTATCACACAGTGCTCACAGTGCAACTGGAATGGTAATACCAAGCACATGATAACCATAGTGACAGTACACTGTCTCTTCAAAAGGGGATCAGAGCTGACATGAACGAAGAACAAACTCACGATTGTGTGAAGATTGTCCAGAATATTACAATCTGTTCTGGCAAACAGATACCCAAATACTCTTTATAGTAAATGGCAACAATTTCTTGAAAAAGATGGTCATCTCAGCCTTATTGAAGATAATCAAGGTTTATGATCTTCCTAACAATGCAATATGTACACATTTCCACAGGGCCAAGAAATATCAGTGAACAAATACACTAAGAGATATTAATACTATGATCTCATTACAGCTTTGTCAGTGTCCCTGTGGGGAAAAGAAGATGTTTGCGGAGCTCAGAGGGTAAGACATACGCCAATGAGCTATCGCAGGCTGCTTTTACTGTTCAAGGTCCTGTTTTGCAGGGAAGTTTCAAAGACAGAAGTCAAAACCACACATGTTGTCGACGTGGGAACAGCTGGTAAGGGCAGAGCGTTGTGGTGCGGAGGAATGTTAGAGTCATAGATCTTTCATCCTCACGGCCAAAATAGCCACACACAGGCATGATCATCTCCATGCATAGGAAGAAACACTAACCAACACAAATACAGTCCAATCCAACCCTGGTCAATGCGGTCCAAATCTTGCATCCAGAAATCCTTAGATAATTACTACATGAGTAAGTAAGTTATATTTATTCAAATTAACTGGTATAAACTCACAAATAGGATTCCTTCACAAAACAGTTGGTACAAACCAATGACATAAGTACAGTGGGTCAAAAAAGTATTTAGTCAGCCACCAATTTTGTAAGTTCTCCCACTTAAAAAAATGAGAGGCTTGTAATTTTCATCATAGGTACACTTCAACTATGACAGACAAAATGAGAAAAAAATCTTGTCACATTGTAAAATCACATTGTAGGATTTTTAATGAATTTATTTTCAAATTATGGTGGAAAATATGTATTTGGTCAATAACAAAAGTTTCTCAATACTTTGTTATATACCCTTTGTTGGCAATGACAGAGGTCAAAAGTTTTCTGTAAGTCTTCACAAGGTTTTCACACACTGTTACTGGTATTTTGGCCCATTCCTCCATGCAGATCTCCTCTAGAGCAGTGATGTTTTGGGGCTGTTGCTGGGCAACACAGACATTCAACTCCCTCCAAAGATTTTCTATTAGTTTATTTTAATTTTATTTTTTTACCTTTATTTAACCAGGCAAGTCAGTTAAGAACAAATTCTTATTTTCAATGACGGCCTGGGAACAGTGGGTTAACTGCCTGTTCAGGGGCAGAATGACAGATTTGTAGCTTGTCAGCTCGGGGGTTTGAACTCGCAACCTTCCGGTTACTAGTCCAATGCTCTAACCACTAGGCTACACTGCCACCCCAAGCACCCTGAGCTCTGGAGACTGGCTAGGCCACTCCAAGACCTTGAAATGCTTCTTACGAAGCCACTCCTTCGTTGCCCGGGCGGTGTGTTTGGGATCATTGTCATGCTGAAAGACCCAGCCACGTTTCATCTTCAATGCCCTTGCTGTTGGAAGGAGGTTTTCACTTAAAATCTCACGATACATGGCCCCATTCATTCTTTCCTTTACACGGATCAGTCGTCCTGGTCCCTTTTCAGAAAAACAGCCCCAAAGCATGATGTTTCCACCCCCATGCTTCACAGTAGGTATGGTGTTCTTTGGATGCAACTCAGCATACTTTGTCCTCCAAACACGACGAGTTGGTTTCATCTGGTTTCATCTGACCATATGACATTCTCCCAATCTTCTTCTGGATCATCCAAATGCTCTCTAGCAAACTTCAGACGGGCCTGGACATGTACTGGCTTAAGCAGGGGGACACGTCTGGCACTGCAGGATTTGAGTCCCTGGCGGCGTAGTGTGTTACTGATGGTAGGCTTTGTTACTTTGGTCCCAGCTCTCTGCAGGTCATTCACTAGGTCCCCCCGTGTGGTTCTGGGATTTTTGCTCACCGTTCTTGTGATCATTTTGACCCCACGGGGTGAGATCTTGCATGGAGCCCCAGATCGAGGAAGATTATCAGTGGTCTTGTATGTCTTCCATTTCCTAATAATTGCTCCCACAGTTAATTTCTTCAAACCAAGCTGCTTACATATTGCAGATTCAGTCTGCCCAGTCTGGTGCAGGTCTACAATTTTGTTTCTGGTGTCCTTTGACAGCTCTTTGGTCTTGGCCATAGTGGAGTTTGGAGTGTGACTGTTTGAGGTTGTGGACAGGTGTCTTTTATACTGATAACAAGTTCAAACAGGTGCCATTAATACAGGTAACAAGTGGAGGACAGAGGAGTCTCTTAAAGAAGAAGTTACAGGTCTATGAGAGCCAGAAATCTTGCTTATTGACCAAATACTTATTTTCCACCAAAATTTGCAAATAAATTCATTTAAAAATCCTACAAGTGGGAGAACTTGCACAATTGGTGGCTGACTAAATACTTTTTTGCCCCACTGTATATTTAGGTACTACAAAAGATAAAATAGGGACTTTTCTATTAGGGTCCTACGAAAAAAAAATCCCTTTTGTTTTCCTTTGATATTATTAGTAGGAATTGTACACCAATATTTAATTTTAAAAGCATGGTATATTAAATTAAGTATCCTTCAATATAGACCACATGGAAAATTCAATAAATATGATTTTGTATATGAACAAAGACTTGCTGTCCCTCGGTGCACCCTGTGACCTTGATGCAGATTTGAACCCTCTTAATAAATCATTGTAAAGCCCTAGTTAATTTGTTGCTTTGACAATGCCATTTCTGAACATTATAATTGATTTCATGTCATTAATGATTAATTGTAAGGGGGGAAAAACCTGTCCCTCATTTTAAGGTCAACCCTGTTACGTGAACTGAACTCCCGTTTTAATATAGTGAAACTATTCCTTTTTTTTCCAAAGTTAATTTGTGGAATTTCTTTCCTTCTTAATGTGTTTGAGCCAATCAGTTGTGCTGTGACAACGTAGGGGTGTTATACAGAAGGTAGCCCTATTTGATACAAGACCAAGTCCATATTATGGTAAGAACAGCTCAAATAAGAGAAATGACAGTCCATCATTACTTTAAGACATGAAGGACAGTCAACCCTGAAAATTGTAAGAACTTTGAAAGTTTCTTCAAATGCAGTCGCCATCAAGTGCTATGATGAAACTGGCTCTCATGAGGACCGACACAGGAAAGGAAGACCCAGAGTTACCTCTGCTGTAGAGGATAAGTTCATTAGAGTTAACTGCACCTCAGATTGCAACCCAAATAAATGCTTCAGAGTTTAAGTAACAGACACATCTCAACATCAACTGTTCAGAGGAGACTGTGAATCAGGCCTTCATGGTAGAATTACTGCAAAGAAACCACTACTAAAGGACACCAATAAGAAGAAGAGACTTGTTTGGGCCAAGAAACACAAGCAATGGACATTAGACCGGTGGAAATCTGTCCTTTGGTCTGATGAGTCCAAATTTGAGATTTTTGGTTCCAACAGCCATGTCTTTGTGAGACGCGGAGATCATCCGTCACCTATCTGCATGTGTGGTTCCCACTGTGAAGAATAGAGGAGGTGTGATGGTGTGGGTTGCTTTGCTGGTGACACTGTCTGATTTATTTAGAATTCAAGGGACACTTAACCACCATGGCTACCACAGCATTCTGCAGCAATACACCATCCCATCTGGTTTGCGCTTAGTTGGAATATCACATGTTTTTCAACAGGATAATGACCCAACACACCTCCAGGCTGTGTAAGAACTATTTTATCAAGAAGGAGAGTGATGGAGTGCTGTATCAGATGACCTGGCCTCCACATTCACCCAAACTCAACCCAATTGAGATGGTTTGGGATGAGTTGAACCGCAGAGTGAAGGAAAAACAGCCAACAAGTGCTCAGTATATGTGGGAACTCCTTCAAAATGGTTGGAAAAGTATTCAAGCTGAAGCTGATTGAGAGAATGCCAAGAGTGTGCAAATCTGTCATCAAGGAAAAATGTGGCTACTTTGAAGAATAACATCTAAAATATATTTTGATTTGTTTAATGCTTTTTGGGTTACTACATGATTCCATATGTGTTCTTTTATAGTGTTGATTTCTTCAGTATTATTCTACAGACAATTTTGTAGAAAATAATAAAAAAGAAAAGAAAAACCCTTGAATGAGTAGGTGTGTACAAACTTGACTGTTACGGTTAACCCTTGTACTTTATTTTGTACTTAATAGGCACTATTGTTGGGCGATATGGCCAAAATATCATATCACAATATTTTCTTATTTTTGACGGTATGACAGTATTTTATGTTTTTGAATAATGCAAGTTATTTATATGCTTCATGGGTAGCGCATGACCCTAGGTTGCTAACAATTACCTTCTAAGTGGTTTTAATGGGTCTTTCTCTCTCCTGATTGCTTGAAGTTTGATTGATAAAACAAAGATTATTTAAAGCATTTGCATACATTTCTGCATTTTCTTTACTCATTTCATAACGCCCTATTTTGTGAAAAGGTACCTTTTCCTTTATCAGAACAATTATCCTTTATGATCATGTATTTTGAATGGATTCAATGGCAGTTCTTACTTTTGCCACAAGGGGGCGGTGTGTCGACTAAGGCGCTTTTGGCACCTGCACTGCCTCACAGGCAAGATTCATGGCATATATACGGCACCAACGCTGCCTCACAGGCACTACCTGTCGCACACAAGTACATGCGCATCCGAATCTGTTGCTAGAAATGAGCAGTTACCTGTTATCAGTCTCTTACTGGCGGTAAGAACGGAAGATTGCCATAATTTTTCATCACTACATTTAACAAACCAAACATTATCTTTTTAACATTTTATTTTTTACCCCTTTGGTAGTTATAGTCTTGTTCCATCGCTGCAACTCCCGTACGGACTCGGGAGAGGCAAAGGTCGAGAGCCATGCGTCTTCCAAGACATGACCTTGCCAAGTCGTTTCTTGGCACACTGGTCTCCAGCCGCACCAATGTGTCGGAGGAAACACCATACAACTACCGACCCAAAGTTAGCGTGCATGTGCCCGGCCCTCCATAAGGGAACGCTAGAGTGCTATGGGACAAGGACATCCCAGCCAGGCAAACCCTCCCCTAACTTGGACAATGGTGGGCCGCCACATGGGTCTCCTCGCAGCGGCCAGCTGCAAGACAGCCTGGGATCGAACCCGGGTCTGTAGTGACGCCTCAAGCACGGCAGTGCCTTAGAATGCTGCGCCACTCGGGCGGCCAACAAACCAAACATTGAAAAAAACTTTAGATAAGGAAAAGTAAAAATCCAATCCGATATATAGTAAAATGCGATTTACTGCCGAGACCTAATAGGTACTTACTAGTCAGTTTTCTTATTTAACTTCTTGGGATAGGAAAACATGTTTCTATTAAGTTGACCATGTGCTCTTCAGAATGTTAAAATTAGGTGAAATACAACTTTTTTTCACCATGATACCAAGTTAATTGTGTGGTATGACCCACCTACAGTCATGTTGAGATCACCATGGAGTTCACTGTCAGGGTAATGATGATTGAAAAGCATATTACAATGTCTAAACAAGTCTAGCTCTGTGTTAACAAAATGTCCACTACAGGAGCTTCAGGCTGCTTGTGATGGAAAATTAAAATAGTCTTCCGATGTTGCCACACTGTGCCTCTGCCATGGTCAGAAACTCAAATAAACAACCCAAAAAGAGGGCATATTTAGTTTTTCCAACACAATTCCCTTTTTTAAGTCAAAACCACTCGGGACAGAAACTGAGCAACCATAAGTCAACTTCTGGAATGACAAAAAACGACCAGTTTTTCAGCCTGTCCAAACATTCACCTGGAACCAATTTCCATTTCCATGTTCCATTCCAGAAAAAATCCATTGGTGCTCAATTGAGCAAACCACTGCTGTCTCGTAAAGTTATGCCAGGCTATGGAAGTGAACCTGATTTTCTGACAGCCACACTAAAAAGACGGAACAGGCGTGAGGTTCTAAATTTAAATTTTAGCGCAGGATCTCCAAGGGTCCCTATTTCTGGCAAATTCTAATCTTCCAAATTCCATCCAGCCAATTATTCTTACTCAACACCGGGTTACTTTGGGTCTGTCAAAACCCCAAACTCTAGCCTAATTTATTGTAGAGATGAGCTCGCAAGCCAAAGAGAAGGAGCGCTTTCACAGCCAAGTTCGCATTCTTTTTTGGCCTGGTTCGTCCTGGTCCTGATAATGGAATTAAACCGCAAAAAAACAACGACGTTTACCTTGCGTTTCAACCAAAAAGCTACAGTCCATTTTTCAGTCAAAGGGTGACATTTCCCTCTCTCAAATAGACAAGAAAAATGTGAAAGTGTTGCATGTTCATCATGGGACGATCCCATTGTTGTTAGAGGTCTTTGTACTTTAGAGGTGGTTGAACGTCAACACCTGGTCTGTGTGTGTCTCATTAACACATTCCTCTAAGATGAACACTCTGTTTACACCGCTAGCTTTTATGGGGGCGTTATGGGAGTGATGTTGTTGTGTGTCGCTGCTGTGTTTACCAAGCCTGCTATGCTATCTCCCTTTGATTCCATCTACCCCCACGACAGCAGTCTTTGAAGATGTGCAACAAAGTTCAGTCTGCAGCTGGGCTCAGCGGACTCAAAAAGTGTTTTTTAACCTGAAGAATGACTATGTGTCCTCAACAGTAAAATGTATGTTTTTTTCATAATAGCAGTGACTACAAAGTCAAAAGAAAACTAGTAATCCTGTATTTGGAACACATCAGATATAATATTTGCCCACCAATGACTGCCTCACAGACTTCAGCACTGTATATTTGTAAGAACCTAGAGCCTTTGAAATGGGCTTGCAATTTACTCGGGCGAATACGACGCTGTAGGACGATATGGGAGGAGAACTGAACGTTGCGCAATGTGAACTTCATATAAAGGGTAATACACTGACGCCTATTGTATAAAGGTTAATACACTGACACCTATTGTATAAAGGTTAATACACTGACGCCTATTGTATAAAGGGTAATACACTGAGTCCTATTGTATAAAGGGTAATACACTGAGTCCTATTGTATAAAGGGTAATACACTGACGCCTATTGTATAAAGGTTAATACACTGACACCTATTGTATAAAGGTTAATACACTGACGCCTATTGTATAAAGGGTAATACACTGAGTCCTATTGTATAAAGGGTAATACACTGAGTCCTATTGTATAAAGGGTAATACACTGACGCCTATTGTATAAAGGGTAATACACTGACGCCTATTGTATAAAGGTTAATACACTGAGTCCTATTGTATAAAGGGTAATACACTGACGCCTATTGTATAAAGGGTAATACACTGACGCCTATTGTATAAAGGTTAATACACTGACGCCTATTGTATAAAGGGTAATACACTGAGTCCTATTGTATAAAGGGTAATACACTGACGCCTATTGTATAAAGGGTAATACACTGACGCCTATTGTATAAAGGGTAATACACTGACGCCTATTGTATAAAGGGTAATACACTGACGCCTATTGTATAAAGGGTAATACAATGACGCCTATTGTATAAAGGGTAATACACTGACGCCTATTGTATAAAGGGTAATACACTGAGTCCTATTGTATAAAGGGTAATACACTGAGTCCTATTGTATAAAGGGTAATACACTGAGTCCTATTGTATAAAGGGTAATACACTGACGCCTATTGTATAAAGGGTAATACACTGACGCCTATTGTATAAAGGGTAATACACTGAGTCCACATCAGAAAGCAGAGATGTCGAGTGCCTATGGTAAGATGTGAGGTGAAACGTGATAAGCCCTACTTTCAAGGGAGATCTGTTACTTTGAGTAGGTTACCATGCTCTTCAAGGACACTTCATCCATCAAACTCTTTCCCACTAAACCAAGTTTGAAAAAAAAAAAAAGAGTGAGTTTAATACAGTCCATCAACCTTATAGCCACCAACAGATCCCAACTTGAATCATCCCATCACGTCTCCGGGAAAGACGAGGTGAGAGGAACATGCATTTAAGTCCAATTTCAGAGAGGATTCACCACCCCATAAACTTTTAGCGACCTTCTCTCAGATGTGTTGCAATGCCAGTTGAGAAAAAGCAGGCGCTCTTCAGAGGGGACCTGTTCCCGATCATTAGAAGAGCCAGGGAAAGCCTGGGTTAAACGCTTCCAGATCTTTACCCTACATCTCTCATTTTATTCCCCTGATTTCATCCTCAGCTGAAACACCAGCGAAACAAATATCTGCCTAAACTAGTCACTTCCGCTCTCTTGCTCTTTCTCCCCTTTCTCTGCTCTGTATCCAGAGATTCTTTGTGGTTGCGAGGAAACTCTTGCTCTCAAAGGTTTGGGCCATTTTATGTCATCACCCTCCCTCACTGAGACTGCATTAGCGGTTGAGTCTATATGAGTGAATTCAGAGGACTAGGCCACATACAGTAGAGCTGACTGTATATCACAACTATATGACGTCGATCGAGCGTCGACCGTGCTCGATGGCAGATGTCCATAAAGAAAGTAGGGTCACTGGTTTACATAAAATACTTTCTCCACCCTTGATGTTTAATATTTATTCTCCATATGTAACATATAAATATCGTGTCTATTTCTCTTTCTGTCAAACATGTCAAGATATGCTTGTTTTGCTAGTCAGTCTGGGATAAAAACAAATCAATCTTTGTATGCAAGACATGTCTTGTGTTGGTAATTTGTTTCTATTGAGGCCTGGCAGCATAATTTAATTGCTCTCTACATTGCAATAAATTGGAAGAAAGAAAAGCTTGGACACATAAATGTTGGCGAAGAGCATCATGCTATTATTACTGTTGTTTTGGAATGAAATCCCACGCCAAAAATCCCACATTACTTTGATTTGAAACAGACAGGAAATTGAATAGTGGAGAAACTTTAAAAAATTCTCTCTATTTCTCTTCTTTCAATATATATGTTATTCTCCATGTTTTCCCAACTCTTTGGCCTTCTGATACAGACTTTACTGCTGCTGTCAAAGCTCTACTCATGTCCAAAGATGCCTCAGAAAACATCTGAAAGCAGCATCTGGTTTGATGTCTCCAAAGGCTTCAGCCTCCTGGCAAGCCAAAATCTACAAGATACAGCAATCAACTATTGACCAATACAACTAATGAATTGCATCATTTGGTTTGATTTAACATCAAATAAACAATCCCCAAAGGGCCCAAATGTAGCATTAGCCGCCTGCTCTGGTTTCAAACCTAAGCTATGACAAGAACCATGCTTGAAGAACTGGGGCCGAGGGAACCTCAGTCTCCAGGTCCTAGCTAGTTCCAGTTGCTAGACTGGCATATGGGCTGGATCAGGAAACACAAGCTCAATGATGTCATGACCATCTGACCCCAGGGTGACAGGTTTGGGGAATTTGTCTGCAAGTGGCCTCAGGCCAAAGTCAAGTATGTCTATGTTGTGCATGTGGATTTCATTTGAACCAATGCAATCTCTCCAACTTAGATTGCTCTCCTTGGGAACCCTCACTCACAGCAGGAAATGGTTTTCATTAGCAACAAAATAGGCATAAATTACTCAAATGTTTGCCAATTCATCACACACTGCATTATTGTTGGTTAATGTTGCTTCACACACATTTTTTTGCAAACGGTTTTTAAAACAATCATCATTACTTAAAATGTTTACATTGTTGCTAATCTGTTTTGTGTGGAACTTTACTGCTCACAAACTGTTTGACCACCAAAATCTGTGCAATAAATGTCTAAGATTTTCAGTCTTTGGTGAGTCATTCTCTTCGGTATCAGTTAATGCTTACATGACTTGATTGTTAAATTCGATAAACCCTGACTGAAGAATGACACGAGACACCCTAATTATCTCGCCAGGTAAGTCCATGACGAGGTTTAAACCATACAACTGCCACTTGAGAAAACAAACCCCTTTGTGAAGCATGGCAAAATACTGTATATACATAGCCACAAAGACTACAGGAATTCCATATGGAGCCATCTGTAGTCCAGCATCTAACTCATTCATGACTGTTTGTTACCGAATACTGTCTCAATGATTGAAAACGCTAATCTGCGAAAACACAAGTCGTTACCATAGCTTAATAAAAGTACAACATTATTTGAGATCACTGACCAGGTCTCTCTTGAAAAATAGATTTTTATCTCAATGAGAAAAACCTGTATAAACAAAGGATAAATACAAATCAATTTACAAAATAAACTAAACAAGTGAAGGGCACCCCTCAAAGTAAGGTAAGGTTCAATTATTGCAAGAAGAAGTATTTCAGGAAATCCGAAAGCTCCAACGCTATTTCCTCTTGCTCACCAGACAGACCATAAGCCTCTAATAAACGTGGCGTCTCAACAGGACACCACTTGATACCGGACTTTCTTTCAACACGACATTTCACAGAAAAGGAATCTAAACTTTCATCTTGTTTAAATTCATCTTATGTAAATGTTATGCGTGATTCACTCTGTCCCTGAACCGTTTAGTCAAATAATTACCTCAGGGTTTCAGGTTCATGTTTACACTCATACACTGACTAACCTGTCGCTGTATGGGTTATTTTGTATGAAAAAATGGTCTAAGTTACTATTGCATAGCTTAGCATACTGCTTAGAAGTTGGGATGGGGGATAGCATTTGTACACCCTAAAAAATGTCATTTGTATAAGCTAAAAATTGATTATAGATACATGGCTATTAGAGGCCAGTATAAAAAGGTCAAAACAGCATGGCATTAGCTGAGATATTGGCTCTGCTTCTTTTATTTGTCCTGTTTAAATACCCTCCTCTATATGTGGAAGCCTGCTAAAATACAACAGAAGAAAGGCACACATTAATTAATCCATCAACAATATTCTATAAACACTTTTTTCAGGTTTCAATTTGGGACCTCTTCAAATATAACAAGCTTGCCAACATCGATTTATACCAATTATTGTTGTAGTAAAACTGAATACTGGTCTCCAGCCAAAGGCATTACGGAGAGAGCCCTATTATTTCAATTGTAAACAGATGTGCCAGCCTGTGCCAAAGTTTGATTTGGAGTCAGGATGTCTTCTCTTGAGTGTTTTTTAAATACAATTATGTACAAAAATATATAATAACGATATGAATAAAGCCTGCAGTCCGTTTTACACTATGTGACAGGGGTGGAAATAACCCCCAAAAATTACAGGTAGAAATTGTACAGACCATATTTATAACAAGCATGTCCCAAAAAGATGGCTAGCGTTTCTGATCATTAGATAAGACTGCCCAAGGGGAGTGAGGTCAATGGTTGGTCAAATACCAAGGACCACAAACTGAACTGCTATCAACCGAGCCATCGCTATAGGCTTACGGTGAACAGTACAGTTCTATAACCTCAAGGAGGCATACAAACAGACAGGAATACTGTACAGTATGTATTCACGAGCAGTTAGGCAAAGCAGTATAGTTTATGACTGGCTAGATGATATTGATCCCAATGATACCACAATATACTTCTAAGCAGACAGCGACCATTGCTATGAATATGGAACAACAATTTTTGAGGACTGAATCTATGTAAGTGTTTGAAGTGTTTATGGTAATATGTTTATGTAAAGAGATTGAATAGGTTCCAATCAGATATAGACTTTTGGGTAGTTGTCTACAGCGCGTCAGTCATATGCATGTAAGGATTACCACACATGCAACTAATGGACCAATATTATTTAGTGTTGGGTTTTAATATATGCTGTTTATGCTGCGTTAGAAAGCACACTTTTATGCTCTTCAGAAAAGCTCAGATTGTTGGATCTTGATGAGGTGTACAGAGACATCAGGAGGTCAGGCAATGGATTTTATAAAACATTTTAAAGGACATGATTGACATTGATTAATTCCTTTCTATCAACAAATATTGCATTATATATTGTGTATGAATTGCCATAGGGATATAATTAAACTGAAACAGTTATCTTTAAGTTTGTGTCTGACGTTAGCCTGTGTACAACTTTTGGGCGGGGGTTCAGCTTGCTTCACATGTAGGCCTTTAGGTCTCAGTACTTTTTGCTTAGTGTAGTACATATTTTAGAACGTATTTGGTATAAACTCAAATCAGATAAGCACACAGAGCACCTATGATGCTATTTTCTATACTACGATGAGCATAGAAAGGACATACTCAACAATATGACTTTGAAGTTATGGAGCAACTATTATTGCCAAAGAAAGCAACACTTGCCAAGTATCACAGCATGATACTACATGGAAAAACAACACAAATGTCACAACCGTTATGTTTCTTTAATATTCTTTACAGTTGGAAAAGCTATTTCAACATGTTTATGTATTTTCGCATGTGAATGAAATAAATAGAAAAAGATGAATAACATTTGAACACACACAAAAAAAAGAAGCAAAGCACTGTTGCCCCACTAAGCACCTTGGGTAAAAAAAAAGTTGGGAGCCGCGAGGTGGCGACTGGGCTGGCGAGGCGGAGTAGGAGTCTTGGATGGAGCGAATGTCTTGGGACGGAAGGAGGAAGAGGACAAGAGAGCCCAGAGTGGACCTCACAGGAGAGCTTACGGTCTACACAAACACAGAGCCATTTTGGTAACACTTCAAATGAACTATGTGTCAGAAAAACTTCATCTTGTTATCACACATGACACCTTGTGAAATCATGTTTCACTTAGTATTTTATTATACTGTCGTAGGCACAGGAGGTTGGCGGCACCTTAGTTAGGGAGGACGGGCTCATTGTAATGACTGGAGGAGAATCAGTGGAATGGTATCAAATACATCAAACACGTGGGTTTTACATGTTGTTGATGCCATTCCATTTGCTCCGTTCTGGACATTATTATGAGCCGTCCTCCCCTCAGCAGCCTCCACTGGTCGTAGGACATCAAATATAATATATGCCGACTGGCTGGCTAGCCATCAAGCAAGATGTAGTAGTTGGCCATGAATTGTTTTGAAATGTATGGAGCAGTTATCGGATGCCAGGTCAGGTTCACGTCAGCACCACGAAGGTTATGACAGATAGTTCAACCCAAGTGTTACATACATCTAATCCGAAACAAATAAAACATTAAAAGCTGCAACAATAAATAAACTATTGTAAACAAATAAATACGTTTCATTTGAAAGATCCTTCAGACATATAAAAACTGGCCCCAGAAAAAGTGAAACAGCAACAAATGACTACAATATCATGAGAGAGGTATTTGTGTGCTTCTGTTGGTACGAGATTTGCAGATGCCGATTCAGTTAGTTGTACCTTTTGAGCTATCAGACTTGAATTAAGATGAAAACCACATCTACAGGAAGTTCATCTACAATGAAATTGTAGAGCTTTAAAACTGGATTGCATAGTTTGATGTTTGTGCACCATAATAGACTGCATTCATCTTGCTACTGCATTAACATACAGGGCCTTTGGGAAGTATTCACACCCTTCCCTCTTTCCACATTTTGTTACGTTACATCCTTATTCTAAAATGTATGAAATCATATATTTTTTTTTAGCAATCTACACACAATACCCCATAATGACAAAGCGAAAACAGGTTAAGCATTTTTTGCAAATGTATTACCAATAGAAAAACTGAAATAACTTATTCATAAGTATTCAGACCCTTTGCTATGATACTCAAAATTGAGCTCAGGTGCATCCCATTTCCATTGATCATCCTTGAGATGTTTCTACAACTTGATTGGAGTCCACCTGTTGAAAATTCAATTGATTTGGAAAGGCACACCTGTCTATATAAGGTCCCACATTTGACAGTGAATGTCAGAGCAAGAATCAAGCCATGAGGTTGAAGGAATTGTCCTTAGAGCTCTGAGACAGGATTGTGTCGAGGCACAGATCTGGGGAAGGGTACCAAAAAATGTCTGCAGCATTGAATGTCCTCAAGAACACAGTGGCCTCCATCATTCTTAAATGGAAGAAATTTGGAAACACCAAGACTCTTCCTAGAGCTGGCAGCCTGGCCAAACTGAGCAATCGGGGGAGAAGGGCCTTGGTCAGGGAGGTGACCAAGAACCTGATGGTCACTCGGACAGAGCTCCAGAGTTCCTCTGTGGAGATAGGTAAACCTTCCAGAAGGACAACCATCTCTGCAGCACTCCAACAATCAGGTCTTTATGGTAAAAGTGGCCAGACGTAACTACTCCTCAGTAAAAGGCACATGACAACCCGCTTGGAGTTTGCCAGAAGGCACCTAAAATACTCTCAGACCATGAGAAACAAGATTCTCTGGTCTGATGATGCTAAGATTGAACGCTTTCGCCTGAATGCCAAGCGTCACGTCCGGAAGAAACCTGGCACAATCCCTACAGTGAAGCGTGGTGGTGGCAGCATCATGCTGTGGGGATGTTTCTCAGCGGCTGGGACTGGGAGAAGTCAGGATCGAGTGAAAGAAGAACAGAGCAAAGTACAGAGAGATCCTTGATGAAAACCTGCTCCAGAGGACCTTCCAAAAGGACAACGACCCTAAGCAAACAGCCAAGACAATGCAGGAGTGGCTTCGGGACTAGTCTTTGAATGTCCTTGAGAGCCCGGACTTGAACCCAATTGAAAATATCTGTGAATCGATGCTCCCCATCCAACCTGACAGAGTTTGAGAGGATCTGCAGAGAAGAATGGGAGAAACTCCCAAAATACAGGTGTGCAAAGCTTGTAGCGTCATACCCAAGAGGCTGTAATCGCTTCCAAAGGTGCTTCAACAAAGAACTGAGTAAAGGGTCTCAATACTTATGTAAATAGGATTTCATTTTAATATACATTTGCAAAAATGTCTAAAAAACAGTTTTTGCTCTGTCATTATGGGATATTGTGTGTAGATTGCTGAGTAAAAAAAATAAATGTAATCCATTTAAGAATAAGGCTGTAACGTAACAAAATGTAGAAAAAGTAAAGGGGGCAGAATACTTTCCAAATGCACCGTAAACTAGATAAATATATCAGCTATATGACCTGTGAATAAGTTCTACAATAAAACCATTTTTATAGTGACTCGTTCTGAACACATTGGCCAACCTACTGTTATGTCAGAGCCCCTACAGTCACCTAATCACAGGTAAAGAAAACATGACAAATTCTCTGACATCAAAATGGCCGACTGGTGTTTCTATAGAAACCCAACTGTAAACAGCATTTTGATGTAAAATTCTCCTTTACTTTGGTGTAGTTTTACAGTAGAGACAAAGTGCTCACCATACAAGGCAAACGTTCAAATCGTTTGTGCCACTATGACCAATTAACACACGTACAACACGCGTACTGGTGAGGTTGAGAGTATATTCTGAGGTGATGTTGAGGGTTTTGCCGAACCAGTTATCCCTGTACGATGTTCAGTTTTGCGATCCCTGAAGTGGAGAAGGTGAGCGCCTAGCCGTTGTAGCTACAGTACTAGTTAACATGACTTAACGCACCTGATATTTGCCTTGCACGGGCATTATAGCTTTCTTCCTATTTCAGTAACAGTATTTGTCTAAGCATTTCAAACATCTGCCAATTCAAATGTAATCCTAAAATAAATGGTTATATCTCGATCTATAGTGTCGTATAGTTACTGTTTTTACATTTTTGTGATTTATAATTCATTGGCAGTTAATGAGTAAAAATGTTAACCGCACGAGGATTACACAGGGATGGTAGAACTGTGAAAACATCTTCAATATAACATTCTAAGAGACATGACACTCTTGAAAACTGCATTTCATCCTTAATTTATGAGTCTTTAAAAAAAAAAAAAAAAAAAAAAAAAACTATTTTCATAACGTAAAAAATACTAACAAAACATACTGTTGTTTTTAAAATATGTTCCTCTGTACAAACTGTCATTGTTCATGAGACTTAAAGGATCAGACCGAAAAGCACCAGTAGAAATATGAAATATCATATTCAGTTATGAAACCCAGCCACTAAAAATAAAATCACACTGTACAAAGACACACACAAAACACAGTAACAGTCATTTGTTGCCGTTTGATAAAGTAATAATATTAAAAACTCTTATACACAAATATACACTTGTGTACTTCGGTTACAGGGTGAGACAGCAATCACAACAACAACAAAAATGTACTTCACGCTTCACATATGAAATAAATATATCTTGAGTTATTAATTCGCCTCTACAAATATATGGCATTGTTGGACAACATTGTCCTTCTAATTTATAGTTTTATTTCGAGCCTAAGTTCCAAATGGGAACCATGTGTTTCTGATGATTCCCAATGTGGAGTAGCGTTCTGTGTGTGTTCTCCCTCTCCCTTGTTTCTAATCAGCACCATGCCACTGCAGGGCCCAGTGTGGGTGGGCTGGGGCTAACGTAGCCTAGCGCTGATGTTAGCGCTCCATTAACTCTCCTACAGAACTCCTAAAACACAGTAAGCTAGCCGCTAGCCTCTAGCTGTTAGTCGCTAGCGGACGGCCAGAAGTACACTCGCTGTAATTTAAGTACACCCCCATCTCTACTCACGGTGACGCGCCCCAGTGAAGGAGGAAGTCAAGGGGGACTTTGGGAAGAGGAAGTGCTATCGTACCGGCTTCCATGGTCGGCGGTGCCAGGATGCGCTGCCCGGGCACAGGTCCAGGTTACACTGCTCCACGTCAGGAGGCTTGTCCAGGATGTCACAGTTGTGGTCGTTGAGTCTTTGACCGTTGGGCCGTTGGCATACCACCTGGCGCGTCCTCCTGCCTCCACCACACGTCTGGGTACACTGAGAGGAGACAAGGGAAGATGAGGGAGGGGTCACTGAGTATTCAGCAGGCTCCTAAGTACAGTATGTCAGGGCAGGATTAGATGATGAAGATGATGAAGAGGTGCAGAGGAAAGGAAGTGACTTTAGACTATTTGACTCACGCCCAGGAGTCTGAAATGGTTCTCTGTAGTTTAGTAGTGGACTGTATTGTTGTAGCGTCGCTTAACAGAAGCAGATCTGCTTAATAACCTTTTACTACAGTGGGCTAAATCAGGGTCACACAGAGTGTTTCTTGGTATCTTAAACAAATCTACTTTGAAACAAAAGTATACACCTCACACACATGGTTATGGGCTTTAAAAAAAGAAGACATCTGTACCATGTCAGATATAGAGTTGAATGTATAATATTCTGAGTTTGCATCCCAATACTATAATTTATATACATCAGAGGAGACTGAAATATAACAAATCCGTTTGACATAAACACTGGATTGTCAGTGTAAAAACTAAGTATGAAATATGAATACCATTCCACCCATGAGGCCACGAGGTCATTAGACTGCAGGAAAGGGATGCACATAGTCCCTGAACTGCCTGTGTACTGACCTCTCCCCAGATGCCGTAGTTCCACAGAGGGCAGGGTCCTGAGTCGCAGTTCTTGGACTCGGCAGGTTTGACCCTCTGGTCACAGTGGCTGGTGCTGCGACCCTCCGCATCCTGACACACCACCACCCTCCTCTGGAAGCCCCCCGCACACGTACTGGAGCACTATGGACGGGCACAGAGTGTGTGTTACAGACCGAGGGGAAACATACACAGACAACTTTGTACAGACCAGCTGCAATGTAAACCAAAGCCAGCTGTGGAGTTACAGTACACTGTGGAGTTACAGTACACTGTGGAGTTACAGTACACTGTGGAGTTACAGTACACTCGGTCCACACACAGATGGAAAGCATCGGGCTTAGAAGGACAACGTGACACACAGAATAGCCTTGAACTACGCAGCAGGTATTTTCTGCAACCAATTACAGTTACACATCACATCCTTGCTGTCTCAGTAAGAGATCTCTATGTGAGATACAGCAGCACGCAGTTAGACAATGAAGTGAGACAGAGCAGTGAATGGAGATGGTATCGAAGTGCCCGGGGGTTTTCTTGACCATGTAACCCGACCAGGAATGATTCTCTTCCCTGGTCCTGGTCAGGTGACATGGTCCTACGGTTCTGTACATACTCCTCCCCAGGGCCCCGTCCTCCACTGGTTGTCTGCCGAGGGGACGTTCCAGCTGCTGTGTCCCGGGTGGCTGGCGGGGTCGTGGGGGCTGTAGGGCTGGTCGTTGGGCCTCTGGTGGTACACGGAGGGGCAGGGGGCACCAGTACACTCCTGCTCTGTGCTGGGCCTCTCGTCCTGATCGCAGAAGGACTCGGCAACCTGGTGGTGGTAGTTACTGCACACCACCTGCCTGGTGGCCCGGCCCACACCACACGTCACTGAACACTGGGCAGAGAATAGACACGGTCATATCTCTGAACACTGGGCAGAGAATAGACACGGTCATATCTCTGAACACTGGGCAGAGAATAGACACGGTCATATCTCTGAACACTGGGCAGAGAATAGACACGGTCATATCTCTGAACACTGGGCAGAGAATAGACACGGTCATATCTCTGAACACTGGGCAGAGAATAGACACGGTCATATCTCTGAACACTGGGCAGAGAATAGACACGGTCATTCATATCTCTGAACACTGGGCAGAGAATAGACACGGTCATATCTCTGAACACTGGGCAGAGAATAGACACGGTCATATCTCTGAACACTGGGCAGAGAATAGACACGGTCATATCTCTGAACACTGGGCAGAGAATAGACACGGTCATATCTCTGAACACTGGGCAGAGAATAGACACGGTCATATCTCTGAACACTGGGCAGAGAATAGACACGGTCATATCACTGAACACTGGGCAGAGAATAGACACGGTCATATCACTGAACACTGGGCAGAGAATAGACACGGTCATATCTCTGAACACTGGGCAGAGAATAGACACGGTCATATCACTGAACACTGGGCAGAGAATAGACACGGTCATATCTCTGAACACTGGGCAGAGAATAGACACGGTCATATCTCTGAACACTGGGCAGAGAATAGACACGGTCATATCTCTGAACACTGGGCAGAGAATAGACACGGTCATATCTCTGAACACTGGGCAGAGAATAGACACGGTCATATCTCTGAACACTGGGCAGAGAATAGACACGGTCATATCTCTGAACACTGGGCAGAGAGCAGATCAAATCATCAGACATAAGTGAGGCATTCTTTCAGTAGTAAAGGCAACTTCACTACAAAATAGCGGTTGACATATATTTATACTAATAGAATTACAACTATAACATACAGGAGACCACTCCCAGGAGCGCCACTGGCCACACGGGCTGAAGCAGGCTGAGGATTCTGGAGGCCGGAGCAGCTGGGCACAGTAGGACTCGTCTGCCACTCCACCCTGGGCGTCCCGACAGCTGACGTAACGGGCACGCTTCCCTTTCCCACAGGAGACAGAGCACTGAGACAGGCACACAGAGGAACAAGCATTTAAGATCAGACGTATAGTAAAAGCATTGTGTCAAACTGTCTCCCTTCTATATCTAATAGTACAAATCAAACAGTGAAATGCTTACTTATGGGCCCTTCCTTACAATGCAGAGAGAAAGAAAATAGAGAAATAATAGAAGAGTAAAACAGGTAATAATAAAAGTAATAATAGATACATAATGAGTAATGATAACTTGGCTGTCTATACACAAGGGATACCAGTACTGAGTTGATGTGCAGGAGTACGCGGTAACAGGTGTAAATGTACATACTAGTTATAAAGTGACAGTAGCATGAGTCAAAAAAAAGTTCATGCAAAAAGGGACAATGCAGATAGTTAATAAAATAGCTACACGGACTAACTATTTAGCAGTCTTATGGCATGGCTGTTAAGGGTCCTGTTGGTTCCAGACCTGGTTTATCAGTACTGCTTACCGTGTGGTAGCAGAGTTAATAGTCTATGACTTGGGTGGCTGGACTAAATATTTAGGGCCTTACTCTGACACTGCCTATTATAGAGGTCCTGGATGGCAGGAAGCTCGGCCCCAGTGATGCACTGGGCAAAATGCACTACACTCTGTAGCGCTTTGCAGTCAGATGCCAAGCATTAGCCATACCAAGTGGTGATGTAGCCAGTCAAGATGCTCTCAATGGTGCAGCTGTATTACTTTTTCGAGGATCTGAGGACCCATGCCAAATCTTTTCAGGCTCCTGAGGGGGAAGAGGACTTTTCATGGCCTGTTTACGGCTGTGTTGGTGTTTTCTGACCATGATAGGTCCTTAGTGATGTGGACACCAAGGAGCTCTAGACCCTCTCCACTACAGCCCTGTCGATGTGGATGTGGACGCGCTCGACCCTCCGTTTCCTGTAGTCCACGATCAGCTCCTTTGTCTTGCTGATGTTTTATGGAAATGTTGTTGTCTGGGCATCACACTGCCAGGGCTCTGACCTCGTCTCTATAGGTTGTCTCATCGTCGTCGATGATTTAGGTCTACCACTGTCGTGTCAGCAAACTTGATAATGGTGTAGGGTGAGTAGTGGGTGAACAATAAGTACAGGAGGGGACTAAGCACGCACCTATGAGGGCCCCCGTGTTGGGGGTCAGCGTGGCGGATGTGTTGTTGCATACCCTCACCACCTGGGGGCGGCCCATCAGGAAGTCCAGGATCCAGTTGCAGAGGGAGGTGTTCAGTGTCCTTAGCTTAGTGATGAGCTTGGAGGGCACCATGGTGTTGAATGCTGAGCTGTAGTCAATGAACAGCATTCTCACGTACAATGTAGGTGTTCCTTTTATCCAAGTGGGTAAAAGGGCACTGTGGAGTGCAATAGAGATTTGGCCATCTGTAGATCTGTTGGGACAATATGCGTTATTGCAGTGGGTCCAGGGTGTCTGGGATGATGGTGTTGATGTGAGCCATGACCAGCCTTTCAAAGTATTACATGGCTACAGATGTGAGTGCTACGGGGTGATAGTCATTTAGACAGGTTACCTTGGCGTTCTTGGGCAAAATGTACGTGAAAACACTTCCCAGCTGGTCCGTGCATGCTCTGAGTACGCATCCTGATCATCCGTCTGGCCCTATGGAGAGCGAGATCAGTCGTTCGAAACAGCTGGTGTTCTCACGCATGGTTCAGTGTTGCCCGTGGCTGGTTTTCACTTTGTAATCCATGATAGTTTGCGAGCCCCGCCACATCGGACGAGCGTCAGAGCCGGTTCAGTAGGATTCGATCTTAGTCCTGTATTGACGCTTTGCCTGTTTCATGGTCCGTCGAAAGGCGTAGCGGAATTTCTAATAAGGGTCCGGGTTAGCGCCCCGCTCCTTGAAAGTGGCAGCTCTAGCCTTTAGCTCAGTGCGGAGGTTGTCTGGCTTCTTGTTGGGATATGTACTGTAGGTACGGTCACAGTGGGGGGGATGGCGTCAATGTACTTATTAATGGAGTCGGTGACTGATGTGGCAAACTCCTCAAGTTAGGTCCTGGAATATATTCCAGTCTGTGTTAGCAAAACAGTCCTGTAGCTTAGTATATAAATTCATACTGGTATATAACAACAGTCCTTTTCTACAAACGTTTGAGACACCATTTCAGTCACTTACTCCGCATCTTTAACAAACTGTATGTGTGAATAATTGGTATATCTCTCCATCTTCAGTAAAGACTGCTCCATAAGGTTTTCACCTGGTGATATTCTAGCTGCACTCGAGCGAACTCAACAGGAGGACAAAGTGAACATTACCAAGCAGTAAATACCTACAGCAATCAAAAGTATCACTTCTGAGGGGAATGTACGAGTATTTTTTGTCGGAGGGACCACACTTGCGCTAGCCTCCTCTTAGACATGTGAGCTCACCGCCTCTCTGTCAGACATTACTGATAGTCTGAGAGTCATGTTTGAAACCCAAGCCTGGTGTTTTGACCTGGTTTTCATTTGCACTGGAAAACAATGCAAAGCATTAGACAGACAGAAGCCTAAACAAGGCTGACAAACTGCTGAGACCAGGATGAGGGAGCGGGTGTGTGAAGCAGGGGTGTGTGTGTGTGCGTGAAGCAGGGGTGCGTGTGTGAAGCAGGAGTGCGTGAAGCAGGGGTGCGTGTGTGAAGCAGGAGTGCGTGAAGCAGGGGTGCGTGTGTGAAGCAGGAGTGCGTGTGAAGCAGGAGTGCGTGTGAAGCAGGGGTGCGTGTGAAGCAGGGGTGCGTGTGAAGCAGGGGTGCGTGTGTGTGTGAAGCAGGAGTGCGTGTGTGTGTGAAGCAGGGGTGCGTGTGTGTGTGAAGCAGGGGTGCGTGTGTGTGTGAAGCAGGGGTGCGTGTGTGTGTGAAGCAGGGGTGCGTGTGTGTGTGAAGCAGGGGTGCGTGTGTGTGTGAAGCAGGGGTGCGTGAAGCAGGGGTGTGTGAAGCAGGGGTGTGTGAAGCAGGGGTGTGTGAAGCAGGGGTGTGTGAAGCAGGGGTGTGTGAAGCAGGGGTGTGTGTGTGTGAAGCAGGGGTGTGTGAAGCAGGGGTGTGTGTGTGTGTGTGTGTGTGTGTGTGTGAAGCAGGGGTGTGTGTGTGTGAAGCAGGGGTGCGTGTGAAGCAGGAGTGCGTGAAGAAGGGGTGCGTGTGTGAGTGAAGCAGGGGTGCGTGAGTGAAGCAGGGGTGCGTGAAGCAGGGGTGCGTGCGTGAAGCAGGGGTGCGTGCGAAGCAGGGGTGCGTGCGAAGCAGGGGTGCGTGCGAAGCAGGGGTGCGTGAAGCAGGGGTGCGTGAAGCAGGGGTGCGTGAAGCAGGGGTGCGTGAAGCAGGGGTGCGTGAAGCAGGGGTGCGTGAAGCAGGGGTGCGTGAAGCAGGGGTGCGTGAAGCAGGGGTGCGTGTGTGAGTGAAGCAGGGGTGCGTGTGTGAGTGAAGCAGGGGTGCGTGTGTGAGTGAAGCAGGGGTGCGTGCGTGTGTGTGTGAAGCAGGGGTGCGTGTGTGTGTGAAGCAGGGGTGCGTGTGTGAAGCAGGGGTGCGTGTGTGAAGCAGGGGTGCGTGTGTGAAGCAGGGGTGCGTGCGTGAAGCAGGGGTGCGTGCGTGAAGCAGGGGTGCGTGAAGCAGGGGTGCGTGAAGCAGGGGTGCGTGAAGCAGGGGTGCGTGTGTGTGTGAAGCAGGGGTGCGTGTGTGTGTGAAGCAGGGGTGAGTGAAGCAGGGGTGCGTGAGTGAAGCAGGGGTGGGTGAGTGAAGCAGGGGTGTGTGTGTGAAGCAGGGGTGTGTGTGTGAAGCAGGGGTGTGTGAAGCAGGGGTGTGTGAAGCAGGGGTGTGTGTGTGTGAAGCAGGGGTGTGTGAAGCAGGGGTGTGTGTGTGTGAAGCAGGGGTGTGTGAAGCAGGAGTGCGTGAAGCAGGAGTGCGTGTGTGTGTGAAGCAGGGGTGCGTGAGTGAAGCAGGGGTGCGTGCGTGAAGCAGGGGTGCGTGCGTGAAGCAGGGGTGCGTGCGTGAAGCAGGGGTGCGTGCGTGAAGCAGGGGTGCGTGCGTGAAGCAGGGGTGCGTGCGTGAAGCAGGGGTGCGTGCGTGAAGCAGGGGTGCGTGCGTGAAGCAGGGGTGCGTGCGTGAAGCAGGGGTGTGTGAAGCAGGGGTGTGTGCTGCATTCTAGAAACTACTGTACCAGTCTGAGTGCTGCTGTATAGGTGAGTGTCTATGGGCCTATATAAGGTTGTGTGTGTGCTGTGTTCTAGACTACTGTACCAGTCTGAGTGCTGCTGTAGAGGTGAGTGTGTATGGGCCTATATAAGGTTGTGTGTGTGCTGTGTTCTAGACTACTGTACCAGTCTGAGTGCTGCTGTAGAGGTGAGTGTGTATGGGCCTATATAAGGTTGTGTGTGTGCTGTGTTCTAGACTACTGTACCAGTCTGAGTGCTGCTGTAGAGGTGAGTGTGTATGGGCCTATATAAGGTTGTGTGTGTGCTGTGTTCTAGACTACTGTACCAGTCTGAGTGCTGCTGTAGAGGTGAGTGTGTATGGGCCTATATAAGGTTGTGTGTGTGCTGTGTTCTAGACTACTGTACCAGTCTGAGTGCTGCTGTATAGGTGAGTGTGTATGGGCCTATATAAGGTCGTGTGTGTGCTGTGTTCTAGACTACTGTACCAGTCTGAGTGCTGCTGTAGAGGTGAGTGTGTATGGGCCTATATAAGGTCGTGTGTGTGCTGTGTTCTAGACTACTGTACCAGTCTGAGTGCTGCTGTATAGGTGAGTGTGTATGGGCCTATATAAGGTCGTGTGTGTGCTGTGTTCTAGACTACTGTACCAGTCTGAGTGCTGCTGTAGAGGTGAGTGTATATGGGCCTATAGAAGGTCGTGTGCTGTGTTCTAGACTACTGTACCAGTCTGAGTGCTGCTGTAGAGGTGAGTGTGTATGGGCCTATAGAAGGTCGTGTGTGTGCTGTGTTCTAGACTACTGTACCAGTCTGAGTGCTGCTGTAGAGGTGAGTGTGTATGGGCCTATATAAGGTTGTGTGTGTGCTGTGTTCTAGACTACTGTACCAGTCTGAGTGCTGCTGTAGAGGTGAGTGTGTATGGGCCTATAGAAGGTCGTGTGCTGTGTTCTAGACTACTGTACCAGTCTGAGTGCTGCTGTAGAGGTGAGTGTATATGGGCCTATAGAAGGTCGTGTGCTGTGTTCTAGACTACTGTACCAGTCTGAGTGCTGCTGTAGAGGTGAGTGTGTATGGGCCTATAGAAGGTCGTGTGTGTGCTGTGTTCTAGACTACTGTACCAGTCTGAGTGCTGCTGTAGAGGTGAGTGTGTATGGGCCTATATAAGGTTGTGTGTGTGCTGTGTTCTAGACTACTGTACCAGTCTGAGTGCTGCTGTAGAGGTGAGTGTGTATGGGCCTATATAAGGTCGTGTGTGTGCTGTGTTCTAGACTACTGTACCAGTCTGAGTGCTGCTGTAGAGGTGAGTGTGTATGGGCCTATAGAAGGTCGTGTGCTGTGTTCTAGACTACTGTACCAGTCTGAGTGCTGCTGTAGAGGTGAGTGTGTATGGGCCTATATAAGGTCGTGTGCTGTGTTCACCGTGGTCCAGGAGCCGTATCTCCACTGTGGGAGGAGCTGACCAGAGCTGTCAGGGCGGACAGTGCTGTGTTGAGGAGAGGCCCAGGGACACGGTGCCACCTCACAGTCCTGGCTGTCCCTGGGTCTGGAAGCAGCGTTACACTCCCTGTCATCCACCGTGTCACCATACGCCCCTGACACACACCTCACAGCCCGCATCTGGTAACCATGGCCACACGTCACCGCACACTGCAACAACACACAGGAGAGACACACACAGGGTCAGACAGTAAAACCTTGGCTAGCAGATCCGTGATTACTTCAAGGAAGGAAGGGTGGATGCAGTTTTAACTCAGAGTCTAGCCCAGCTAAGCCCAGTCTAACTCAGTGTAATTGAAGCCTACTACCTCCCCAGATGCCAATCTTCTACTCCAGATCGCTGTGTGTGTGTGTGTGTGTGTGTGTGTGTGTGTGTGTGTGTGTGTGTGTGTGTGTGTGTGTGTGTGTGTGTGTGTGTGTACATTTGGTGTTGAGTTGGTGGAGGAAGTGCTGCAGTATACGTTTATTTGGGCAGTAGATTATGATTACATAGGTATTAACAGACAGATCTATACCAGCTCTGTCAATAGAAGTAGCTGAGTATCCCGCCCGCCAACTCGTTCAGCTGAGTCAATCAATGGTCAAAGACATTCCTTAATTCGCTAAATTGCTCATTCATTTATTTATTCAATATTTTCAAAATTCAAAACTCCAGACCGGGTGTACGTATAGTAGAGGTCTTCATGGGTCTGAGTGGACCAGACATACCCGAGACCCGACTACAACCCAATCGGGTTTGGGTCTGAAATTCTAACTTTTCCTCGGGTCAGGGTTTGCTCCTGTTTGATTGTCATCAGGTCCCGGGGTCTATGTAATTACAGCTGAGTGGATCAAAATGGACCCAACCACGGCTCTGCATAGCCTACAGCATATTTATTTTACGCTAATAAGGTCAATTAATTGAGTTATAGAAGGCTTAGCCAACATATAAAGACTCGTTAACCAGAAGAGCAACTTGGCTGATAAACATTATTTTGTCACTTGGGTCCAATTGGGTCTGGTCTCGGTCCAGTTAACCTCAGGCCAGGTCTGATTGCCCTTGGGTCCAACTTCTTGGACTCCTGAAGACCTCTAGCGTATAGACAGAGTATTGGACTAGCAGACTCACAAGGTGTGTGTGAGTGTGAGTGTGTGTGTGTGTGTGTGTGTGTGTGGCTCCTTCTAAGGCAGTGGGGAAACCTAACAGCTTGGTGAGTTATGGAGTGGTGTGCTCTGACTTGAGCTGCCATTTCCTCCCTAGCGCTTTCACTCTGCCCTCATATCCTGTCGGAATAAATCTGACCCCACACACAGACAAACACCACCGACACACACTGGGAAAAGGGGATATACTGTATGTACAACTAGACATAAATAACACACACTATAATGTCACATACTCCAACATTCCTATGCTCACACTAAGATTCAAACAGACGCACACCAAGAATCTGATTCTGTCAGACACACACACACACACACACACAAATCCATCTGGACTCACCGGTCCCCAGACTCCGACCTGCCAGGAGGCACACTCTGGCAGCTCACAGCTCCCCACAGCAGCAGGCTTAGCGTTCGGGTCACAGAAGTGTTCGCTCAGCTTCTCCTCTCCTACCCCCATGCTACAGGACACCTGCCTGTGCCTCATCCCCTTCCCACACGTCACCAAGCACTGGGAGGGGACACAGAGGGAAAGATGGGGTGTAGGAGAAAGACTAATAAAGTCAAGTTGGTCACAACAAAGAGCCACCGATTTTGGACGTTTGAAATGGTCCAAAAACTAAACAAAAAAACACAAATGCACAGCACTGGCTCAAACTTGATGAGGCTCAAAGCTGAACCCTTTGAGTTGTTTCTGTTTTAACCTTGTAACCACGCGGAATTAACGGGTCAAAGATCGACGTTCATCCAATTACGGCAAATTCCGAAGTGAAACTATGAGATCAGGTTGAATAAAGTCTAAACTTGTTTTTGTGTATGAAGGGAGTGTGTGAGTGGGGAGGGTGATTGTGTGTGTGTGAAATGTGTAAAATGTTATCCTCAAAGTGTGTGTGTGCATGTTAGAGCAAATCTGTGTGTTGACATTGATATGCATATAGTTTATAAAGCGTGTATATACAGTATTTATGTGTGTGTTATTATGTGTGTAGGAATGTTTACATGATGTGTGTTTATAGACGTGTTTATGTGTGTGCAGGCGCATGTGTGTGTGTGTGTGTGTGTGTGTGTGTGTGTGTCCTGTACCTCGCTCCACTCGCTGGCTGACCAGCCAGGGCAGGCCTGGTCGTTGCAGCTCTCGGCAACCAGTCTCAGGGAGTCACTACAGTCCCTGTCCACCAGTCTCCTCCCCAGGTTGTTCATACAGTAGGAGTCCCTGGTACGAGCCCCGCGACCACACGTCTTAGAACACTGCCCACGTCACAACACGTTAGAGTCAGCATGAGACCATTCAACTTGTACTGCACCAAACGTATAACATACCCACATTTACCTCGAGTCAATATCATGTCCACTTATAGTAACACGGAAGCAAAAGTCAAGTAGCATCTGTCTTGCATGAGGAGACGAGAAATGAAGAGGCTTTTTATCAAGACAATGTGCAATAGCATCACGTAGTGAAAACAAGTATTATAATCATCTTTCACTTAGATGATATGTGTTTTTGACTGTAGTTTCCACTGACCTGGGACCAGGTGCTGTACTGCCAGCTCTTGAGCAGACAGTCGCCGTGGCAGGCCTCTCTGGCCTGTGGTTTGGGTAGGTCAGAACACGCCCTCCCCTCCACCCTCTCACTCTGCCTCTTCAGCGAGCTGTACCTCATACACTGCACGTCCAGGGTCCGGTAGCCAGGGCCGCACTTAGCAGAGCACTCACTCTTCCCTGCTATGTGCCACCTGCAACAGGCTATATGGATTAGTGTCTGTTTAACAGATATACAGTGAGTGTGTGTGTGTGTATATCTACCTGAGTTCACAGTCAGTGTTACATGGCTCAATGGCAGCGTTGGGACGGGGTAGAGGCTCACAGCGCTGGTCAGAAACCCCCAGGTGGTCACTCTTCCTCACACACGCTGCCTTGCGCCATCGCTCACCTATATGCACGCACGCACGCACGCACGCACACACACACCAGGGATTCCGTGGCGCCGGACAACGTGACCGGTAAGATATCCATTTGAGAAATTGACCGAACCCATATGTATTTGGGTGCATAAACCCATTAGGTTGTCCACCCACGTTGCTCAGAATGACAGAAATCACATTTAGATTATGGCAATTCATCTCAACAGAACATGTAGATTATGTAATGCAGCAGCCAATAAAACGTCATTTTTAAAAATTTGCCAAAATGCATTTCGCGGTAAAACACCATTCTAAATAAATAATGAGCGCACCTGATAGCGGTTCCATATGTGACAGAGACGAAAGTCTCTGTTAGAAACTTAGAAAGAGGGGAGATCTAAAGATGCAACAACGAGGATGGGTTGTTAATATGACTAGGACTGTGCCTTTGGCTTCTGGACAATGACAGAAAGTTGATATGAAATCCAATAGATCAGGAGAGAAATGGCAGAGTGGTGAGTCCAATAGAGAAGTAAATAAATGTCCCAAAATTATATCATTACGCCTGTCTTTACAGAAAGAAAGGAAATCATTCAAAAAAAGACTTCACCAGAAAGCATGACTTAGCCACAGAGGAATCGAGGATCATGAGCTTCTTTCAAAATAAAAATAGCTGTGGACTGTTTCAAATCACAAGCTCGTAGACCTATGCCTATATGGGAAGCCCAAAATATGGGTAGTGGGCGAGGCAATAGGCTCAGTTGATGATTGAGTTGGGGCTGTCAGTGAAAAGCATCTCAAATGTGTGAGAAGATAATGTGTCGAGTGTCATTTCAAATGTTGAGACAAGAAGAAGGGAGGGGTGTTTGGTGAAGATAAAGGAGTCTCTCCCCAGTCATTCATTGTTTCATTGTATAAATGTCACCAGTAGTAAAAGCAGTGTCAAGCAGCACATCATTTGGCTCCATACATTTCTGTTAATGCATGTATTAATTACAGTAAATTACCGTTCTCATTCCCAGAGTGGAAACGTTGTTTGCAGAGTTCACAACCTGCTAAACTTGTGAGAAACAAATTTTAGTTTATTTCATAACCATCATTTCCATGATTTGTCTTTTTTTTTTTAAATGATCTTTTGTTTGGAGTGCCTCGTGAGCATGTGTCTGGTTTCTCTCTCCTGAAAATGTTGAGTGAGCACCCACGCCTGAGCACCATAGCGCGGAAATGTAGGAAAGTGTTTTAACATCCATTGTGAATGATACATTAAAACTATAGTTCCTCACAGTAAGTCTTTCCAACAATCTCCTCCTCGATAATCACCAATCCTCTGTGTGAAAGAGCAATGGAAGTTATAGGCCTACTGCTGCATTGGCCTATAGGCTACGAGCTCAATGCTCTCATTTCTTTAGCCACCAATGGATCACAGTGTTTCAACTGTTTCAAGAAAATGCACATATGAAAATCATAACTGGCACGAAGAATGGTAAAAACGGTAGGATAAATTAAGTAAGCTTCCCCAAACTTGAAACTCACGCACCGCCTATGAATTATTTATAAAATAATTGCCTACACGTTTCCATGGTAGGATTTTGCCTATAGTCTACTTTGATGCAAGTCTCATAATATGAAATAAAACATTCAGATTTCCAACAATGAAGTATGTTTTCAAAATGCATCCTGCCTCCAGCTCACATTGTAAAGTGGAGGGTGACACGCTGACAGCCTGTCGTCTTCACTTGAATAGTGAAAGGAACGTGCCCTTTAATTAGTTGAGAAACACAAATAGTAACGTTAGAGGTTTTCAATCGTACACCAAAACAGTTTTGAAACACGCGGTTGGATTTAGAATCGTACAAACAAATATGAACATGTATGTACTCACTACTGTACGTCGCTCTGGATCAGAGCATCTGAGAAATGTCAAAACACTTAAAAAAACAACAAGTCGCTCAATGAATGGGCTGATAAACACGTTTCACTACAGCAGCAACCAGCTGAGGCTCTGCAGGAGAAATCCATCTCAGAAGCGGCTCTGTATGCTGTACGCGTGTGATAGTTGGGTTGGATGAATAAGATACATGACGACTAACAAAAATACACACAGGCCAATTGAATTCCACTAAATTATGCAAATTAGACCGATAAGCATAATGGCCAAATGTATTTCCATCTACTGGTATTGCCATCAATTAATAAAAAGCATTATTTTGTAATGCAATTTAGTTTACTGGACATTTTGGCAGGCAAAAGTTGTATTTAGTGTCTTTAAAAATAAAATAGGACAACCCTGGTACACGCACACACAGGTCAACTTTGGATTAGATCCCATTTGACTAAAGGATCGACTGCCAAGGAACGCATTTCCCCCTCCTTTACATGTTCTGATCAACTTCCTGTCATTGGGTCCCAGACCAAATGGTCTTAGCCGGGCTGGGATCAAACCGTTTCAACTGGATCCTGCTAATGATGCTGTATGCTCTGAGGCAAAGGAAGTATCAGCCCCTGCTTATAGGCTCAGGGGGTGGAAGGTGTACAGCAGGAGTCCATCTAGATTCAGCCATGGTCTGATATATCCTTGGGCGGATGGTCGGAACATAGTTCTAGATCATTTTTACACTGCAGATCGACCACAAGAATGCCAAACAGATTTAGTATTTGTCAAAAACAGAATCATTTCAAACCTCGATAACATGGGATACGATTACGTGCCTCTCTATTTATGCAGGGGATTACCTGGCAACAGATTTCCTCAATGAAAATCACATTGAGCTCATTTCCTGGTTATTTCACAGATTTTTATGTCCAAGAACGTCAATAATGGTTTTGGCCCGCAGGCCGACTAGATGAGTTTATTAGTCACATGCACAAGGTCGCAGATGTAATCGCAGGCTACAGTGAAACTCTTATGTGCCGAGATCCAACAGTTAAATGTTTTATAATAAAGTGAATGAGATAATAATATACACTGAGTGTACAAAACATTAAGAACACCTGCTCTTTCCATGACACAGACTGACCAGGGGAAAGCTGTGATCCCTTATTGATGTCACTTGTTAAAGCCACTTCAGTCAGTGTAGAGGAAGGGGAGGAGACAAGTCATAGAAGTACTTTTAAGCCTTGAGACATTCGAGACATGGATTGTGAATGTGTGCCATTCAGGGAGAATGGGCAAGGCAAAATATTTAGGTGCCTTTGAACGGGGTATGGTAGTAGGTACCAGGTGCACTGGTTTGTGTCAAGAACTGCAACATTGCTGGGTTTTCCACGCTCAACAGTTTCTGCGTGTTTCAAGAATGGTCCACCACCCAAAGGACATCCAGCCAACTTGACACAACTGTGGGAAGCATTGGAGTCAACATGGGCCAGCATCCCTGTGGAACGCTTTCGACACCTTGTAGAGTCCATACCCAGACGAACTGAGTCTGTTCTGAGGCCAGAAGTGGAGAGGGTGGTGCAACTCATTAGGAAGGTGTTCTTAATGTTTTGTACACTCAGTGTTTACACATTTACAACTGTAGCAATAATAAATGTCCATTGGGGGGTGGGGGCATGGTAAGTGTCCGCTGGCTGGATGTAGAATGTCTATCAGAGGAGCAGCAGGGGGGGGAGTGAAAAATGAATGAAACAATAACACAACATAATAATATTTATTCTGTTGGGGAACCCTGATGTATTGGGATGTGATCAACCAGGTCAGCTCAGGGGGGCTGCAAAGACACATGGCTAATTGGGTGGACGGCTATGACCTTACCCTGACACATGCGGCTGCACTCCAGCCAGGAGCCCGAGGGGTCCCACACAAACTGTTCCCTGTGCTCCTCGATGGGGATGTTGAACGAGTAGCGCACGTCTGGGTTGTACAGGTTCCCCACACACAGAACCTAGGGCAACAATGAGAAAAAGCTTTGACAATATAGAAGGAGAGATGGGGAAGGAGAGGGGGAGAGAGAGAAAGAGCCGAATGTGAGAGACGGAAACAAAGAGCGATAGAGACAGACAGACAGACAGACGTCAGCCTTGCCTGTAGGATGAGTTCCTCCTCAACACGTTCAGTGCAGTTGATGCGCTCCTCTTTGGTGTCTGAGCCGCTGTACTCAATGACGGTTCCCTTGAAGGTGATTTCCCTTTTGAACATGGCCACCACAAAGTTTCCATTCAGGAGAGAGTTAGAATGGCTGTCAGATAAAGCTGAAAGGAAACAAAAAGAGAAAAATATAAATATAAGATATAGCCTCAACACATTTGAGAAAAACTTGTGGGTCTCAGGTTTGGACAATAGTTTGAGGGGGAAAGTAGTATAAACATTCATCGACTTCAACCCAATAATGTTCTGCAATGCCATTGTTGCATGGGGGTAAGTAAAAAAAAAAATGGTGGCTCCAAATTGCAGTAATTTGGAGCTAGACTGCGTGACTCTCCTTGCCAAATGACATTACAATGCTAACAAAGTAACCTCCAAATCCAAACAATTACATAAAAACAAGCACAAACACAAACGCACACATGCTGAACCAACTCTGATATACACATTAACAACCAAACACCAACTAGCTAACCCCGTCAACACACACACACAAACAAATGATGGTTCTGAGAAATATGCAGTAAACACAATGTAATTACAATGTAAGAGAGCCCATGTTGAAACAATGTGTGTGTGAGTAGGTCTCCTGTGGTTCTCGAAAACCCTTTCAGCGATTAGCTTCGCTCACGGTTGGCCATGTGAACTATAATTTTCCTATGCTATGTTAGAAACGTCAATCATCACTTGCGATCGGGTTTTCGAAACATATGGCCCTTATCTTTTCAATCAGTGAGAAATAATCTTTCAAAAAAAAAAAAAGATACACCTGTAGCAGATTTGAACAGATCCAAACTCTATGTGTGCCTCCAGTTGATGAACTACACTTCCTCCCCAGTTACGCTCACACAAAGGCGTTCGGAGCACACTAGATAGATAATGCCGATGTCTTCCATAAACAAGTGCTGTACAGTGGAGATATGGCCGTGTGGGAACCCTAACCCTATACAATATGTTTTTTTCAAACAATTATTTCAAGCTGATATGAAAGATATGTTTCTAGAACCCTGACCGCAAGCGATGCGTGTCAACGTTTAGAGCAAGCGTCGGGGCTCATAACAAAAGGCCCCCAGGAAGAAGATGCCTTCATCAATAGGCGTTAAAGGTAGTTCGCGTTTATGAATTGGCTAGGTCTCCAGTAGGAATGGGTATTTTAAATAATGTCATTCTTTCTGAAATGACAAGGTTTCTGGCGCGGAGAGAGATAAAAAGTAGCCACGCGGACTCGTGCTAGTTAGACAAACCTGTAGATGCCACAGGTTATCAACCATCCAACCTGGTAGTGTCTTTACTGCATCAAATCAATGTGACGAAGCTAGCTAAAATAGCCATCTAGTTAGGTTAAATAAGGCTATTTTGCTATGCTCCCCGTCCTTGTCTACAACAACTCCATTCAGATTAAACAACAGTCCACCCGTCGGTTGCTTGTTGTAGCATCCAAGCATTTAATTCCATTTAGCTTTGATTAGAGACCTCCCACTTTACATTGCTTGCTACACACAGAGCCTTTGACTGTAGTGCCACCTTGATTGGCCGACAATAACAAGCTGCACGTGTGCTTGCTAAGGTAGGCTGTTGCCGCATTCCTCTGCCCAGACATTGCTGATGTATGCCAGATCTTACAATGTCTGGATAGGTATTTTACTTATCAACTAACCACATATGTTGTAGCAATCTGGTGCCCAACGGCACAGTCAATGGCGGGGCATGCAAGCATTGGTTGACACATGCAACGTCTGAGCAGGGGGACACGACATGTCAGATCTTACAACACCTGGATAGACGTTTTAAGTCTCAGTTTACCACATCATGTGTTATATCAATCTGTGAGTCGAAGACACAGTCAAATTATTTGAGGAATACATATTTATTTCAATAGGTAATGAAACATACTTAGCGTTAAAGTACACGATCAAGACTGCAAAGTGTGTATGTTTTTTTCGCTATTATAAAAACATCATAAAAACTACTCTCAAAATGTGGTTGTTTTATTCAATTAAGAATTTCAAACGCGCACACACACACAACCATGGTCCATCTCATCCAGCCCCTATGTACTTTCATCAGGCCTGGTTACACATGCCTCTAATTAGCAGCTATTCTACACTCATTCATCATCCTCTCATTCAGCCACTCCGTTTTCTTTCCCAGCTTGCCCCTATGGCCTGACTATGTGGGCCCACACCCCGCCATGCTTCCTCCATATACATTCTGACTGGTATAAATGACCAGCGGTTTGGCATTATTCCATACTTCCTCACCCCCTTCCTTACCTTGTACCTACAGCTGAGGTCGCTGGTGGGTAACCATGTTCTGACCAATGGCTGCCCTTTGACAGAGGAGGGGGAGAATCACATTGACCTATTGTATGGTGCACACCATTTAAAGGGGCAAAAATAAAAATCGCTATAAGCCTCTACAGTTAGAGTAGAGGCTTATAAACTGGCTGTGAGTGAGTTGGCCTGGTGTGAGGCACAGTGGCTAACTAGTGACACCATCACACATAATCACAGGGGCCTGAGGTGACATCCAGAACAGTGATCACACACACACACACATACACACACACACACACACACACACATACATACACACACACTCACCGAGGTAGTTGTCATCCTCCGGCTTCCCAGAGTAGCTGACCTGTTTGATATCAATGTTGGTGGCTCCCGCAGGGATCCGAACTACTGTGTTGTAACCTGGATGGAGAGAGAGAGAACGAAAGAGAAAGAGAGAGAACAAAAAGAGAGAGAGAAAGACGGAGAGCGATGTAGTTTACGGTGAGAAAGCTAAGGGCAACCACAACAGTCCCAGTACTGAACAGAACAGTCACACCTTGATTTAATGGCTTCACTATGCTGTAGGATTCAGGATCTGTGATCTTCCATGGGAAGGGAAGGCGAGCTCTTACCTCTGGGATTAAAATGTCACACTTGGAAAAATAAGAGGAGCTCTCAAATAACCTGTAGAAGGTTAATTTCACTCACAGAGGCCCACCCGTGAAATAATATGTAATTACTCCCCGGCCCGGTCCGGCGATTGCCCTGTAATTTCCCTGGGTCTGTGTTCCATGACAGGCCGACATGGGTAGAGGGAAGAGGAGAGAGAGGAGAGGAGAGAAAAGAGGTGAACGGGAAGAGGGTGAAAGAGAGGGAAGAGGTGAACGGGAAGAGGGAGGAAGAGAGTAGGAAAAGAACAGGAGATAGAGTTGAAAGGGACAAAGAGAGAGGTGGAAAGAGGGGAGAGAACTAGGAGGATGGAGTTTGAAGACATTGGAGTGAGGGGAGAGGAGAGGGGTTGGAAGAGAGAGCCGGATTAAAGAGAGGCGAGAGAGGGGGTGAAATGGAGAAGAGAGAGAATGGCATGGGCCACTCAGGGCTAGCACTACTAAAGGGTATCTCTCGTCACACCGACCAGCCGACTGGCCAATCACAACACTCCAACACACAGTTTACTCTGGTACCACAAGAAAAAGGTCTTACAGCATCAACCAAAACCAAAATAAACGGTTTAAAGCAGTTGGTAAACAGCAATTGCTGAAGAAGGTTCATGACAAGTCAATTCAAACCCATTCACTTCAGTGCTAAAATCAAACAGCAGCATAAATGTCTCTTCTGTGCTGTTAGGATTTAAGTAGTATGTTAAATTCCCGCTCTAACTGGTGAAGACAGCTTAAGCACATAGGTACAAGGAGAAGGTGAACTGAGTAAACCGCAGACCAGGTCCCCCTTAGAGAAAGCCACAGCACCTCCACAGGCCCTCGAAGCCCCCGAAACAACCATTGACCACACATACAATCGAATGTAACCGCAGGGCGACCGCAGAATGTAAACACAGTCCTAAAGGAAAGACACCCCTGTGCACCCTGGGATAGCTGAGCCTGGCTGGAGAGAGGGAGGAGGGAGAGAGAGGGTGTGGTTACACATGCTTGGCCCAAGACTCCTCGGTGCAGACACAAGCGGAGGAACGGACAGATAGAGACAAAGAGAAGCGAAGAACAAAACTCATATTGAGTAAACTTGACCGGAGCCACACCTATGGTAATTTCTATTTTGTTATTTTGCAGCTCAGACTTGAAGGTGATTGGATGTAATTAGCGATTGGCCTGGGATGAGATATCATACCAATCATGAGTTTGAGGGGGTCAGTTTGAGAACTTCCAGTGTTTACCTGGGGCTTTCCACAAGTTTGGGGACTTTATCAGGATATATGTTATGCAAAGCATTGTCCAAAAGCAAAAAGGAAAAAAAATAGCCTTCACAAGCATCCAAAAGTTATGTCATAATTCTGTGGTCATTTGTGCAGTATTCAAGTGTCAAATAGTTTATGGCAAGCGTGTTGTATTTCACCTGTTCATCGACAATTGTTATTGTGAACAGTGTGCAATACCTTCTTAAGTATTTTGGAATACAGGGAAACAGAAGAAAGGCAGCCAGGCTTACCATACTCGGCGTCGTTGAAGGTCCCAGCGAGGGTTTTGCAGGAGGAGTTGTCCCCTCCACACACTCCACACTTGTCGTTCTTCGCCTTGGAGTTCAACACATGGTCACAGCCTGCTTGCTGTGGAAACGCCACAGAGACAAACCAATCAGACAGGCGGTCACACAGAGACACACCAATCAGACAGAGGGTCACACAGACACACACCAATCAGACATGGGGTCACACCAAGGGCTATCTCTGTCATCGGTAGTCACAAACCTGCACTAAAAATAGATGTTATCCTCAACCCAACATCCACAAAACTACAGCTTTCTCTTTGAGGAGGCAAAAATGGTGAAAACGTGTGTGTGTGTGTGTGTGTGTGTGTGTGTGAGCGTGTGTGTGTGCGTGTGTGTGTGTGCGTGCGTGCGTGCATGTGTGTGTGTGTGTGTGTGTGTGTGTGAGCGTGTGTGTGTGTGTGTGTGTGTGCGCGCGCGTGTGTGTGTGTGTGTGTGTGTGTGTGTGTGTGAGCGTGTATGTGTGTGTGTGTGTGTGTGTGTGTGTGTGTGTGTGTGTGTGTGTGTGTGTGTGTGTGTGTGTGCGTGCGTGCGTGCATGTGTGTGTGTGTGCGTGTGTGTGTGTGCGCGCACTCTGATACAGAAGGTCAGCATCAGCAACATATCACAACATTATAAGCGATATGCTGATATAGACAGACACAGCTGAGAGAACATATAAGTGTGTAGCTGTGCTTGATACACAATGTTGACGTAAGGGAGTCCAGCTACCCGACAGAGGCCTTGAACGCAGATGTCGTAGGTGTCTGGGCCACATGGTGTGCCGTCGATGACGCGGTCCTTCAGCTGATAGTAGGCCATTGTCCCGGTAACCCGACAGAAGAGCTTGCACCGATCCTTCATTAGAACTACAGAGGAAGGAAAGATAGAAGAAAAAACAACCTATGGAGTATTCTTTCTACGTGACATACTATAGTGAAACACATAAAAACAACAGTATCTTACAGTATAAGCCTACTGTTAGCAAGTCAACCATTTTTTTTTTTATTATCCACAATAATACCGCTATTTACATTTTTGCTAGGATCAGCAGTTAGCTTTGCTGAAATACCAACATTTCTATCAGCTATTTGGAAATATTCCACTCTGCTTGACAGCAATTTGGACTCTGTGCTTGGTCAGTTTGCTTGTTTAACATTGTATTGTGACAGCTTGAGGTTACTTCTTCGAAATCATCAACACTGCGCCAAAGCCCTGTCTCCTTTGCCAAACGGCATCTTGTCCAGCAGAGCCAGCCATCACAATAATTATAACAACGCATGAGATATAGAAGAGGGAAGCTATCCAGGAGCATCATGTGGTAGTATTGAATGTTTCTATAGTGTTGATTACATTCATCCGTCTGTTCCTATCCAGACTATGCTAAGCATTGAGGGAAGAACACACTGACAGAATCTGCCTCTACGGAGTCAAAAGCAAACAGTAGAGTTAGTCTATTTACCAGGACAAGATGGGCATTGTGGGTATGGAGACAGAAGCACCAGAGATATGTTTTACTTATGTCATCCTGAAAAATATTGACTAATAATCCCTTTTAGCCCTCAATTAGGCCTCAATGTAGTGTCTCCATTACAAACTATAACAGATGCCAAGGTGTTCTCATGGTTGAACTGCGAGTGCAGTGTGCCCTAGCACAAATAATACATGGAGTTTTATATACAGTAGTGATTTTCAAGGACCCAAAGACGCTTTAAAATAGAGGGTACTCACTACCGCTGTACTTGGGCATCCAGCGGACGGTGGGAGGTAGACCGTTGATGTTGAAGTGCTTGCCGTCGAACTGAGAGCACTGCTCCTCGCGGAAGTCTCTTTGTCCTCTGGGACACGGCTCAGTGTTGCACGACCGGAACTTCATCCTTCGACCCACACAGAACTTTCCTCTGTTCCTGGGCCTGAAGAAACATTACGACAATAGAACTTGATTAAAACTTGACTGACATTCACCTAGGGTTTGACTCTTTGATTGACATGTGTTTTGCCAAGTACGCAACTCAGGCTTTTTTTTGTGGCTTTTACTCAGGTATAGTATTGTTTTGACTAATCAGAGCCCTTACTCAAGGTGTGTTATTATTGCTTTGACTGGCTACTCCTGGTGTGTTTTGTCTTAGTTTGGCTTAGTTAGACTGAGACTCAATCTTACTCAGGCTTGAAGGAGTCTGCTGTTGTGTTTGGACTGGTTACTCTAAGACTCCAACTCCGGGTTGTTGCAGTCTCCTGGTGTGTTGCACTGGTAGGAATAAGAGTCTTACTCAGGGTTGTTGCAGTCTCTGGAGGTGCTCCTGGTGCCTCCTCCACAGGTCCTGGAGCAGACACTGTAGGGTCCCCAGGGGCCCCACTCCCCATGGACCGGCCGCAGGTCCAACTCCTTGTTCACACACTTCCCATGTCTGCAGTGCTACACAGAGAAAGAGTACACTATATACACAAAAGTATGTGGCCACCCCTTCAAATTAGTGGATTCGGCTATTTCAGCCCCACCCGTTGCAGACAGGTGTTTGAAATCGTCACTGCCCTTCTAGAGCTGCCCCGGTCAACTGTAAGTGCTGTTATTGTGAAGTGGAAACATCAGTGTCCGACCTCACTAATGCTCGTGGCTGAATGGAAGCAATGTTCCAACATCTAGTTGAAAGCCTTCCCAGAAGAGTGGAGGATGTTATAGCAGCAAAGGAGGGACCAACTCCATATTAATGCCCATGTTTTTGGAATTAAATGTTCGACTAACAGGTGTCCACATACTTTTGGTCACGTAGTGTATAAGTGGTAGGTAAGATTTCCAATGTATTCCAATGCATTCGTGATGGACATATGGAAAAATAAACGTGAAGCTTGAATTTGAAACTTGAGACCACAAACACACACAGGGGATCATCTTAGAGAGTGTGACATCATCACTTATCCAAATCCCAACCAACACACCACAGTGCAAGAATGTCAACTCAGCTTTGGTTGGTGCAGAACCACATTTAGCGCAGGCAGTGATCACAGCTGGGAGTGTTGTCCCTCCTCCCCTTCCTTAATCCTCTGTTCAGATGTAAAACTATACCCTTAAAGAAACTAAGGGGGATGCTAAACCTACTGTCAATTACCCAAGAGGAATGTTTCCAAGTTCCCCATGCAGCTGTGGGGATGGGGCCTGTTGGCTCTGGTTCAGCGCCTAGCCTGCTGTGTGGGGAGGGATGAGGGGAGAGGAGGGGATGAGGGCAGTGCCAGTGAGTGGAACCAGAGCCAACAGCACTCTGCAGAGCTGCACACTGCAACACTTCCATGTTGTCAGCCTTTATTACATCATGGATTGACCGAGGGGGCAGCCAATAAAATCTTCAAATGCGTTTGGCTGTTTCTTCTCAATGAGCTAAGCCAGGTCCTCTCCTGTTGAATTCCTTCTCTGCTGGTGTCACATGCCCCCCTCTCGTGTGGACAGCCAGATATTCCTCCAAACTATGTAAGGGGGCATCCCAAAATGCCACCCTGTTCCCTAAATAGTTCCATAGGTATCTGGTCAACAGTAGGGCACTATGTAGGGAATAGGGTGCCATTTGGGCTGCATCACGAGCCTGCCATTTCATCAGCAGCGTTGGAAATTGAAAGTCACCCTACCCTTACAGAAAAACTACATTCATTTTACATGTGATCCTATGTCAAGTTGATGTGACAACATGTGACAACATGTAAAAGCAACATGATACCATGAAACTACACGTGAAAACATGATCTCAAGTGCTAATTCGATTTTCACATGACGTTTTCCACATTTGAAAATGCAATTCCACATGTGAGAGTTAGATTTTCACATGTGAAAGTGAATGTGAATCTGTAATTCACGTGAGGTGAAAACAATTATTCTCCTCACGTGAGAAGATGGTGTTAACATGTGAACTCTAAACTTAATACATGTGAACATATTGTTTCATATTTCATATGTTTCATATTGTGAACATGTGTTTCTTTTGTTTTAACGGGGACATTTCGGCTCAACAGGTGAAAACAGCTATTTCACGTGACAATGCAATTTCAAAAGTGGTACGCTGTTCAGCTAAAATAGTGTAAACAACTTTAATCAATGATAATATGCTTACATTTGGCATGATGACAGTACTGACTTGTCAATATCATCCCACCTGGGATTTAAACTCACAGCTTCTTGATTTTGGGGTATGCTGATCTTTCTGCTGCACCACGAAGTCTGTAGCACATGGATTACCTTCAATACATTTCTGCACTTAGCAAAAGAGTGCCAACTGAACTGCTATTTTAGTTATCAGTTAATCTGACTCTTCTCTCATCATTCATTTAATTCACTTATTCACTTACAGAGATGCTTGATCTAGGTCCCAAGAAACAAAGAGATCTTCTGTTGAATCTGACAATTAATCTTAATGGTTGTATAGTCGTCTCAAATAAAACTGTGAAGGACCTCGGCGCTACTCTGGACCCTGATCTCTCTTTTGACGAACATATCAAGACTGTTTCAGGGACAGTTTTTTTTCCATCTATGTAAACATTGCAAAAATCAGAAACTTTCTGTCCAAAAATGATGCAGAAAAATTAATCCATGCTTTTGTTACTTCTAGGTTAGACTACTGCAATGCTCTACTTTCCGGCTACCTGGATAAAGCACTAAATAAACTTCAGTTAGTGCTAAATACGGCTGCTAGAATCCTGACGAGAACCAAAACATTTGATCATATTACTCCAGTGCTAGCCTCCCTACACTGGCTTCCTGTCAAGGCAAGGGCTGATTCCAAGGTTTTACTGCTAACCTACAAAGCATTACATGGGCTTGCTCCTACCTATCTCTCTGATTTCGTTCTGCCGTACATACCTACATGTACGCTACGGTCACAAGACACAGGCCTCCTAATTGTCCCTAGAATTTCAAAGCAAACAGCTGGAAGCAGGGCTTTCTCCTATAGAGCTCAATTTTTATAGAATGGTCTGCCTACCCATGTGAGAGACGCAAACTCGGTCTCAACCTTTAAGTCTTTACTGAAGACTCATCTCTTCAGTGGGTCATATGATTGAGTGTAGTCTGGCCCAGGAGTGTGAAGGTGAACGGAAAGGCTCTGGAGCCATGAACCGCCCTTGCTGTCTCTGCCTGGCTGGTTCCCCTCTTTCCACTGGGATTCTCTGCCTCTAACCCTATTACAGGGGCTGAGTCACTGGCTTACTGGTTGAGTCACTGATGTGATCTTCCTGTCTGGCTTGGCGCCCCCCCTTGGGTTGTGCCGTGGCGGAGATCTTTGTGGGCTATACTCGGCCTTGTCTCAGGATGTTAAGTTGGTGGTTGAAGATATTCCTCTAGTGATGTGGGGGCTGTGCTTTGGCAAAGTGGGTGGGTTTATATCCAATTTTCACAATTTGCAAAATGTTGAAATTTCACGTGAAATCATGTGGGTTTTTCCGTAAGGGTATGGACATATGGAGTGAGGAAGGGCTGTTTCATAAAAAAAACATAGGAGAGGAGGAAACAGTCAACGGATTTATCACAGTATGGCCTTACATATACTACCCATTCACATTGATTCATAAACTTGTTTTTATTTTTACATAAACACACTGTGCATGAAGATAGTGTGGTATGAACTGATGAAATCCTGCATTTAAGCTGGGTATCGGGAAACCTACCGACCAACCCCTGCCAAGAAGAGGTAGACCTAACAGTGCTTTCATAAACCAAACATGGCAGCCTATTTAGTTCTGTATGTGTAACCAAATCTCTCTCTCCGTAGAGAAGATAGCAGGAGGGTCCTTTTCAGAGAAAGAATGTGGGACAAGACGGCGTCTGTCTGGGTGCACTGCGGCAGGCAGGCAGGCAGCCCGTTGTCTGGGCACACAGACACGGGGAGTGGTGGTGTGGTGGCGATAAGAGAAACTCTAGAGTTGTGATAACAGGGTAACAGAGCTCATTACTGGCTTGACATCAGGAGCGGTTTGCCTTTCTCCCCATTCAGACAGAAACCATGTGACCAGACCACAGCCCATTGGGCACACTCACCAAGGAGGCTGCTGTGCTGCTTTGAATGTACACAAACTGTCTTCAATGGTATGTAACATGTATAGATACAGTCCCATCTGCACGTTCATTTGTCATGCAGAAGGCCAGGAAGGAAAGCTCCTACGGCTAAATCTCTAATTTGCCTCAACTGTATACTTTTACTACTGAGCAAATTACATTTGACTTATTGTTCAAACTGCTCACCCGCTCCCTTATGGAACAGATGTTGTTTGACAGTATGAGACCCTGCATAGATGTTCATAATGACTCTATTAAGCCAGAGAGAATGTCAATCAAGGGGTCAAGGGGTCCTCGTCAGGGGAACAGTGAGGTTGAGGTGTGTATGCCTGAGAATGAATGTGCTCTAAGCTGTGCCATGACCTGGGGTGAACACCTGTGGATCTCCCTTCCATACCGCAGACACACACACATCCCGAATCTGGCACGGCCACTCCGACGAGGGCTATGGTGTAATACACTCTAAAGAGCAATGATGGAGTATAAGGAATATACATGATGACAGGCAGGTGTTAAAAAGCCCGGGGGGATGAACTAAACAAAACCACAAACATTTCCATAATTCAGACAAGTTTTGAGTAATGATCTGGCCTTTCTTATCCCCCCCACTCCTCAGCTCACCCTCAACATTCCACATGCTGGCCAATTTTGTAATGACATTAGCCAAATGAATTCCACAGCTATATTAGATTTGTTCTAAAGACACAACGTGGAATGTGCTAAAAACGAACCACTCACACACATGAGTAGACGCAGAAATGGGTTCCACACAGTACTAAGGCGAGGCAGGCCTTTCTTTGGGTTGAGAAAACACTGAGCACTATAGATCTCCGCTCGCTCAGGAACTGTAATACATCATAGGAAGTGGTATGAGAAACATCTGAAGCCCTCCCAATAGAGTTGATTGAACCAATGAAGAATCCTCCTAATATAACACAACACCAGAGAGCCAGGCAGAGCATGGTGGAGGCTTACTGACACTAACCTTACCTAAACTCAGCTTACTGAGTGTCTCGCACCATCGTGTCAGCATGCCCCCCCCCCCACAGAATGAGAATTGTCAGCCAAGACCTTAAAAGTGTAACCCCCCCCCCCCCCCCCCCCTCCATGTTCAACCGTGCACCTGGTGATTGAACGGGTTACCAGGTGCAAATTTCGGGATGGCTCTTAATGCCTTCAGAGGGGTGCTGGAGGTCCATGGCCGGGTAGAGAGCACCCCCCACCCTGGTCCAGCCAATGAGGGGCACCCCTGGACATTTTTGAATGTTTTTCAAAAAATAATTTAAAAAAAACGACAGTATGGTTGTATGGGATAGGGGAGGACCACCACGGTGCTGCTGGGTAGTAAGACCTGAGCAACTGTCAAACACAAGGGGCTGTCAGATAGGACCAAAGCCCCTGTAAGCCTTTAAGGCATTCCACTCCCCTCTGGCGCTTCATGTTTACAACCGTTTTGTTTAGCTTGAAAAGTGTGTGTGTGTGAGTGTGTGTCTGTGTGTGTGAGAGAGGTGTGTGTGAGTGCGTGTGAGTGTGCTATATAGGCTCTGAAGCATCTGGGGCCCTATTGATTGTAATTAGCACGTCTCAGGGATGCACAAATACAGCCTTGGAAAACGCTGAGGTGAAAAAACCTCGGTAAAGCTGGCATAACCCTTTAGGGCTCTGGACCACAGTTTCCTCGACAGATTGTCAAAATGTGTCCTCAATTGGGAATGCAGTGAGACATTTGAAGGCCTTGTGAGAGAAACTTGCCCAGCTGTTGCTAGCATTTGTTTCAAATTAAGAATTTTCACACTCACTCACACACGCACGCACGTACACACACACACACACACACACGTTGTTGCTTAACGTTTAGTGAGGCTTCATGTTGTTGAGGAGGGAAAATGCTTAGCTAACAGCAAACCAAGTCTCAGCATCTGCTCTCCTCTAAGTTCAGCTGGCTGGTTAGAGGTTGCGCCCTGTAATTGCGAGGAAGTTGCTCGAGAGTACATCATTTTTCCCCAAGCCATACATCATCACAGGAATGAGAGGGCAGAGGGATTGATTTAAAAACCTCCCAGTCTTTAATTTTAACACAGCCATTTCCAAAAGGCATCACCTTTCATGTTCTGGTTCTCACAGCCCCGGGTTGGAGTTCAGACAGACAGACTGGCCAGCCACAGCAGGACATGATTTGTATGCTTCTGTCCCTGACGGTCTGAACAGATCAGTACCACATCCATCTAGCTAGCTACCCCATCGCTCTACTCCTCAGACCCAAATCAGACTGGGTAGTGTGCTGCATATCAGGGATCACTTTCAGATATAACACGATAGAGACCACCACCAGACCTCCATGAACGTGTTCAATCAGCAGCACAGTGTAAGCTAGCATGCATAGCCATGGGAAGATGTTTTGAGTATGGGGTGCTGGGGGGCGTTAGATGAAAATCCCATTTATAATAAGGCATTGCATGCATTTACGTATAATCGAATTAGCGTAGTGGCATACAGTTGAGCAGACCCGATTTTAGGATTTCCACACAAGGGGATATTTTTTTGCCTTTTATAAATGCATTTCATGCAATTCTACGTCATTTACATAATATTTTTTAATACCACACAAACGACCAAATGCAGGCTACTGTGAAACTCGCTATTCAGGTAGGACGTCATTTTTTAAAATATATTTATTTATAATAATTTGTTTTAGAAATATACTTATTGTATATCATTGTTATTATTGGAGGCTTATTTATTAATCCAAACCAGTTCTTTAAATATGCTAAATGTGTTTTGTTTCAATCTGTTGAGACATTTTTGTTGGCTTAATTAAGTTTGATCTGTAATTGTGTGCTCTGTATTTAGTTTAAGATGCGTCATAAGAAGGACTTTCATACAATAAATATTATTAGCCTATTGCTTTCATTTTTTGTGAAGGTTTAAACCAGTTTGCAAGTGTTTCGTTTCATTCTGTTGAATCGTTTTTTTTGGGGGCCAAATTAACTTACAACTGTTGTGTTTGCCACGCTATAATATCCTGCTCTTATTTTTCCCAATAAACAATGACTTGACTTACTTTTGATATTACCCTAATAAAGTTTAGAAACTTTGTTTGGTGGGGTGGCTATTAGCCTATTATATTGCAGGCCTATGAAATGAAGGCAATGCGCATCATCACTCCAACTGACTCTGACAGGTGAGGTAAAACACTGTTTTAGGCCTACCAGAGTTACTCTGGTAAAACACTGTTTTAGGCCTACCAGAGTTACTCTGGTAAAACACTGTTTTAGGCCTACCAGAGTTACTCTGGTAAAACACTGTTTTAGGCCTACCAGAGTTACTCTGGTAAAACACTGTTTTAGGCCTACCAGAGTTACTCTGGTAAAACACTGTTTTAGGCCTACCAGAGTTACTCTGGTAAAACACTGTTTTAGGCCTACCAGAGTTACTCTGGTAAAACACTGTTTTAGGCCTACCAGAGTTACTCTGGTAAAACAAAATACAATCCTTATCTTTATAAAAAAAATTCTGATCGAAAAATAACGTATTACCATTAAAGAAAATAATAATAGCAGCCCTTTTCTGAACCCCTTTTCTGTACCCCTATATCTGTATAGCAAACACATTAGCCAATCTGACAAGGATAAAGAAATGCATGTTGGTGTCATAGCATGTCGCCGGCATATCTCAATCTCTCTCTAAGCTTCCTTCATAGACATTTTTTCTAGATGAATATCATACAGTGGACAAATAAGCCCATAGGAAAGGATATACACATGCAATGGTCTGATGCATTTAGTGCTTAAATCTTTGACAGCTGAACTGTGAGGTGGACAGTTATTGTCTTCGGAAAGTAAACACCAATAAAACAATAGGCAACACCCCCAGCACCCCTACTTCCCAAGGCTAGCATGGTACAGATCTCCAATAACTAGCATAAGGCTGAGTGATGCTGAATACCTCCATACTACTGCTTCAATAGACTTGTAGAGGTGCAAGGTGAGAAAGGGGCAAGGGGATTTTTACCTTCGGGAAGTATTCAGACCACTTGACTTTTTTTATGTTACAGCCTAATTCTAAAATGGATTAAATTGTTTTTTTACCCCTTTTTTTTTACCCCTATACCCAATACCCCGTAATGACAAAGCAAAAACAGGTTTTTAGAAATTGTTTCCAAATAATTAAAAATAAAAACTGAAATATCATATTTACATAAATATTCAGTATTCAAATTTACTCAGTACTTTGTGAAGCACCCTTGACAGCGATTACAGCATCGAGTCTTCTTGGGTATGATGCTACAAGCCTGGCCCACCTGTACTTGGGGAGTTTCTCCAATTATTCTCTTCAGATCCTCTCAAGCTCTGTCAGGTTTGATGGGGAGCATCACTGCACAGCTGTTTTCAGGTCTCTCCAGAGATGGTCAATCGGGTTCAAGTCTGGGGCTCTGGCTGGGTCACTCAAGGACATTCAGAGACTTGTCCCGAAGCCACTCCTGCATTGACTTGGCTGTGTGCTTCCAGTTATTGTCTTGTTGGAAGATGAACCTTTACCCCAGTCTGAGGTCCTGAGCGCTCTGGAGCAGGTTTTCATCAAGGCTCTCTCTGTACATTGCTCCGTTCATCTTTGCCTCAATCCTGACTTGTCTCCCAGTCCCTACCTGCAGAAAAACATCCCAACAACATGATGCTGCCACCACCATGCTTCACCGTAGGGATTGTGCCAGGTTTCCTCCAGACGTGACACTTGACATTCAGACCAAAGAATTCAATCTTGGTTTCATCAGACCAGAGAATCTTGTTTCTCATGGTCTGAGAGTCTTAAGGTGCCTTTTGGAAAACTCCAAGCGGGGTGCCGTGCCTTTTACAGATGAGTGGTTTCCATCTGTCCAATCTACCATAAAGGCCTGATTGGTGGAGTGCTACGCTGCAGAGGTGGTTGTCCTTCTGGACGTTTCTCCCATTTCCACAGAGGAACTCCAGAGCTCTGTCAGAGTGACCATTGGGTTCTTGGTCACCTCCCTGACCAAGGCCCTTCTCACCCGATTGCTCAGTTTGGCCGGGCAGCCAGCTATAGAAAGAGATTTGGTGTTTCCAAACTTCTTCCATTTAAGAATGATGGAGGCCATTGTGTTCTTGGGGACCTTCAATGAGGCAGACATTGTTTGCTACCCTTCCCCAGATCTGTGCCTCGACACCATCCTGTCTCGCAGCTCTAAGGACAATTCCTTCAACTTCATGGCTAGTTTTTTGCTCTGACATGCATTGTCAACTGTGTGACCTTATATAGACAGGTGTGTGCCTTTCAAAATCATGTCCAATCAATTGAATTTACCACAGGTAGACTCCAATCAAGATGTAGAAACATCTCAAGGATGATCAATGAAAACAGGATGCACCTGAGCTCAATTTCGAGTCTCATAAGAAAGGGTCTGAATACTTATGTAAATAAGGTATTCCTGTTATTCATTTTAATACATTTGCTTACATTTCTAAAAAACTGTTTTCGCTTTGTCATTATGGGGTATTGTGTGTAGATTGCGGAGGATTTATTTATTTTTTAATCAATTTTAGAATGAGGCTGTAATTAATTAATTAATTAATCATTTTAACTTCATTATTTCAATACAATACAAAAAAAAATCGAGGTCCGATATTTGTTTTTGCAGTGCTGCTTCGTCAACAAAACAAAAACAATAACAACGATCGTGTGGCGGACAGTGGCGCTGTGTTTAGTATTTCCAATAGTGGTCTTATGTTCGGGGTACGCATATTGTTTAACAACAAAAAAGAACCTTGTGGAGAGATGTGAACCATCATGGGAAACAGTATCTCCTTTCTTCCTTGCACTCTAAGAGGTGAGATAGGGGCTTAGAGGGATGATGCAACCACAACCTGAGAACCACCCCCTCAACCCCTCACTCCATCCTCTCTACGCAGCAGTGGAAGGTTATCATTCGTGTGAATGAGTGGTTTTGCCCATAAGCTATTCTATTCACATGTACCGATACTTTTACCTTTGGTGTTTGTTCCTCTCTCATTTCACATAGACAGACTCAAACCTAGGCTGAAGATAACAAAGGTTAAGACAAGGGGATTCTAATATCCCATCATTTACTGCATAAATGCGGAAGAATTCTAAGAAATGGGACTAGCGATGCTAGTTAGCATCGGCGCTGGTCCCATGAATCTGTTCATTTTCAAAAGCTTCCCCAATGAATTATTAGGTTGTCCTAACCTGGGTATCTTCAACCTAGGGTCAAATTAGGCTACCTCTTCCTCTTCAGGTACATATCTCTGGATTATTCCATAGTTATTTGCTTCATAATGTTCATGTTCAGGTATTAAGTTGTCTGTATATGTGGATTCAAATGGGAAAGTTAGATAGGAAGAAAATATATGTTGTGTACAGCATGCTTAAAAAACCATCCATTGTGAAGAAGGACATAGTATACCCTAATTTGTCTCAGTCATGTAGCAACCTCCTGTTATCCAATCAAAATGAAATCCATCCTCTGTCGCCATAAGCTTCCATCCCTACCGTACAATATTAAACATAGAAATGACATGATGGAGAGAGCTAGCAAAACAACAATCCACTTGTTCAGCTAAAGCAATAGGTCTGTGATGATGGGAAGTGGAAAAAATCCCAGAGATTAGCAGAGAGTGATATTGATACGAGTCAGAGATTCCAGAGCCTGAGCTCACAGGCAGCGTCGTACGACACTAGCGTGTTTGGCTGCCAGGGGGCCGAGCCAACACTCCCCGCCTCAGCCAACACATTCTATTCTGCCTGAGCCTGGCTCTGCTTTTCAAGACCTCACTATTGCTCTCTAATTGGCTGAAATGAGAGGAGAGCAGCTTGCAGCTATGAGGAATGTTCTGATTGGAATAATACAACTAGGATTTCCTCTCTGGCTCTTTGACACAAGTCGTTCAAAACAACCTTTCGGAAAGAAGTCCGGAAGCGTTATAGTTCAACTAAAATGCAGAACTCGAAAGAATTGACGGTCTTGAAATTAAACACAATTGAAATTTCCATCTACCGCACCAAGCAGAACAAAACCCACAAAAAAAACTTAAACAGAGTTTTCTTTCAGTCACACACTCAGGCCTGAACACTGGGTAAGGTGCTTAATAACTGGTGGGCAACAACAACAGCACATTTGCTTCATTCAAGTCAGGGCTGCATTCTTCTCGCCACCCACCAAGCTACTGTGAGGCTGCCTGCCCTGCGTGGTGAGAAGAGAGGCAGTGAGGGAGGGAAGGCTGTTCTCTACAAAGTGAGGGCCTGCCTTTGGGCTGACATGCCCTGATTGAACGCGCGGGTTGGCCCCAGAGCTACACACACAGGCAGGGCCCTTTTGAAGAAGATGCGAGGAGGAGGAGGAGGAGGAGGAGGAGGATGGTGGCGGTATTTATAGACAAGTGATGGGCCGCCCTTGTTAACACACGGCCCACTGGGCCAGATGACAGAAGCACCGCCAAGGGTCACATGACCACATTACTCACTCCAGCGCCCAACAAGAGGAGAGGGACTGCCGCACACAGAGAGCATAGTGAGAGAGGGAGGGAGGGAGCGGGAGAGAAAGACAGAGTGTTTGGAGAGAAAGCGAGAGGGAGGAGAGCGAGAGAGAGCATACTAGAGAGCACAACATGAGCTCAGCATAGTGCCCCAGTTCCTTACTGATGTACACAAACGCATATTTTTTTTCACGTCCTATTTAGAAGACTTGCAAGCTGGCCTCATTTACTTAGAGGCCACATTATTTTGATGTGTTGAATTTAATATGTTTCACCTTGGAGGAGATCTAACGGGGAGAAAAAAGTGTTGACAGGCATTCATACATTTTTCAGGGCTTTTTGGAACACATTGAGGTAAATATTTATGAGAGACTATGTTTCCTTTTAGTGGTTTAAATTACACATCAGGTCGGGCCTAATGTTAGGTTCAGAAATGCCAGTAAAAGAATCAGTTCTGGTTAATAAGACAATAGCTGCTGCATTTCCCCAATCAGGCCCTCACTATTTCCCAGACTTAAAACCTCCATCACCAGGGGCCCTCTCACACCTCAGAGCCAGGGGCCCCAGACCAGGCTCAGGATTCAGCCCAGACCCCTAAATCCAAACCCCATGAGCCCGAGAGAGAGACAGAGAGGTCATAGAGAGGGAGAGACAGAGTGGTCATAGAGAGGGACAGACAGAGAGGTCATAGAGAGGGAGAGACAGAGTGGTCATAGAGAGGGAGAGACAGAGAGGTCATAGAGAGGGAGAGACAGAGAGGTCATAGAGAGGGAGAGACAGAGGTCATAGAGAGGGAGAGACAGAGTGGTCATAGAGAGGGAGAGACAGAGAGGTCATAGAGAGGGAGAGACAGAGAGGTCAGAGAGGGAGAGACAGAGAGGTCAGAGAGGGAGAGACAGAGAGGTCAGAGAGGGAGAGACAGAGAGAGAGAGACAGAGAGGTCATAGAGAGGGAGAGACAGAGTGGTCATAGAGAGGGAGAGACAGAGAGGTCATAGAGAGGGAGAGACAGAGAGGTCATAGAGAGGGAGAGACAGAGTGGTCATAGAGAGGGAGAGACAGAGAGGTCATAGAGAGGGAGAGACAGAGTGGTCATAGAGAGGGAGAGACAGAGAGGTCATAGAGAGGGAGAGACAGAGAGGTCATAGAGAGGGAGAGACAGAGAGGTCATAGAGAGGGAGAGACAGAGTGGTCATAGAGAGGGAGAGACAGAGGTCATAGAGAGGGAGAGACAGAGAGGTCATAGAGAGACAGAGACAGAGAGGTCATAGAGAGGGAGAGACAGAGAGGTCATAGAGAGGGAGAGACAGAGAGGTCATAGAGAGGGAGAGACAGAGAGGTCATAGAGAGGGAGAGACAGAGAGGTCAGAGAGGGAGAGACAGAGAGGTCATAGAGAGACAGAGAGGTCAGAGAGGGAGAGACAGAGAGGGAGAGACAGAGAGGTCATAGAGAGGGAGAGACAGAGAGGGGTCATAGAGAGGGTGAGACAGAGAGTTCATAGAGAGGGAGAGACAAAGTGGTCATAGAGAGGGAGAGACAGAGTGGTCATAGAGAGGGAGAGATAGAGAGGTCATAGAGAGGGAGAGACAGAGAGGTCATAGAGAGGGAGAGACAGAGAGGTCATAGAGAGACAGAGACAGAGAGGTCATAGAGAGGGAGAGACAGAGAGGTCATAGAGAGGGAGAGACAGAGAGGTCATAGAGAGGGAGAGACAGAGAGGTCATAGAGAGGGAGAGACAGAGAGGTCATAGAGAGGGAGAGACAGAGAGGTCAGAGAGGGAGAGACAGAGAGGTCAGAGAGGGAGAGACAGAGAGGTCAGAGAGGGAGAGACAGAGAGGGAGAGACAGAGAGGTCATAGAGAGGGAGAGACAGAGAGGTCATAGAGAGGGGGAGACAGAGAGGTCATAGAGAGGGTGAGACAGAGAGGTCATAGAGAGGGAGAGACAGAGTGGTCATAGAGAGGGAGTGACAGAGAGGTCATAGAGAGGGAGAGACAGAGAGGTCATAGAGAGGGAGAGACAGAGAGGTCATAGAGAGGGTGAGACAGAGAGGTCATAGAGAGGGTATCTATGGAATGAAAAACCAGAAGATGGTAAAGGTGAGTAGGATGAGTCTAGTGAGACAGAGAGAGACCCATATTTATGCTAATTTATTTTCCTTTATGTACTTTAACCATTTGCACATTGTTACAACACTGTATATATACATTTTACATATATGAAGTTTACATACACTTAGGTTGGAGTCATTAAAACTCGTTTTTCAACCACTCCAGAAATGGAATGTTAACAAACTATAGTTTTGGCAAGTCAGTTAGGACATCTACTTTGACCCCACACAAGTAATTTTTCCAACAATTGTTTACAGACAGATTATTTCACTTGTAATTCACTGCATCACAATTCCAGTGGGTCAGAGGTTTACATACACTAAGTTGACTGTACCTTTAAACAGCTTGGAAAATTCCAGAAAATTATGTCATGGCTTTAGAAGCTTCTGATAGGCTAATTGACATAATTTGAGTCAATTGGAGGTGTACCTATGGATGCATTTCAAGGCCTACTTTCAAACTCAGTGCCTCTTTGCTTGACATCATGGGAAAATCTAAAGAAATCAGCCAAGAACTCAGAAAAACAAATCATAGACCTCCACAAGTCTGGTTCATCCTTGGGAGCAATTTCCATACGCCTGAAGGTACCACGTTCATCTGTACAAACAATAGTACGCAAGTATAAACGCCATGGGACCACGCAGACGTCATACCGCTCAGGAAGGAGACACACTCTGTCTCCTAGAGATGGTGCGAAAAGTGCAAATCAATCCCAGAACAACAGCAAAGGACCTTGTGAAGATGCTGGAGGAAACAGATACAAAAGTATCTATATCCACAGTAAAGCAAGTCCTATTTTGACATAACCTGAAAGGCCGCTCAGCAAGGAAGAAGCAACGGCTCCAAAACCGCCCAAAAAAAGCCAGACTACGGTTTGCAACTGCACATGGGGACAAAGATTGTACTTTTTGGAGAAATGTCCTCTGGTCTGATGAAACAAAAATAGAACTGTTTGGCCATAATGACCATCGTCATGTTTGGAGGAAAAAGGGGGAGGCTTGCAAGCCGAAGAACACCATCCCAACCGTGAAGCACGGGGTGGCAGCATCATGTTTTGGGGGTGCTTTGCTGCAGGAGGGTCTGGTGCACTTCACAAAATAGATGGCGTCATGAGGTAGGAAAAGTATGTGGATATATTGAAGCAACATCTCAAGTCATCAGTCAGGTCGCAAATGGGTCTTCCAAATGGACAATGACCCCAAGCAAACTTCCAAAGTTGTGTCAAAATGGCTTCAGGACAACAAAGTCAAGGTTTTGGAGCGGCCATCACAAAACCCTGACCTCAATCCTATAGAACATTTGTGGGCAGAACTGAAAAAGTGTGTGAAAGCAAGGAGGCCTACAAACCTGACTCATTTACACCAGCTCTGTCAGGAGGAATGGGCCAAAATTCCAAAATGGGAAGCTTGTGGAAAGGCTACCTGAAACGTTTGACCCAAGATAAACAATTTAAAAGCAATGCTACCAAATACTGATTGAGTGTATGTAAACTTCTGACCCAATGGGAATGTAATGAAAGAAATAAAAGCTGAAATAAATCATTCTCTCTACTATTATTCTGACATTTCACATTCTTAAAATAAAGTGGTGATCCTAACTGATCCTAAGACAGGGAAGTTTTACTTGGATTAAATGTCAGGAATTGTGAAAAGCTGAGTTTAAATGTATTTGGCTAAATTGTATGTAAACTTCCGACTTCAACTGTACATAATATGACATTTGTAATGTCTTTATTATTTTGGAACTTCTGTGAGTGTAATGTTTACTGTTCATTTGTATTGTTTATTTCACTTTTGTATATTATCTACTTCATTTGCGTTGGCAATGTTAACATATCTTTCTCATGCCAATAAAGCCCTTGAATTGAAATGAATTTAATTGAGGGAGGGAGTGAGAGAGAGAGTGAGAGAGAGACAAAGAGAGAGAGAGTGCACGAGAGAGAGAGAGACAGAGACAGAGAGAGAAACAGACAGAGAGAGAGAGAGAGAGACAAAGAGAGAGAGAGACAGAGAGAGATAGACAGAGAGAGAGTGAGACAGAGAGAAAGAGAGAGAGAGAGAGAGAGAGAAAGAGAGAGAGAGAGAGAGAGAGAGAGAGAGAGAGAGAGAGAGAGAGAGAGAGGAGTTCATATGATACAGAAACATACACACCCCACACATGCACATACAAATGCACACAGAACAATGCAGTGACACTCTCCACATAAAAGGCTCCAGTAGAAGCAGGTGAGTGCTGGAATGGGATGCCCCCTCTCTTTCAACTTCCCCCACTTCAAAGCACCCCCATCTGGAGATGACACCAAGCCCTCAGCCTCATACAAAAGGTGATGGCACCAAAGAGATGAAAAATGGCTGAAAAAACCCTTTGTGTTCTTTTTTTAAGCATTTAAAGTGCATGAAGCGAAAATACTATACTTGAGTGTGTCCCAAAGACAGACCTGTTATGCAGTAGGATACTATTGTGGATACTCTGGGAACAAGCCAGAATTTCTCAATCAATCGGATTTTATAAATGCCATTTTACATCAGGAGTTCTCACAAAGTGCTATACAGATACCCAGTCAAAATCCACCAAGAGGAAGCACTGCAATTGCAGAAAAGGCAAGAACCTAGGAAGAAACCTAGAGAGGAACCAGGCTCTGAAGAGTGGCCAGTCCTCTTCTGGCTGTGATTATAAGAGTACATGGCCATTAAGGCCAGATCATTCTTCAATTTATATTAGATAGATTAAACAGGATTGATGGCAATTAACCTCTGGGATAAGTCATTTTCCATATTATGTTATGTTCTAAACACATAAGTATTAAGGTTATAAAACAGAAGATAAAGGATATATAATATAATATAATATATCCCATTTAGCAGACGCTTTTGTCCAAAGCGACTTACAAGTCGGCTGGGGCCACTACTTTTACATATGGGTGGTCCCAGCGGGAATCGAACCCACGACGCTTGGCGTTGCAAGCGCCATGCTCTACCGACTGAGCCACACAGGTCGTCATGGCAATCAATCAGATGTGATCAAATCTTTTCATGACAGTTTCCCACAATCCAACACAGTTAATGACACACATAGGTGTTTAGAGTTGATATCCCACGACAGTTGCATTATACTGCAGCTGTTTTGGTTGGATTAAGACGTTAGCCATCCCAAGTTAATTTATCTTCATTTAAGTGTAGTAATCCAAGCCTTAACAGGATGGTACAGGGGAAAAATACAGAGAGATTGTGGAGCATATTGCTTACATGGGAACACACTCAATATATTTTATATAGAGTGCTTATTCTTGTTTTTTCTTACCAAGGTAGAGTATCTAACGTCACTGGCGAATCCTTTTGCTTATTTTAACAAAAAAATGTCTCCATACAAGTAATTTATCTTATTTCAAGGTTTTTTTCAAGATACTTTAACTTACTGTAAAAAATCTTGAGACATTTCTTGAAATAAGATAAATTACTTGATTGATTCATTTAGCTTATTTTAACCCCAAAAAGATTTAATACAAGTAATTTACCTTATTTCAAGAAATTTCTCATGATTTTTGTACCTTAATTGACCTTATTTTTTACCAATATATATTTTTTAGATATTTTTCTATATTTACCTTAATTTACCTTATTTTTTTACCAATATATTTTTCAAGATATTGAAAAAGATAAAATATCTTGAACTTAAATAAATTGCTTGTATTTAGCCTTAGTTTTTAGGTTAAAATAGATAAAGTAGATAAAGGGCCTCATTGCTAATATCCCAAAGTATCCCTTTAAGTAAATTAATGTAAGATATTTACGCTTGCTTAAATTTCACTTCTTACAGTGGGGGGAAAGAGTTAACTAGAAGATAAGGTCCTCTCCTTCTCACCCCACCACCACCACCACACACCTCTAGCCCACCTCTCTCTCCTTTCCCTCCTCCTCTTTCCTCTCCTCCTTTTTGGAATCATTGATGTGAGGTCTATTGTGTGAGCTGAGCTGAGCAGAACAGAGCTGAGCAGAACAGAGCTGAGCAGAACAGAGCTGAGCAGAACAGAGCTGAGCAGAACAGAGCTGAGCAGAGTGGAGGGAGTGTAGAGCTGCATGGCCTCAGCCTTGGGCTCTGTTATGGCCTGTCCACTGACCCACTTACCTGCCTTTTAAAGAGGTTTTAGGGTCACGGGTTCACAACTTGGTGACTCAACTGTGAACGGCGGGCGGCATCTCCTTTCAAAGTGCCCGAGCCTTCACCTCTACTGCTCCCCTCCCTTTCTCTTCCTCTATCTCCCTCTCTCCCCATGTCCCGTCTTTTCACTCTTTGATCAAACACCATCTCACCCTCCTCTCTTCTCCGCAGCCCCATATCATCCCCCCATTCCTCCAGCCCCATATCATCCCCCCATTCCTCCAGCCCCATATCATCCCCCCATTCCTCCAGCCCCATATCATCCCCCCATTCCTCCAGCCCCATATCATCCCCCCATTCCTCCAGCCCCATATCATCCCCCCATTCTCCCAGCCCCATATCATCCCCCCCATTCCTCCAGCCCCATATCATCCCCCCATTCCTCCAGCCCCATATCATCCCTCCATTCCTCCAGTCCCATATCATCCCCCCATTCCTCCAGCCCCATATCATCCCCCCATTCCTCCAGCCCCATATCATCCCCCCATTCCTCCAGCCCCATATCATCCCCCCATTCCTCCAGCCCCATATCTTCCCCCATTCCTCCAGCCCCATATCATCCCCCCATTCCTCCAGCCCCATATCATCCCCCCATTCCTCCAGCCCCATATCATCCCCCCATTCCTCCAGCCCCATATCATCCCCCCATTCCTCCAGCCCCATATCATCCCCCCATTCCTCCAGTCCCATATCATCCCCCCATTCCTCCAGCCCCATATCATCCCCCCATTCCTCCAGCCCCATATCTTCCCCCATTCCTCCAGCCCCATATCATCCCCCCATTCCTCCAGTCCCATATCATCCCCCCATTCCTCCAGCCCCATATCATCCCCCCATTCCTCCAGTCCCATATCATCCCTCCATTCCTCCAGTCCCATATCATCCCCCCATTCCTCCAGCCCCATATCATCCCCCCATTCCTCCAGCCCCATATCTTCCCCCATTCCTCCAGTCCCATATCATCCCTCCATTCCTCCAGTCCCATATCATCCCCCCATTCCTCCAGCCCCATATCATCCCCCCATTCCCATATCATCTTAATTTAAGGTTAGGATTAGGGTTAGCAGTGTGGTTAAGGTTAGGGTTAAGGTTATGTTTAAAATTTGATTTTATGACTTTGTGGCTGTGCTAGCTAGGGAACACTTTACAGAGCAGTTCCCAGAACAAGATTTATGATGAAAAACGCCAACCTGATTCCTCCAGCCCATCTAACCCCTCTCTACCCCCCCCCTCTCCCCAACGGTTTCACCTCTCCTTCTCCTCCAGCCCTGTCTTACTCTTCTTTCCCTGAGCACCTTCCTCAGTACCTTTCGCTATGTACCCACCACCACCCCTGCCACAGTGCTAATTAGCATAGTCTCCCAAGGCGGTGAGAACATGAGGTTTAGTGAATGTCGGGGCCTCAGAGCACGGTTAAGGCTAATGTTCAAGCTTCAGGTTACTCGCTGAATGTTTCGTTTGAAATATGCTCCTTGGTAACAGAAATGCAAAACATGAACAGTGGTAGGACAGTAATACTGCAGTAGATAATACACCTTGTTTGTCATCCTACCCTCCATCCTACCCTCTATTTAAACTTCATTACTTGATCCAACGCAAGAAATACAACATTCTGTCCTACCATTCCATGTCCACAGTCTGTCCCATCAGCCAAGGGCATGTGCTGTGTCCGACACCCTTTATGGTCCCCCTCAGCACTCGTACACCAAAGCCTCTTGCATTGTTTCTGTGTGGAGAGAGAGAGGGGGGGGGACAAAAATACATGCGGGAGAGAGAGAAACATGCGGGGGAAAGGGTGAAGAGAGAGACACGTTGGAGAGATAATGGGAGAGACAGTGAGGAAGGAAGAATTAAACACTGTTGCAAAGTCCCACTGCCGACTGCATGAGAATCATTCAACTGTTTAACACTAAACTATAAATCCCTAATATTGACAGTCAGACAGGAGACAGGAGACCTGTACTGTACCAGTGAAATGTGTAACAGACTTGCCACCTGGGCAGCTGTTACTGTCACTATAGATTAGCTACCCATGACTCCAGAAGTCTCCAACCAGACGAGAGCGGGCCGAGCCTAGAGGGTAAGCGACCGGCAAGAGAACCATTTCTTCATTCCCGCCGGTTGTTCAACATGAGAACGTTCTGAAGGAAACCAACCTGCCTCCCAGCAGTCTGTTAAACCTGAACAAAGCCAATTGTCTCATGAAACCACCAAAGCTGTCCATCATACAGGCAGCTCATGAAAAACACTGACTGGGCCCTACAGTGTTGTCTAGGTAACGTTATGACTTCATCATCTCAGCACCTTATCACAGACAAGACACATTAGTAACATGGAAACAAATAACATCCTTCTCCAAGGGCGGATGTTTGAGGACACACTTTTTCTGTAGATAATAGAGGGACTCAGGGCACATCCCAAATGGCACCCTATTCCCTATATAACGCACTACTTTTGACCAAAGCCCTATGGAGTTGCCTACACCCATAGGGAATTGGGTGCCACCCTGAGAGACACTTGGTTGAGAAGGAAGGAATGCAACCTGGCTCACCATGTATGGGCAGACCATGGAGCCGGGGCCAAACATGAGCTCACACTGCCGGTTGGCGTTGTAAACCTGTCCAGGGAGGTGGTTGGGCAGCTCGTACGTTCTGCTCACTGGCTCGTCCAATAGGCACTCTCCATACCCTGTGCTGAAAGGTGGAAGGCAACACGCACACACACACACATTCACAAACAGGAAATAAACATGTGTAAAAGGTGTATTAAGGTGATCCGGGTGTTCCTACTCTGCTTCCTGCATCCTCACACCAAGAGCTTCCTGTGAAGATGCATACGATAGTCGTATGAGAGAAAGTAGGCGCTGTGTCATTTCTTTGACATTTAGAATTGGAAGTCAAACATCTCCAGGAGTGATGATATTCAGATGCACACAGCACCTTGTCCCATGTGGGTGGTCTGCTCTGGTGTGTGGTGTTACCTAACAGTGAAACTGACACCACTTCCCCTCAGTGACCTGATACATTAGCTAACGCCGTCACCATCAAACCGGAGGCAGGCCCCATCACACAGAGGGAATAAAGCTGCATTTCCATACAGACGCAAAGTCCCAGCCACATGTTTATTTAACAGACATTTCTCTGTGCACAAAAAGAAAAACCCAGAGGATTTGAAGAACCTTCATTGAGTTAGCATAAATCAGGCTAGTTCACCAGAACTATTATAATGATAGATTGTGTGTCAGCCACACCCTACCCCTACAGCAACACAAAAAGACAACAGAGCACAGCTGGATAAAATGTCCTGCATGCAGGGCTATTTACCCAAAACACTGAATGAAGCACTAAGCGTTAGACAATGTTAAAAGCATGGTCACAAAACCTAGTCAAACAGCCATTCACCAAATGTAAACCCTTCCTCAAAAGATCTTTCCTCTGTGTTTATTTTGCGACACAAAACAGAAAAGAAACAGGGGATGAAACAGAGTAGCCTATAATGTGTGTAATTACATGACATGTCGACACTTCTCTTACAATTTGTACCCTGTGTTGAGCTCAGGCACCTGTTACATACAGACTACAGTGTGTGTGTGTGTGTGTGTGTGTGTGTACACTACGGTACACCACCAGCTGATATGAGGAGGACCGTAATTACCTGGGCTTATCTTGTGATACTGTTTCGGTTTTCCCTCATTTCCACACACACTGTAAAAAAACATTGGTTTAGTAGCCAGAAAAGACTACAAGTGCTTGGTGGAAAGAGTTTGCCTACCAATGCGCAAGGGAAGAGGGAGGGAAGGGAAGAGACGAAGGATGAAAGATATGACAGGGTCAGTCAGTCCGTTAGGGCCATGAGAAGCAGACAGAGAGAGAGAGAGACGCCACATATTAAAGCTATAAGGTCAGTGGTCTGTCTATCTGTCTTCTGAATCCAGAGGAATGAGAAGAGATGATGCCCCATACTAAAGCTTCTTTCACCAGGTTGTCATTGTCTAATCAGAACTCCAGAAACCATATGGGCCTGTGATTAAAAATTGGACGGATAGGAGAGGAAAAAGCAGCAATTTTTTGATTCGCCGCGCTGTTTTTTAGGGGACTGAGCAGAGCCCGAGACAGGTGATATGACTCCCTTCTGGCAACGACAGAGGTTCTACACGTGGCAGCCATTGGGAGGCTTTTTAAAAGTGAGTTTATTTAGAAAATGACTGATAGGTATCTCTCAGAGTTTGTCATAAGCTGCTCTCTAATGAGTTCCATAAAGGCAGACAGTTCCCTGTGAGCTGTTAGCCGCTACGAGGCTGCTCATATGTCAGATTGATGATTGACGCATTGTATGAATGACACAGCACATCCCGGTTGCACAGTTGGATTAAACTCAATGCAAACAGTACTGGGGTGATTCCCCTTTTCACAGGGAGATATACAGCCAGCCAAAATGGCACCCTTGATAAAGATGAGCAAAAAAGACTGTATAAAATAAATAATACAAGTAGTGAGCCATTTTGAATTCTAAAAATAAATGGGAGATATATACTTCCGGTTCCGGGTTGGAGCGAGCGGTCGCATCTGCACTTCGGTCCGCAGGTAGTATAACTTTTCATTACATTTTTCATTACATTTCATTATAGTACACGGTTTGATTTGTCTAATCTTAGCAATTTCTTCTTAGCTAGCTACATAGCCGTCTTTGTATCAAAGATAATTGCGTAATTATCGTATTTCGTCGTCCTAACGTAGTCTACACTGCTATCTGCCCAGCAGCTAGCTAACGTCCACTGTCCACCAGCACTGTAGAAACTATTACACTCAACTGAACGACTCGATTAGTGAAGTGTTAGCTAACTACATAGTTGTCTTTGCTGTCTTCGTATCCAAGATAATTGTGTAGTTTAGAGTGTGTAGACTTAGAGTGATTATCTTAATTTACCGAGGTTAGCTAGCCAGCTATTTGTCGTCCTTAACGTAGGAGATGCTGCTAGCTAGCTAGCCAACAGCTAGCCAACCTCTACCGAATAGAACTTCAACTAACTTCCGCTTCGCTCCACAGGTAGTATCACATTTTCATTTCACTTCATTACAGTACAACGGTTTGATTTGTTTGATCGTAGCTAGCTAGCTAGCTACATAGCCGTCTTTAAATCTAAGACAATTGTGTAGTCTAGAGCGATTTTCTAGGTTAGCTAGCCAGCTATTGTCGTTCTTTTAACGTAACGTAACGCAATCAACACTGCTAGCTAGCCAGCTAGCCCCCGAATAGCAGCACTGTAGAAACTATTACAGTACAACGGTTTGATTTGTTTGATCGTAGCTAGCTAGCTACATAGCCGTCTTTGTATCTAAGACAATTGTGTAGTCTAGAGCGATTTTCTAGGTTAGCTAGCCAGCTATTGTCGTTCTCTTAACGTAACGTAACGCAATCAACACTGCTAGCTAGCCAGCTAGCCCCGAATAGCAGCACTGTAGAAACTATTACACTCGACGGAACGACTTGATTAGTGTAGTGTCAACATCGCAGCCACTGCCAGCTAGCCTACAAAGTCAACAACGCAGCCACTGCCAGCTAGCCTACTCAAGCAGTACTGTATCATTTCAATCATTTTAGTCAATAAGATTCTTGCTACGTAAGCTTAACTTTCTGAACATTCGAGACGTGTAGTCCACTTGTCATTCCAATCTCCTTTGCATTAGCGTAGCCTCTTCTGTAGCCTGTCAACTATGTGTCTATCTATCCCTGTTCTCTCCTCTCTGCACAGACCATACAAACGCTCCACACCGCGTGGCCACGGCCACCCTAATCTGGTGGTCCCAGCGCGCACGACCCACGTGGAGTTCCAGGTCTCCGGTAGCCTCTGGAACTGCCGATCTGCGGCCAACAAGGCAGAGTTCATCTCAGCCTATGCCTCCCTCCAGTCCCTCAACTTCTTGGCACTGACGGAAACATGGATCACCACAGATAACACTGCTACTCCTACTGCTCTCTCTTCGTCCGCCCACGTGTTCTCGCACACCCCGAGAGCTTCTGGTCAGCGGGGTGGTGGCACCGGGATCCTCATCTCTCCCAAGTGGTCATTCTCTCTTTCTCCCCTTACCCATCTGTCTATCGCCTCCTTTGAATTCCATGCTGTCACAGTTTCCAGCCCTTTCAAGCTTAACTTCCTTATCATTTATCGCCCTCCAGGTTCCCTCGGAGAGTTCATCAATGAGCTTGATGCCTTGATAAGCTCCTTTCCTGAGGACGGCTCACCTCTCACAGTCCTGGGCGACTTTAACCTCCCCACGTCTACCTTTGACTCATTCCTCTCTGCCTCCTTCTTTCCACTCCTCTCCTCTTTTGACCTCACCCTCTCACCTTCCCCCTACTCACAAGGCAGGCAGTACGCTCGACCTCATCTTTACTAGATGCTGTTCTTCCACTAACCTCATTGCAACTCCCCTCCAAGTCTCCGACCACTACCTTGTATCCTTTTCCCTCTCGCTCTCATCCAACACTTCCCACACTGCCCCTACTCGGATGGTATCGCGCCGTCCCAACCTTCGCTCTCTCTCCCCCGCTACTCTCTCCTCTTCCATCCTATCATCTCTTCCCTCTGCTCATACCTTCTCCAACCTATCTCCTGATTCTGCCTCCTCAACCCTCCTCTCTTCCCTTTCTGCATCCTTTGACTCTCTATGTCCCCTATCCTCCAGGCCGGCTCGGTCCTCCCCTCCCGCTCCGTGGCTCGACGACTCATTGCGAGCTCACAGAACAGAGCTCCGGGCAGCCGAGCGGAAATGGAGGAAAACTCGCCTCCCTGCGGACCTGGCATCCTTTCACTCCCTCCTCTCTACATTTTCCTCCTCTGTCTCTGCTGCTAAAGCCACTTTCTACCACTCTAAATTCCAAGCATCTGCCTCTAACCCTAGGAAGCTCTTTGCCACCTTCTCCTCCCTCCTGAATCCTCCTCCCCCTCCCCCCTCCTCCCCCTCTCTGCAGATGACTTCGTCAACCATTTTGAAAAGAAGGTCGACGACATCCGATCCTCGTTTGCTAAGTCAAACGACACCGCTGGTTCTGCTCACACTGCCCTACCCCCCTGTGCTCTGACCTCTTTCTCCCCTCTCTCTCCAGATGAAATCTCGCTTCTTGTGACGGCCGGCCGCCCAACAACCTGCCCGCTTGACCCTATCCCCTCCTCTCTTCTCCAGACCATTTCCGGAGACCTTCTCCCTTACCTCACCTCGCTCATCAACTCATCCATGACCGCTGGCTACGTCCCTTCCGTCTTCAAGAGAGCGAGAGTTGCACCCCTTCTGAAAAAACCTACACTCGATCCCTCCGATGTCAACAACTACAGACCAGTATCCCTTCTTTCTTTTCTCTCCAAAACTCTTGAACGTTCCGTCCTTGGCCAGCTCTCCCGCTATCTCTCTCAGAATGACCTTCTTGATCCAAATCAGTCAGGTTTCAAGACTAGTCATTCAACTGAGACTGCTCTTCTCTGTATCACGGAGGCGCTCCGCACTGCTAAAGCTAACTCTCTCTCCTCTGCTCTCATCCTTCTAGACCTATCGGCTGCCTTCGATACTGTGAACCATCAGATCCTCCTCTCCACCCTCTCCGAGTTGGGCATCTCCGGTGCGGCCCACGCTTGGATTGCGTCCTACCTGACAGGTCGCTCCTACCAGGTGGCGTGGCGAGAATCTGTCTCCTCGCCACGCGCTCTCACCACTGGTGTCCCCCAGGGCTCTGTTCTAGGCCCTCTCCTATTCTCGCTATACACCAAGTCACTTGGCTCTGTCATAACCTCACATGGTCTCTCCTATCATTGCTATGCAGACGACACACAATTAATCTTCTCCTTTCCCCCTTCTGATGACCAGGTGGCGAATCGCATCTCTGCATGTCTGGCAGACATATCAGTGTGGATGACGGATCACCACCTCAAGCTGAACCTCGGCAAGACGGAGCTGCTCTTCCTCCCGGGGAAGGACTGCCCGTTCCATGATCTCGCCATCACGGTTGACAACTCCATTGTGTCCTCCTCCCAGAGCGCTAAGAACCTTGGCGTGATCCTGGACAACACCCTGTCGTTCTCAACCAACATCATGGCGGTGGCCCGTTCCTGTAGGTTCATGCTCTACAACATCCGCAGAGTACGACCCTGCCTCACACAGGAAGCGGCGCAGGTCCTAATCCAGGCACTTGTCATCTCCCGTCTGGATTACTGCAACTCGCTGTTGGCTGGGCTCCCTGCCTGTGCCATTAAACCCCTACAACTCATCCAGAACGCCGCAGCCCGTCTGGTGTTCAACCTTCCCAAGTTCTCTCACGTCACCCCGCTCCTCCGCTCTCTCCACTGGCTTCCAGTTGAAGCTCGCATCCGCTACAAGACCATGGTGCTTGCCTACGGAGCTATGAGGGGAACGGCACCGCAGTACCTCCAGGCTCTGATCAGGCCCTACACCCAAACAAGGGCACTGCGTTCATCCACCTCTGGCCTGCTCGCCTCCCTACCACTGAGGAAGTACAGTTCCCGCTCAGCCCAGTCAAAACTGTTCGCTGCTCTGGCCCCCCAATGGCGGAACAAACTCCCTCACGACGCCAGGACAGCGGAGTCAATCACCACCTTCCGGAGACACCTGAAACCCCACCTCTTCAAGGAATACCTAGGATAGGATAAGTAATCCTTCTCACCCCCCCCACCTTAAATGATTTAGATGCACTATTGTAAAGTGGCTGTTCCACTGGATGTCAGAAGGTGAATTCACCAATTTGTAAGTCGCTCTGGATAAGAGCGTCTGCTAAATGACTTAAATGTAAAATGTAATTATTTTATACAAATACCATTATTCAGAGAGAGAGAGAGAGATTTGGTTTAACAACTAATATATTTTTTCTCTCAAAAAGATAGGTGTCAAAATGATTGGCACCCCTGAAGATACATTTATATTCAACTTTTTTGAAGTTAATCTCAGTTTAAGGATCTGTATTGTGGCCTTCCGTGGTTTACTGTTTCACTGGGGTATTAAAATGTGGTAACACATGACAAATCTGAAAAGAGACAAATGGTTGTTGACCTTCATAAATCTGGCAATGAGTACAAAATAATACCTTAAAAAACAAATATAGCACTTACCACTATTAGGGAAACAATTAAGAAGGCATCATAGTAGTCAAATAAAGAACAGAGTAGCAGCAGCCAATGATGAGTGTAAAAGTGTGTGTGTATGTGTGTGTATGTGTGTGTATGTGTGTGCATGTGCCTCTTTTGAAGGGTTGTCAGAGAAAAGCCAGTATTTAGACCACAGGAGGCTGCTGAGGGGAGAACGGCCATAATGTTACATAATAATGTAATAACATGTTACATAATAATGGCTGTAACAGAGCAAATGGAATGGCATCAAACACCTGTATTTGATACCATTCTACTCCTTCTGCTCCAGTCATTACCACGAGCCTGTTCTCCCTGATTAAGGTGCCACCAACAAATGTAAATACCTGAGTTTGATACCATTCTACTCCTTCTGCTCCAGTCATTACCACGAGCCCGTTCTCCCTGATTAAGGTGCCACCAACAAATGTAAATACCTGAGTTTGATAACATTCTACTCCTTCTGCTCCAGTCATTACCACGAGCCCGTTCTCCCTGATTAAGGTGCCACCAACAAATGTAAATACCTGAGTTTGATACCATTCTACTCCTTCTGCTCCAGTCATTACCACGAGCCCGTTCTCCCTGATTAAGGTGCCACCAACAAATGTAAATACCTGAGTTTGATACCATTCTACTACTTCTGCTCCAGTCATTACCACGAGCCCTTTCTCCCTGATTAAGGTGCCACCAACAAATGTAAATACCTGAGTTTGCTCAAACGCATTGGCAATTTGATTGGAACCAGGGCTATGGACAGATGATTGACCACAAAATCAACCATTTGCAATGGCCATCTCAGAGTCCGGCCTTGAACCCCATTTAAAACCTGTAGATTGAATTGAAGATTCAGTTTTATTAATACTCTTTTCTTTGGTATACCACATTGCTCAGTATCTGTATTGTTTATTTTATAAAGTATTTTTTCTCATCGTTCTCAAGGGTGCCAATAATTGTGGACCTGACAGTACAACAGTCATTACCATTGTAACACTGAAATAACTGGAAAAGTAAGAGTCATCAAAAGATCATTTTCACAGAAGACGCATTTTGAATTAATTGAGGATTTTTGTATACACTTTTTACCAAAACGTGAGAAAACTTTTTAACTGTTTTGGGTAGCGACTAGCGAGACTTCTGATGTTTGTGTGTGGTTAGGATAATTCCCAACGTGTGCGCCTGGCATTGGAATGGAAAATGATAGCCTTGGCCTGTATTAATGATTATGTGGTCTCCACACAGGTGTACACATCAATTAGTGGGTGGCAACACCGAGAGATTAGAATTGGATCTTTCGAGTTTAGTGGCTTATACCAGCTGGCAGGCTGCCAGGAGCGGAATGAATAGTGTCTTTATATCACGGTCTACACAAAATAACAACAAGAACACCGAAGACACTTTCCACTCAGCTCTCAGGTGTGCACACAACGGGAGTTCACATTATTACACATACAAATAAATGAGAACGAGGAGGTTGGCTCCTGAAGAGGGATTGAGAGGTGGTGTGTTCCTCCATCTTTAAGTTGACATGAGAGTGTTTTGCATTAGAGAGCTCTCAGAAAAGAATAAGTAGCCAAAACAGTGATGTACTTGACCAGGCCAGCTTATTGGACAACGGAGGTACCGTTTAGATCATTGTTGAAGCCACGTAGACTTCAAAAGCAGTGGGCCTCGCTCTCAGGGGCCTTTCCCAGCACTGAGGCTCCTCCACACTGAACCCTACACTCCTCTTCACAGCTACAAAGAACTGTTTATAAATATGGCCACTGTTAAACAAATCAGCTTGTCTCTTCATGCAGCATGGAACGTTTTGCTCACAGTCATTGACATTTATCTCTCGCTCACACATCGAGTGCTTGAACACTCAGCCTGCTTAACACCGCTGACATTTAGACACAAATATTCTGCAGTAAAAAATGAAAAGGAGTTTTCTTGTTCTTGCTTTTAAAATTGTTCGATTCAAACATTCAAAGCTGGGTGGATGGATTCATCCGCTGGTAGGAAACTATGCAGCACAGTTGCGAGGCGCGTCGGGCGTGTCGGGAGCGTAACCTTACAGCCTCGACAGGAGGCGTTCGCATGGGAGCGACCACTCGCTTCCCAAGATGCAACTCGTCAACAAGGCAGCCTTTTGTGGAGCCTCACAATCAACAAAGCGGGAGGAGAGATCAAAGGGTCACGTCCAGGGAAAATCTAATTATAACTGACATTTCCCATCTTAAAGGGAAGCCCTTCAGAAGAGGTTGGTGGCCACCGCTTGGCTTTGGAGCCCGCTGAATGAGCCGTTGCCCCGCGTTACCGTTTTCGCGGGGAAAGCACGCCAGCGACTAAATGACTGTTTGTCCAGCATCTCAAGAGCTGGTTCTGCCTGAGTGCAGAGACAGAGGAGGAACAGGGGGAGGATCAATCGCTCAGGTCACCCCAGGAAGACTCCAGCTTCAAACAGGAAATGCGGTCTCACACCAAGCAATAACACAGTTTACGCTGCTCTACATTCTCCCTCTCTGAGAAGGTAGCAGAGGTTGCTTACCAGATTAAGTCACAAGAATACAAACACTTTTTGTTTGTGTTATTCCTTTTGTCTTGCATTTCCAATGAAAAGGGAAGATATTAGAACGTTTTATGACAGTGGCTCATGTATCTCTAAAAGTCATAGGGCCCGATTCAGACTTGAGTAGACTTAACACAGAAGTAAGTAAATAAAACATGGACTCAAGTCAACGTTTTTTTTGTCTATATTAAGTCAACTTATCTCAAGTCTGAATAGGGCCCATAATGAACAGCATATCTGTGAATAGGATCTGTATATCTGTCAAAATGTGTACATTATGAGAATGATGGCATCCTGAACATCGTGTTTCAAAATTGCAGAAAAAGGGATGGAGCGGGAGGTACCTACTCCAGAAACTCGGTGATGTACTTGCGACTACATTTGGACCAGGACCAGGGGCTGGTGTCGTAGTTGAGGGTGGGCGCCATGACATGATACTGGTGCTTCATGCCTGCCTCCCTGCATTTGGGGTTGTCATCGTGGGGCATGTTGAACCTGCCCAGGGGGGGAATGCAGACAGAGAGAGATTAGGGAAAAGGGGGGATGCTGCTAAATGGATCAGCCCTAACCAGGGGGATGAGTGTCAGAAGGTTTATAATCAGCCATTTTTAACAACGGATGACCTCAAACCTTTTGTGAACTTTTTCAGGCCTGCCCCATACCACACACACTCACCATACACCCACAGAGAGAGAGAGCACACATGCATACGTGCGCTCACACACCCACACACACACACACACACACTTCCTGACCAAATCATATAGGTTCTCCCACCTGTTTTCAAATGCCTCAGTAAAACTCCACCCGCCAGAAGGACATGTTATAATGCTTTCCTGATCTGTATATCTGACCAGCATAATTCCCTCACTGCACTGCCCACATACAGAACACACCACATCATATCCCGCTCATCTCCCCGAGATCAGGGGTCAGCTTCTCAAGGGGTTTAAGGCTGAGGGAGATGGGAGGTCATCCATGGAACTCAGGTTCTGAACACTCAAATAACAGCCTCAATCACGACCACTGACTATGATATATAGAAGTAGAGAATTGACATGGAAACACACTCACCACCAACCAAGCAATGGCCTTCCGGAACTAAGATATAGAGATGAAGGCCTATGAAGCGTTGCATCTCAGATTGAATTCATTCTAGTCAGCTGAATAGTGAAGAGTCTAATAAAGTGGCTCATCTTTTTTGATGTCCAGAATAGTGCTGCCGGTCTGTGTTGATCCGAGCGGATGTCCTGACTGACTCAACTGGCTGTGTGTGCTGTGTTAGTGGAAGGATGAGGTCTGCCTTAATCTGCACACACACACACACACACACACACACACACACACACACACACACACACACACACACACACACACACACACACACACACACACACACACACACACACACACACACACACACACACACACACACACACACACACACACAGCTGCGTGGTGTTTACTGCAGGATGTGAGCCTACTGTATGGCTGGGCTCTCGGCTGGGGCTTTGGTCTGACTGCCACACAAAGAAGGCAGGCCTGGCCCAGGTTCTGACCCTGGCATGGGGCCCACCCTACAGGGGCCGGCGGGGGTGGAAGGGGGTTGTGGGGGCCCGACCGCTCAGGGCCTAATTGAGTGCTCTGAGCCACAGCCTGCCCCTGGCCTGTAATGAGGTCCTCACACACCGGGAGAGCCACTGGCTGGTACTGGGAAGCGCATGTATGAGGGCATTGGCTGGAATAGTCAGAACTATTACGTTGATGAAGTTGTAAATTACGGCAGAGTGGGAGCTACTGTAGCTCTCTGTATCTCTGAGAGGGACATATGCGGCCTGAGTTCAATCAGGAAAATGGCATCTCTGGAGGGAGATTTGCTGAAGTGATGTGCACTTAGATCATAATCTTCTCCAGCTATAATAGCGTACTGCAATACTCAACTCATACAGTCAGGCTCCTATTATTTAGCTGCAATAAAACAAGCTTCATCCCAAACAGATGACATCATCATACCCATCCCTCCAACTTCTACAAAACAAAACATCTATAGGACGACTCTGGAAGACAAATCAACTTTTTTCTAGACTCAACACCTGATAAATAACAGTGAGAGTAAAGGAGTAACTTCCCCGGTGAAGAAGAGGACCTGATGACTTTCTCTCCATATGGGGGAGAACAAAAACAAGACTTAACATGTCCGTGGGGACTGCAGCAACAGGATATGTCAGCACCCTGACAGAGCGAGAGATCTGCAACGTCATCACAACATCGCTGCAAAATCACAGCCTTGTCACTACAGAGACGGAGCTTTGGGAGCCACTACACACACACGCACACACACACACACACACACGCACATGACAATCTCTTCCCTCTAGATTTATGGCCTGCAAAAATCCAGACCTCATCCAATCAGCCACTCTGCGTGTCCATCGGGGCAAGGAAACTGATTTGCCAGTTTCCTTCCATGTCTCAGACTTTTGCATATATTTCTAGGACGTTAAAAAAGCCTGTAGCTCTAATGACTCATCAAAACGTCCGGAAGGATCAGCTGTTATCTGAGTCTAAGACGGCAAGGACTTGGTAACATTTGACGATTAAGCCCTTTCAACATTATTTAGCCATGTAAGTATTACTTTTGTATTAATATCGAGTGACTCCAACACACTAGCAGAGCCCAAAGTGGCTATTTGTACCAACACATTTCCTGAGTTACTGTATATGAAAAAGGCCTCCTATCCATTAGTCTGAGCTAAGGGTTCCGTTATCTGCAACATTGTGAGAGCGTTGGTTTGTTCCACTACCTGGCTGACACTCTGTTTCTCAGAGCGTCACACACCCAGCAGAGGGTCTTGTGAATATAGCCCAGCGATTAAACGCACCAAGAGGCGAAGCCAACTGCCTGTCCAGCTGTTTGAACTTTAGCATAAACAGATCCACACAAGAGGGCTGGTTTCCCCTGGCTAGGCCCAAAGAGCCCTGTCTCTGGAGGAATGTGTGAAGAGCAGCACTGGGTCTCAGACGGACGGTAAGCCAGCGCTGGTTAAATAAGACACAGAACACATGTTGGATTATTTGGAGCCAGCCAATTGGGTTGCGTGAATAACCCAACATGTTGGGTTGATGGAAATACCCAAACATGGGTTAATTTAACCATCAGTTGGGTATTTTTGGTGGCGTAGTTAAGTGGGCGGCAGGTAGCCTTGTGGTTAGAGTGCTGGGCCAGTAACCGTAAAGGTTACTAGATCGAATCCCCCGAGCTGACAAGGTAAAAATCTGACGTTCTGCCCCTGAACAAGGCAGTTAACCCACTGTTCCTAGGCCGTCATTGTAAATAAGAATTTGTTCTTAACTGACTTGCCTAGTTAAACAAAGGTAAAATAAAACCATTTTTATTCTCATGCTGGGTTCAGTGGGTTGACCTAGCAGCTGGGTCTTTTTCAACTATTATTTTCAGGAGGCGTGGCTTTAATTAAGAAAGATCTTATTGGCCACCTGTGACATTACTAAGATTATATATTACATATTATTATAATTATTGTATCCCAACAATTGAATTTACATGGGCTTTTAGGGAAGTCATTTTTAGCCACCCATGAGAGTAAATGCCATTCCTGTTCATCTGGTCTGTTGCATAGTTATCACTTAAGGTCAAACACTGACATTTCTGTAGCTTCAATGACAATTGCAGAAGTGTATGACTGTCTAATAGTCACACCCTAACTTAACTACGCCACCAGTCTTCTGATCTGATGTGCTGGTTCATATCTCAACAACCCAGCAGTTTTTAAAGAAAACAACCCAACACCTGCAAACCACCAGTTGGGTCTACTAAACAACCCAGCGGTTGGGTCAACCTAACAACCCACCGGTTGGGTCAACCAAACAACCCAGCGGTTGGGTCAACCAAACAACCCAGCGGTTGGGTCAACCAAACAACTCAGCGGTTGGGTCAACCTAACAACCCACCGGTTGGGTGTAACAAGCAACAACTGGCCAGAGTAGCTGGAAGGGAAAGCTGTCACTTTTAGTGATCAGGGGAGGCAGGGGACAGGGAGGGAGGGAGGGAGGGAGGGAGGGAGGGAGGGAGGGAGGGAGGGAGGGAGGGAGGGAGGGAGGGAGGGTTGAAGTTAAAGACAGTTTGCATCCCTCATAACTTATACCCAGTTTGTCATGGTGATTTGGGCCTAATGTTTAGAATGCATGCAGTCTTATGAGAGATTGGGTCATATGTTGTGACGCAAAGCGGTTATTCATATGGCTTCTCTTTGCATTCACACATGTGGTGACATCTGTGTGTTGTGGAAACAAGCCTAAGCGAGGACCAATGTTATCATTACAGTGCTATTACACAGCAATTATGCAGTGTAGTACGAACACATTGTGATGAGCTCTATTTTACACAGTTCAGGTAGTGTTAGCTTTCTTTACGGGGTAATGTTTAGGACAGACTGGTGGACAAGTCAGTCCCTGAAAACCAACATTATACAGCCTTTGATAATGAATTGTGCTCCGTCCCCACTAAATGAAATAGATTTAATATGTATGTACATGTACTACCACCTCAACGCCTAGTTGAAAGCAATGGCTGCCCCCCGGTCCACCACATCTAACATACTGTATCTGGGGTGTCTTTTGTTTCTAACATACTGTATCTGGGGTGTCTTTTGTTTCTAATATCCTGTATCTGGGATGTCTTTTGTTTCTAACATACTGTATCTGGGGTGTCTTTTGTTTCTAACATACTGTATCTGGGGTGTCTTTTGTTTCTAATATCCTGTATCTGGGGTGTCTTTTGTTTCTAACATACTGTATCTGGGATGTCTTTTGTTTCTAACATACTGTATCTGGGGTGTCTTTTGTTTCTAACATACTGTATCTGGGGTGTCTTTTGTTTCTAATATCCTGTATCTGGGGTGTCTTTTGTTTCTAACATACTGTATCTGGGGTGTCTTTTGTTTCTAACATACTGTATCTGGGGTGTCTTGTTTCTAACATACTGTATCTGGGGTGTCTTTTGTTTCTAACATACTGTATCTGGGGTGTCTTGTTTCTAATATCCTGTATCTGGGGTGTCTTTTGTTTCTAACATACTGTATCTGGCGCGCCTGGCACCGACGATCGTAGCATGCTCAAAGTCGCTTAGTTCACCCGTTTGCCCATTCTAATGTTCAATTGCACAGTAACTGGATGCCTGTCTGCCTGCTCTATATAGCAAGCCACGGCCACGTGACTCACTGTCTAGGAGCAATCCATTTTTGTGCTGGCCAATGAGTGTTTCATCCAATTTGTAAGTCGCTCTGGATAAGAGCGTCTGCTAAATGACTTAAATGTAAATGTAAATCTAAAGCCCAGGCAGCAGTGGCTTTCAGCCCCAGCTCCTCCTCATCCCCCTGGCTGCCTCTACAAAGCTGGAACACCTACAGGTTTAAAGGGATACTTCGGGATTTTGTAGTTTGAAGGATGTTGCTAAATAGCGCCAGCGCAATTACTGGTATCTGCTACTTCCAGTCATTGCGCTAATGCTAGTTAACATTGGCTCGTAAAACTACCTCTAACTTCCTTCATACTGGACACAGAGATATACAAATGGTATCCACAAGTTAATCTGACTCTAGGGAAGTAGAGAAAGGGCATCATTGCCAAAATCCTGAAGTATCCCTTTAACTCAGGGCACTACACTAGGAAATTAAGGCTAGCATGTTATTAAACCTCTTTTTTTCCTTTATTATGTTTTGCACCTGCATGCACATGCACACCCAGGATAATAGGGCTTTTGTTGTGTGGGGGGCCCAAGAGGTAGGCCCAGGAGGGGGCAGGCCCCAGGGGCCCCGAGAGGTAGGCCCAGGAGGGGGCAGGCCCCAGGGGCCCCGAGAGGTAGGCCCAGGAGGGGGCAGGCCCCAGGGGCCCCGAGAGGTAGGCCAAGGAGAGGGCAGGCCCCTGGGGCCCCGAGAGGTAGGCCCAGGAGGAGCCAGGGGATTGAGGGGGGTAGAATGTACTTACACTAGTGATAGGGAGTTCGACTCTTTTTACTGATTAAGATCTTTTCAACTCCTTCAGTTAATTTTTTTTTTAAATCATTCAACTAATTTTGTTAATTTGATCCAGTAATGCCTAGAGCGTGCAGGACCCCCTTACCAGCAAACAATGAACTAAAAACTTGAAAGACTCATGATTCTAAAAGCCTCTCATTTATCATAGGGCTCTTTATGAAGCTATCATTTGTGACTGAGACTTACAAAAGTGTGCTTCAAACAATGTACATTTGTGATGGCTGGGGATACAAATAAGATTATTTCTAGATACCTTAAAACGAGGTCTAGATGTGGCCGCAACTGGACTAGATTGTGAACAACTCTTGACTGTGGCGAGGGAGATAGGCATATACTGTTCTGTTCGCAAACTGCAGCAGCCCCCCAAACAATTCGTTCTCGAGTTTGTTGAGCAGAGGCAGGCTGTGTAGGCTGTGTCTTGGTTCTACAAAGCTGTGTCAATCGATAACATTCAACAATCAATTAATTACATTCATTCTTGCACCATGAGATCAATTATCAGTTCTACGTGTCTTTTGCCTTCTCTATGCTGCCCGCAACATGATCTATGGTGGTGGTTGGTGGTTGGAGCACGTCTCTGGAGCCGCTGAGCTGGGGAAGTGCGTAATAATCCTGCTGTAGGTTTCATTTCGGCCAGCCAGCAGGTCAAACGAACGACTAAAATGAACGAGTCACTTGGTAAAATGAATCATGACTCTCGAAGTCAGCTAAAAAGAGTTGCTCAAAAAGAAGGAAATCGTTCGCGAACTGCACACCACTAACTTACACATGGCCCAGCTCGTGAGCGATGGTGAATGAAGCGCTGAGTCCGTTCTCTTCGCTGATGGAGCAGCTCCGGTACGGGTCACACATGGTCCCCAGCTCCGCCAGCCCTGGAAGGTCACCAATACACAGCTGCTTGAATGGTCGGAGGGAAAAAAAGCCTTCCACCGCTACAGGCGATTAAGCCGTCAAACTTCTGTTTCATAAGAGAGACCCTCCATCCTCCCTCTCACTACACCGTTCCAATCAGTCACTATATGAGCTCCTGAAATAAACTCATTATTGCATATTAGCTGAAACATTGAAACAGTAATGGAAAGTTAACCCGGAGTCACTGAAGGTGACATGGGCACAGTTGAATCTGAATGTGAAGCCGTTTGTTTACCCAATGTGTCACACTTGTCTTTCGCTCGGCAGATGTCTTCCCTGTGAGAAGACACAAGCACAAGCAAAGGACACCATTATTCATAATCTCCATGCAGTTGTGTGTGTGTTAGGGTAGTGAGAGAGTTCAAAGGTGAAATAGCAGTAAGCACCTTGTTATGAGGAGTGCAGTGTCGTGGTGGGAAGGGTGACTGTCGTCCTGGACATTTTGGGTCTGTTGCCAGACACAGAAGTTGTGGAGGGTAGTAGCAGCATTGAAATTGATCGAGGGCCCATCCTGTGAGAGATGACATAGAGACAGTGGTGAGGATCATACAAAATGTAACCATGTATCTGAAAGTGTCAAGTATTTTCATCTGACTTAGTTATCTGCCATTACAAGGCCATGTGCTGAATGCCCCTCAGTCAGTCCTAGTTGAATCACAGCTGTGTAGGTAGCACAGGATAGTAGCATCCTTTTCTCTGAGGAGATTTCTCTTGAGGCTTTCCTCTGAGTGCAGTGTCCTTCTGAAGGGCCACAGAGAGAGGCTGACGTCAGCTGCCTCAGGGGGTACTCACTCACTGCAGCACTCAGCGCCTGTTCTCACCTGTTCATTGTGGATGACGATCAGCTTGACAATCATGACGTTGATGAGGTTTCCTACACTTGGGTCGCTGTAGACCGCAGCAACCTGTGACAAGATGAACACACAGGCAAGAAACGCAAATGTCTACTAAGGGTACAAAGCAGACAACACGGACTAAATTGAAGATGATTACTACTGAATGAAAGTAGGTCTAGAGACCATGTTCCGAAGGCCTGACCAAAATAACAGGAACAGTTGAAGAAAGGAAAGATTTTTATTCCTTCAGGGGGGAGTTGACATTTTAACAAAATGTAAAAATTTCAGCAACGCTTGACTTGTGTGTATCCCACCGCTCCTTGGACAAAACTGTGCCTTTCTTTTGGTTCAGCCCTGTCAGTGTGGGTCACTATCCTCCTGGGGCTATCCTAACAGAGCTCTGACAGGAACTCATTAGCCCTCTATAAACATTTAGCTTGTCAGTGCCTGGGGGGCTGAGTGAAGCAGATACCTCCTCTGGTAGGGGGAGAGAGAGCGCATGAGAGAGAGAGAGGAAGGGTGCAAGAGAGAAGGAGAGAGAGAGAGAGTCAGAGACAGAGCGAAAGAGCAAGAGTGACAGAGAGAGATAGAGACAGAGACAGAGAGTGAGAGACAGAGAGAAAGAGCAAGAGAGACAGAGAGAGTGAGAGAGAGAGAGAGAGAGAGAGAGAGAGAGAGAGAGAGAGAGAGAGAGAGAGAGAGAGAGACAGACAGACAGACAGACAGACAGACAGACAGACAGGCAGGCAGGCAGGCAGGCAGGCAGGCAGACAGGGGGACATACAGGGGGACAGACTGATAGAAAGATAGACAGGGGGCTACACAGGCAGGCAGGCGGGCAGACAGGGGGACAGACAGGGGGACAGACTGATAGAAAGATAGACCGGGGGATACACAGGCAGGCAGGCGGGCAGACAGGGGGACAGACTGATAGAAAAATAGACAGGGTGATAGACAGGCGGGCAGAAAGGGGGACAGACTGACAGAAAGATAGACAGGGGGACAGACTGATAGAAAGATAGACCAGGGGATAGACAGGGGGACCCCGACTGTGTGCTGTAGCCTAAACTACGGCTTCACACTGGTACATAAGTGGACAGACAATCAAGGCTGTGATACACTGGAGGAATGTGTCTCTGTGGTCAGTGTAAACACAATGACATCATATCAGAGGGCTAGCAGCCCACCCATTAGCCCCCTTCTCCACTAACAGGCACAACGTGCTGTCACCATGACGATGACGGATCAGTCTTGGCTGATTTCCCTGTTTAAAATGCTGGGTCTGGTTTCTGTTGGTTTGGCCGGAGCGTGGCAGGTCTTTTTGATTGAGTGGCCTTGACAGGTTTTTCTTCGACAGCTGTGTGCATGTGTGTGTATGCACGTACGTGTGTGTGTGTGTTTGTGTGTGTGTGTACAGATGTAGGATCTTAATTTGAACCAGTTTGCTACAGCAGGAAAATTATCCTGCAACAACAGGAAATGTGCATTATTATGTGGATTATATTTCATGGAAATTTTGTTGGGGCAAATAAAGTCTGCAATTTTCAAGTAGAAATTACAAACTTTAGAAGCCTTTTTAAACCATGAATACACTATACGTTTGCATTACCTGATATGCAGGAAAATCCCTGCAACAACAAGATGATCAAATTAAGATACGGCATCTGTATGTGTGAAAATGTTTGCGTGTACGGCCATAAGGTCATTCATAATGTCTTCAAGGGCTAAAGCAGAGGCCCATGTGTTTCCAAATACACACAAGTATTTGTGTGTTTGGGTTGTTAACCCTGAGGTAACCCCAGCATGTAGTAATGTTAACCATGAGGTAACCATAGCATGTAGTAATGTTAACCATGAGGTAACCCCAGCATGTCGTAATGTTAACCATGAGGTAACCCCAGCATGTAGTAATGTTAACCACGAGGTAACCCCAGCATGTAGTAATGTTAACCATGAGGTAACCCCAGCATGTAGTAATGTTAACCCTGAAGTAACCCCAGTATGTAGTAATGTTAACCATGAGGTAACCCCAGCATGTAGTAATGTTAACCACGAGGTAACCCCAGCATGTAGTAATGTTAACCATGAGGAAACCCCAGCATGTAGTAATGTTAACCCTGAGGTAACCCCAGTATGTAGTAATGTTAACCATGAGGTAACCCCAGCATGTAGTAATGTTAACCATGAGGTAACCCCAGTATGTAGTCATGTTAACCCTGAGGTAACCACAGTATGTAGTAATGTTAACCATGCGGTAACCCCAGCATGTAGTAATGTTAACCATGAGGTAACCCCAGCATGTAGTAATGTTAACCCTGAAGTAACCCCAGTATGTAGTCATGTTAACCATGAGGTAACCCCAGCATGTAGTAATGTTAACCATGAGGTAACCCCAGTATGTAGTAATGTTAACCATGAGGTAACCCCAGCATGTAGTAATGTTAACCATGAGGTAACCCCAGCATGTAGTAATGTTAACCCTGAGGTAACCCCAGTATGTAGTAATGTTAACCATGAGGTAACCCCAGCATGTAGTAATGTTAACCATGAGGTAACCCCAGTATGTAGTAATGTTAACCATGAGGTAACCCCAGTATGTAGTAATGTTAACCATGAGGTAACCCCAGCATGTAGTAATGTTAACCATGAGGTAACCCCAGCATGTAGTAATGTTAACCCTGAGGTAACCCCAGCATGTAGTAATGTTAACGCTGAGGTAACCCCAGCATGTAGTAATGTTAACCAAACTAAAAGCCAATAAGATCATAAAGAGTTGAGTCAGCTTATTGAACCCCCTTATGAGCCACATCTCTGACTGTGCAGGAGAGCTTGCTATCAGGTTAACATTAGGAAGAGAAAATTGTCTATCAGCATTTCTGTCTTGCATTCTTAGGGATCCAACATACTGTTTACATACAGGTAAACACAAATCCAAGTTGTATCATTTGGCAGAATTCTCCAAGTCAAGGCTTCCAAGGTGTTGTGTCTCTCTACTTTATGAGGGACACACTGAACAATACTGTATGCATCTCCTTTGTGTAAAACATAGCTCATGGGTTAAACCTCAATCCACATGGCTGAAAACTAATGGGCAAAACCCAAACAGACCATTACAGTGTAGTATAATATATACTCAACAGATTGGGAGACACAACAGTGATCTTGACATTGATTAACAAAGAGGGGTAATGATTGCAGGTGAAAACTGTTATTCTTAGATAATGAAAACAGGGTACAGTAAAAAGTCAACCAAGCTACCAACCAGACACCAATATCATTAACCAATAAGTAAATTACTTTGTACCACAGAAAAGTCACATTTCCTGAAATCCGAGTAAGTTACAGCAACGAACACATCTAGATTCAACAATGTGTTTTTCATAATAAAAAAAATATTTTACTTACTACTGACATGATTGTTAGGATGTAGTGCTCGAGGTTGCGTCCGTGGTGGCGCGCCATCTTGACGTCAGCAGTCAGCATCAGTTCCACGTAGCGGGGGTACGAGAGGAACCTTTTCTGCCTGGACGGGGCTCTGTGACGGGGGTCTGAAGAGTTGGTGGTGTGGTTGCCTACGTGATGTTCTATCGTGTGGTCTATCTCGTAACCGGTGTGGTGGATGTCCATTCTATCTCTCAGGGAATCCAACTCTTCTCCCATACTCCTATCGCTCTGAAGATTGACAACTGGCCTTTCCGATCCTTCCCCTGTCGGACAATAGAACAGAGTAACAGAGTAGAATAATCGGGTTGAAGGTTTTGTGATAATAGGAACAGACTAGGACCTGAGTGTAAATAGTGGAACACGTTAAATTATTTATAGAATACAAAACAAAATTAATACCGGACATACATCTTTTATTTGACATCTACTGGCATTTTCATTCCACAGTATTACATGTCTGAAGTTAAAGGCCTCAGCTTAGCCACATTCCACTGACATACAGTAATCACCACATATTGGACTTGAAACCCCAAAAAGCGTTCAAGGTTCTGAAGAGAAGTTGTAGCGAGCGACATAGGGTCAGTAACAGAGGTCTGAGGGTTAGAGATGAAGGTCAGAGAAGCTGCACCCCTGAGCTTCAAATTCGACTTCTACAAACACAGAAAACCCCACTATTTCTACTGCTGTCTCTGCATTCAACAGGGGCCCTCCACACGAGAGCATGAAGTTAAATCACTTCACTTAAACCACAGCCGTATATCACAGCAAATGAAAGGGCCACTAAGGGAGGAACAGTACAGCTGAAATGCAACAGATACTAGATTCAGACGTTGAGACTGTTATATTCAGGCCAAAGGAGAAAGACCTTAAAAAAGCAGCCATAGACCTGGAAAGCAGCCATATTCTTTGGCTACATGTTGTCCATTGGCATCACTTCCAACCCTTTCCTCTGTTAGGTGGACCTCAGATGAACTGCACGTGTAGCACAGCAGAGCTCAGTCAGTGTGAGATTCCTTTACCATGATGACAGGGAAGGTAAAGAGAGGGAGAGAATAGGAAGAAAATAGAAAAGAACCCTTAGGACAACCTAGAGAGAGAGAGAGAGACAGACAGACAGAGAGAGATAGAGAGAGAGAGAGAGAGAGAGAGAGAGAGAGAGAGAGAGAGAGAGAGAGAGAGAGAGAGAGAGAGAGAGAGAGAGAGAGACAAAAAGAGATAGATAGAGAGAGAGAGAAAGAGAGAGACACAAAAAGAGATAGATAGAGAGAGAGAGAGAGAGAGAGAGAGAGAGAGAGAAAGAGAGAGACACAAAAAGAGATAGATAGAGAGAGAGAGAGAAAGAGAGACAGAGATATATAGACACAGAGAGAGAGCGACAAAGAGAGTGAGAGAAAGAGCGCGAGACAAGGAGAGAGAGAGAGAGAGAGACACAAAGAGAGAGAGAGAGAGACAGAGAGAGAGACACAGAGAGAGAGAGACACAAAGAGAGAGACACAAAGAGAGAGAGAGAGAGAGAGAGAGAGAGAGAGAGAGAGAGAGACAGAGAGAGAGACAGAGTGAGAGAGAGAGAAAGAAAGAGAAAGAGAGAGAAAAAGAGAAAAAGAGAGAGAGACACAAAGAAAGAGAGAGACACAAAGAGAAAGAGAGAGAGACAGAAAGAGAGAGAGACACAAAGAGAGAGAAAGCGAGAGCGAGAGAGAGAGAGAGAGAGAGAGAGAGAGCGAGAGAGAGCGAGACAGAGAGAGAGAGAGAGACAAAGAGAGAGAGACACAAAGAGAGAGAGAGAGCGAGCGAGAGAGAGAGAGAGACATTTTCAATGTCTTTATTGGTTTGAAACTTCTGTATGTGTGATGTCTACTGTTAATTTTTATTGTTGTTTTCAAAGTACCTTACTTGCTAGAGAGAGAGAGAGAGAGAGAGAGAGAGAGAGAGAGAGAGAGAGAGAGACAAAAAGAGATGGCAATGTTAACACATGTTTCCCATGCCAATAAAGCCCCTTGAATTGAATTGAATTGAGAGAGAGAGGAAGGGAGGAGGAGAGAGTAAGAGAGAGAAAGGATAAGAAGGATATAGGAAAGCACCCTGAGGCCAACCTGTGGAGGTAAAGGAAGGGAGAGAGCTTAATTATGCATATCTATTTTGTCTGAGAACAGGGCAGTGTCCTGGGATACTTTGCTGTTGAGGCACAACAGCACCAGGGAAGAGAAGCTAGGGCCAGGGTTGTGGGACTGTGGGGGGCTTCACTTTCCGCTCAGGCAAGCTCCCGGCTGCCCACAAGAGGCTACATTGTTTGGGAGATTGCAGTAGAGTACAGCTGCGGAGGGTTGTACACACCCCCAACCAAACCCAACCCTTCCCCACTTCTGAAATAACGGACCATCTCAGTCAAAGACAATGTGCTACTATGGAGGGAAATATTGGTATCACATTAACAAAAAGCATTCAAGAGCAGAGAGAGTAATGAGAGCATGCATGACATGGCTGCAATGTTTTGGTCCAAGATCAACAACGTATCTGGATGGATTAAGTTTGGCCAGGGATATGTACAGTACCAGTCAAGTTTGGACACACATACTCATTCCAGGGGTTTTCTTCATTTTTACTATTTTCTACATTTTTAGAATAACAGTGAAGACATCAAACCTATGAAATAACATGTATGGAGTCATGTAGTAACCAAAAAAAGTGTTCAACGAATCAAAATATAGTTTATTTTTGAGATTCTTCAAAGTAGCCATCCTTTGCCTTGATGACAGCTTTGCACACTCTTGGCATTCTCTCAACCAGCTTCACGAGGTAGTCACCTGGAATGCATTTCAATTAACAGGTGTGCCTTGATAAAAGTTAATTTGTGGAATTTCTTTCCTTCTAATTGTATTTGAGTCAATCACTACCCTGTGTAGGGTGCCGTCTTTCGGATGGGATGTTAAACAGATGTTTTGACTCTCTGTGGTCACAAAAGATCCCATGGCACTTATCGTAAGAGTAGGGGTGTTAACCCCGGTGTCCTTGCTAAATTCCCAAGCTGTCCCTCACACCATCACAGTCACCTAATCATCCCCAGCTTACAATTGGCTCATTCATCCCCCTCCTCTCCCCTGTAACTATTCCCCAGGTCATTGCTGTAAATGAGAATGTGTTCTCAATCAGGTTACCTGGTAAAATAACGGTCAAATAAAATTAAAATAAATAAAATCAGTTGTGTTGTGACAAAGTATACAGAAGATAGCCCTATTTGATAAAAGACCAAGTCCAAATTATGTTAAGAACAGATCAAAAAAGCCAAGAGAAATGACAGTCCATCAATACTTGAAGACATGAAGGTCAGTCAATGCAGAACATTTCCAAAACTTTGAACGTTTCATCAAGTGCAGTCACAAAAACCATCAAGCGCTATGATGAAACTGGCCCAGTTACCTCTGCTGCAGAGGATAAGTTGATTAGAGTTAACTGCACCTCGGATTGCAGCCCAAATCAATGCTTCACAGAGTGTCACGCCCTGACCTTAGAGAGACGTTTTATGTCTCTATTTTGTTAGGTCAGGGTGTGATGTGGGGTAGGCATTCTATTTTTAGTTTTCTAGGTTTCTTTATTTCAATGTTTCGGGCCGGGTATGGTTCTCAATCAGGGACAGCTGTCTATCGTTGTCTCTGATTGGGAATCATACTTAGGTAGCCCCTTTTCCCTCCTTTCAGTGTTGGTAGTTAACTTTTTTTGTGGCACTTAGCCCTGTAAGCTTCACGGTTGTTTCTTTCGTTTGTTGTTTTGTTGGCGACATTTTATAATAAAAGAAAATCTACGCGCACCACGCTGCACTTTGGTCTACTTCCAACGACACCTGTAACTCAGAGTTCAAGTAACAGACACATCTCAACATCAACTGTTCTAAGGAGACTGTGTGAATCAGGCCTTGCTGGTCAAATTGCTGCAAAGAAACCACTACTAAAGGACACCAATAAGAAGAAGAGACTTGCTTAGGCCGAGAAACACGAGCAATGGACATTAGACTGGTGGAAATCTGTTCTTTGGTCTGATGAGTCCAAATTTGAGATTTTTGGTTCCAACAGCCGTGTCTTTGTAAATTCAAGGCACTCTTAACCAGCATGGCTACCACAGCATTCTGCAGCGATACGCCATCCCATTTGGTTTTCACTTAGTGGGACTATCATTTGTTATTCAACAGGACATTGACCACACACACCTACAGGATGTGTAAGGGCTATTTGACTAAGAAGGAGAGTGATGGAGTGCTGCATCAGATGACCTGGCCTCCGCAATCACCAGACCTCAACCCAATTGAGATGGTTTGCGATGAGTTGGACCGCAGAGTGAAGGAAAAGCAGCCAACAAGTGCTCAGCAAATGTGGGAACTCCTTCAAGACGGTTGGAAAAGCATTCCTCATGAAGCTGGTAGAGAGAATGCCAAGTGTGCAAATCTGTCATCAAGGCAAAGGGGTGGCTACTTTGAAGAATCCATGTGTTATTTCATAGTTTTGATGTCTTCCCTATTATTTTAAAAAGTACTAATAAAGAAAAACCCTTGAATGAGTAGGTGTGTCCAAACTTTTGACTGGTACTGTATGTTGAAAAGTACATCACGCATCAGGTTTTCCGCATTTGAGCTGATTTATAGCCACATGTGCTGAGATGTCTTGACTCGGAATGAGGACTTGCAATGTTTCTGCTGCCTCACAGCTGAGGTAAGACCAATCTCTATGGCCAGACAAACCGTCCAATCAGAGAGAAAGGGGAAGACTAGAAGACTGTGATCCAAACAGCTGTCGGAATGAGCAGTTAACTGGTTATATTCATTCTTTATCATGTTGTTGTCCTGCACTGAGATCAGTACTGAGACTGCATCAAAATACAATACTATATCGTAATGTGTCTGCTAGGCATCCATGGCAATAGACAATATATAGCCCAACACACTTGATTTCCTACCAGTTGCCTTTTACTTCAGTATCTGGATGAGGAAGTTACTACATATGCTATACACTGTTTACCTCTGGTTAGTGCTGAGCGATTCGTGCCTTTTGAGGTTGGTCGGGTTTTGGTTCGATTACAAAAAAATAATAACGGCTTTCAATTTGGGTTATTTTTCACATTAAATGTGGCTTTAATGCTGTAACAACACTGAATAAAACAATTCATCAAAGTCCCATGATGGCAGTGACTGCCCATTACTGCTTATCACTTATGTACCATCATTTATTCACATTACTTTACCTTCATAAAATATTTCAGTTGTAGTTTTTTTGATGACTTTATTAATTTCATTCCAAGTCATCATCTCATCTCTATAGAGATGCTGCCTATGCTGTCTGACAAAATCACTAGATTGTAGTTCTTCAAAGTAAATAAGGCATACTTTTATGACTGCTGAGTACCAACTATCTCTAGAGAAACTGTGCATTGAGCTCACAGAGAAAACGAACGACACTCAAATAACTGAACCAACGTTGGTCAATTAGTTGTTTAAAAAATGAAAATTAACCAATGTTTTGGTTAATCACTCAGCACTACCTCTGGGTAACCCTGTCATAGTGAGGGTCACCTTGTGGTCTGAACACCCACCAGCTACTCTATCAAACCACCAAGACAGAAAGAGACTAAGGACGATCGAGAGGGTTTAAGAGAGGGAGCGAAAAAGAAAAGGAAAACTCCAAGATCATTCGAGCGATGCCCCTGGCGCGGCGGGCACACGAGATGGAGCGTGACACCCTGGCACAACAGCACACAGCTCCTGCCGCCGTGATGCCCTACCCCGTGCCAGCGGCAGGCGCCTGTGTCAGCGCCAAGCCCATCAGCCGGTGCCCACTGCCCATCCACAGAGCAGCTGAGGCCGCTGAGCCATGGCGAAGGCCTCTTTTTCCAGGAACTAGAGCGAAAGAGAGCTCCAGAACGCCACCAGACAGATTTCTCACTGCGGAGCGAACAATCCCGCATTGTGGAGAAGGAGAAAGGGTGGACTAGACCTTTTGATGTTTCTATGTAGTGTGAAGTGAGAAGCGAATAGGGTGGAAGTGGAATACAGTAAGTTGAGGAGCAAGAGGAGGAAATATGGCCAACGTAATAATAGCCTTTAAATCACATTAGATTAGCTATACAAAACCTTTCCGAATTCGCCTTACAGTCAAATCCCCTCTCTCACTGGCCGGAGAACTGCTACTTACACTGTGAGACTAATAGTTTGGGTTGGCCCTGGTCCGATTCACTCAAAGGACTAAAAGTATTCTCTGACAAAACCCAAAATAGGGGAATTTATCTCTCAATTAAAAAACGATAAAACATGTAGAGATATTTATCAAACATTTATGAAAAACCTCTGCCAGATGTTTATAAAACATAATTAAACATCTATAAATCCCCTGTTCCAGATAACTACAGCAGTAACTCATAGTAGCAATGCAGCCCAACACATAATGACATTGCAGTCCAGCCCTACACTCTTAGAAGTAATGGGGCCTGGAAGAACCTTTCAGAGTTCTGAAAACTGCCCTCTGAAAACTGTTTTCGAGGAACCTCTGTGTAAAGGTTCAAACCAGAACCTTTTGTGACGGGAGGGGTTAAATATTTTACCCTTTTAATAACAGAAAAATTGGAGGCGTTGCTTATTTGAGGTGTGGCTTTCAGATAATTATTTTTGGCCACCCGTTTGAGTAAATGTCATTTGTGTTCATATTGTTACGTTTGTACACTGCAAACTTCAATTTCCTTTGAATATTCATGCAAATTACATAGTCTAATATAATTTTATATAGTCTAATATAATTGCTGATTACTTATAGTAATAAAGTGGTAACTACTCCAACTTCGGGATTTGCATAGGCTCTTGAGGAACTCATATACCTCTGTAAGCCCCAATGAAGCTACAAAATTGTCAGTGTTCAACATTAACATGTGATGACAATACAACAGAACATATGGACAGCAACGACATTTACTCTAACGGGTGGCCCTAAAAAATCTATTTGAACGCCCAACAACCCTACTAAGCTACGCCTCCAGTCCAGGGTTCTTCCAGGAACCCTTTGCTCCATTGAAACATCAAAGGATCCTCCAAGAACCCCCCAACTAAACAAAGGTGTAAATATAAACCATTGACCAGCAATGGTTCCTTGAGGATCTCCAGGGGTTCATTGAGGATCTCCAGGTATCCTTGAGTCACCACTAATTCTAAGAGTGTATAATGGCACATATTTCTGCAACGCGTGCCATCAATAAAATACAGTGTTTTTGTTGGCACTTATGTACTCATACATGTAACTGAGGAATCAAAAGCAATTTCTGGTACAATGCCTGCCTGTACAGAGCAGGAAACGGTAGGATTTCTAATCCCAATAATGTTTTACGACGTAGTAATAAATAACTCAAGATATTTATGTATTCTTTGATTAAGATGTATATTACCCACTCACACAAGCACAATCGCACACAGGGCGTTGGAGCACAATAGCCCGCAAAAAGGTACCCATATCAATTATTTTGGTTTACGATCCTTTTAGAGACATTAAAGCAATAGTACATCACTTCAACACTTGATACCAGATTGTTGTCCCTTTCTTTCTTCTTTTTTTTTTTACAACATAGATGTATCTTTCAAGCACGAAGTCAACAAAACATGACGTTCTCCTCCACTTCAGCTGGATTAAAGTCAATTTATATTTATTCTACGACCTCTTTTCACTCTTGTTCAGAAGTGTCAATGCCAAAAGGCCAACAACAGGAAACACTGATTTCATTGTTCAGCTAATTAACATTATTCTACAATAACCCACTGGGAGAGAAAGAGCTCTATCACTTGGGTGCCAATTACGGTGACAGTGTAGCATAGTGTATCTGTAGCATACCTTACACCAAGCATAGGTCATGCCTGGGCCAATCAGGGGTCAGGTCGATTAATGGACAGTACAACATCCTGTAGACCCCCACAGACCTACAATTAAGAGCAATTACTGTGGCTGCTGGCTCGACCGAGAAAGGAGGGCACTAATGGTGCTGAAGAACGAAAGCTTTTAAACCTGGCTGCATGACCCTTGACCAGCAGAAAGAAAGATAGCAGGTTTCACACACACACTGTCTGCCCACAGTGGTGTCAGTGGTACTCTCCAGATCCATGGTAGAAGCCATAGGGTGGCCAGGGGGTTAAGGGTTAGAGTTTAGGTACCAGATGGCCAAGGGGTTAAGGGTTAGAGTTTAGGTACCAGACTTTCTCAACAGGGAATCCCATTCCT